>NW_027251310.1:307774-615549 GCF_044704955.1 Pristiophorus japonicus
GTACTTGAAATATTCACAACAAAATTAACTCTTCACTGTTCCCATCCTAATTTCTGCTCCCCTTTTGTAGAATTTGTATTTATTATTGAATTTCAAAATGTCAAATATGTTATTACTGGATTTTTTTGCCTAACTTCCGTTTTAGAAGCTGATCAAAAACTCTAATCTTTTGCTCTGTAACTTCAATTTTGTGGTACTATATCTCATTAATTACATATTTTTTAAGCTTCAGTTTCTGATGCAGTATGTGTACTTTTATTAAAAAGGCTTCCAAACCCAAGATTTTCCTATACAACCAAAATGTTTATCAACGAGAATCGCCTGAAATATCTCAAAATCCCAATTCAATATTGTACTGAAAATCTGCAATTTAAAAATCTCTTTCCTGAGCGAAAAGCTTTCGCATCAAGGTTTGACACAAAGGAAAAAGGGGAGCGTACTTCCCCAGCCTGCAGCCTCCAGAGACACAGGCTTTTTTTAAAAGGCATTACAGCTTCCCTTCTCCATTCTTTATCTCATTCCTACACATTCACAAATGTCTCTTTTCATTCAACAAAGTTTATTGTTTGGCTGGCTCTATTATTGGATCCATACTTCTTTTCAGATAATCACGATCAGGTTTTTTTTATTTCTTACATACTGATTAACTTCCTCTGTTAATTTTATGTGGGCTTGAAGAATCAAGACCACGGCTTTCTCATCTTTATCTTTCCTTTCCTTCTCCCACCATTCCCGTTGATTTGCTGGCGGTTCCTGGGGGTTCCATCCTGACTTAATCATCTTCTCAATTAGTTTATTTTGTTTTTACGCCAGATGGCGGGTAAGGGACCCTTCTCGTCCCCCTCGAGATTACTTGCTGTATTGGCTATTCCTGGGTAGGACTAGAACCGTTAGGAATCGACTCTCAGAGATCCACTTTCTTCCAAGCGTAACTTGTAGCAGACCGTCTCCTGGCTAATGTCAGGTCACAAGTTCTGCTATTACAGAAACTTATACAATTCTTAAAACGCGTTTAAGCAATTCCCGCAGTGCCCCACACCTCCTTAACGACTACCTATCACCGTTTTGTCTGTCGGTCCGACCCCGTTCACAGGTTTGGTTTCCTTTGGTCGCTGTGCACCGCCTGGTCTCCAGGGTATATTTTCAAATCACACTACTGGGTCTGGGAGATGTCGCTCGGTATCACAATCCCACGGTCTAAGTGCGTTCCCTACGCCTACTTAGTTCCTGGCCGTCACGTGGGACAAAAGTCCTCTTAATTCAGGCTCAGGCTAGGCGGTTGAGATATTAGACTGTCTCGTCGTGTCGATCAACCGGCCTCCACCTTCTGCACCCTTAATAATTAAAACATTTTTATACTCACCCGGGTTTTTCCAAGGACGTCCAGCGATTCCGGGAAATCCTGTTCGTGACACCACTGTTAGCACAAATGTTTTTGTGGAAGAATCACTCGACACTCGGTGTCGGTTCCAATGCCAAAACGGCCTTTATTACGCCAGCGGGGAGAGAGCCTCTGGTCCAACTCCAGGCACTCTACTCCGCCGAACAAAGAAATTCATCGATATTTATATGGTTTGCAATAGTTCATTACAGTTACTCAGCCCACTTCGGCTGGACACAATCCAATCATAATGATTATAGATTACATATAGGTTTAAATGGGCCAATAGAATTAACCTTGGTACATCAGGGGGCTGCATAATCAGTTCATGACAGTTGGGGGCTGATTCATATCCATGTGATGTTTTCCAGACCCCCCTTATCTTCGTTAATCATGGGTTCCGCCGGTGCCTAGCTACTTATCTCCGTGGTTGCTCGGCACCCCATCTGGGGGTCACTGACTTGAGGACATTCCGTACTAGGTATCGCAGTGTTCTGTATACTATCTTGCCTCAAGTTGTTGATTCAACACATTCCTGGTACCAGGCTCTGCAGGGTCAGCGCTCAGTCAGCAGTTTTAGCTAACTTGGCTTACCGAGTCCCCATCATGCTTTGCTAAGCCCCCTGGCAGCCATTTTATATTTGGCTAACATTTTAAACATACATACATTTATATATTCAGCAGGTGCCTTTGCCTTCCTACAACAGTGTCTTTCAATGTGTTTATTTACCCTTTTTACCTGCTTGTTTTCTCTCTCTTTCAAACTCACTTTCTTTAATTTTGCTTTCTAATTCCAGCATTATTTCCTTGCCTATTGAATCTATTCTCACGTTCCAATCTCGCTGCCAAACTAGTTTAAACCCTCCCCAACAGCACGAGCAAACCACCCCGTGAGGATATTGGTCCCGGCTCTGTTTCGGTGCAACTGTCCGGCTTGTACAGATCCCACCTCGCCCAGAAGTGGTCCCGATGCCTCAGGAAACTAAAGGCCTCCTGCCTGCACCATCTCTCCAGCCACGTATTCATCTGCTCTATCCTCCTATTTCTGTACTCACTAGCTCGTGGCACCGGATGTAATCTGGAGATTACTACCTTTGAGGTCCTGCTTTTTAATCTCTCTCCTAGTTCCCTAAACTCTGTCTGCAGGACCTCATCTCTCTTGCTACCCATGTCATTGGTCCTGATATGGACCATGACCTCTGGCTGTTCACCCTCTCCCCCGAGAATGGAGGTGATGGTGTTCCCATGTGCCTGCTGCCCTTGTACTTCTAGGCGGCAGAGGTCACGGATTTGGGAGTAGCTGCCGAAGAAGCCTTGGTGAGTTGCTGCAGTGCATCTTGTAGATGGAACACACTGCAGCCACGGTGCGCCGGTGGTGGAGGGAGTGAATGTTGAAGGTGTGGGCTGCTTTGTCCTGGATGGTGTCGAGCTTCTCGAGTGTTGGAACCGCACTCATCCAGGCAAGTGGAGAGTATTCCATCAGACTCCTGACTTGTGCCTTGTAGATGGTGGAAAGGCTTTGGGGAGTCAGGAAGTGAGACACTCGCCGCAGAATACCCAGCCTCTGACCTGCTCTTGTTGCCACAGTATTTATGTGGCTGGTCCAGTTAAGTTTCTGGTCAATGGTGACCCCCAGGATGTTGATGGTGGGGGATTCGGCGATGGTAATGCCGTTGATAGCCGGGCCTGCTTAAGTTGCATGTTCCTGTCGCTGATTGCTGCCAGGTGACTATTGGCTCCGCCCCGTGGGTTTACCTCGAACTTCAAACCACAAAATCAGTTCTCCTGAATCCCAAGTTGTGTACGGAAATCAACCATCAAATGCCCTGTCATTAACCCCGGGGATTCCGGCAATTTTCTGATCACAAAGCGCTTTCGGTCCTTGTCCTTGTCCAGAAAATTGCAGACGTGAAAATTCGGGAGTTTAATGACTTTGAAAGGAGAACATTGTTGTTTGGTGCAGTTCTGGTCAGAGAAATGTTTGTGAAAGGAACTTTTTGCAGAGAGAGGGATTGAGCATTTCAGCTTGTTGCTGAACACTTCTGTCTGGGCACTGAGCTAAGCAGCAGCTTGCGAAGTGCAGTGGTGATCACGTTCGCCTCACATGTGAAAAGTCCGCAGCTCGATCACGGACAGAAACATTGTTCTTGAAACAAAAACATGTCTGCAATAAAATTGTACAAAAGCATTCCAGGGTACATTGATCCATGATGCAAACTACCTCAGGCCTGGGCCAAAGCTCCCTGTACACCGAGCACAGGCTGAGGAAAACCCCAGGGAAGAGAATATCCTGGTCACTGGGACTTCCAGCAACACTGAACAAGTGCCCATTCTGAAACTATCCAGAGTAATAACTTGTAAAAAGAGCATCCAACAGTTAGGATGGCTGAACGGTCTAAGGTGCTGTGTTCAGGTCACAGTCTTCTCCGGAGGCATGGGTTTGAATCCCACTCCTAACATTCATTGTGTTTAATTACAAAATCATTTGTTTTGACACCACTCTGAAGTGCTTTGGGACATCCATCTAATGTAATAAAATTACTCCACTTCAATTACAAACGGTGATATCAAATTTACTTCCCAAACCAGGAATCGATCCCAGGTGGCTGTAGCGAAAGGAATAGTTTTGTGAAGCATTGAAAGGTGCCCTCTAAATATCTCGCACTGCTAATTTAAAAACACGGTTATAATTAGTTTCGGTGCAAAAGAAGGCAGGCTCGTAGGGCCAAATGGCAGACTCCTGCTCCTCGTTCTTGTGTTCTTATGCAGATCATAGAACAAATTATTAAATTATCAACTCTCCCTCAGTTTGCATTCCTTTTATTGTGCAAAGAAGATCATGGGTTCATTAAAGATGTTTTCCCGTGAATGCAACATAAAGTTTAAGGAAAATAATTCGCTCAAATCGAACCCACAACTTTGAGATCATGAATCTCATGCTCTACCAACTGAGCTAGCCGGGCTGCTCAACATTTATCTTGTCAATCCCCTTCAGAATATTATCCGTTTCAATGAGAATGTAAATGTAGATTCTTTTCTCTCAATCTGGTTCAGTAAAATTACTGAGTCGAATACCTCTTGTGCTTTGAACAAAGCAGTCTTTATTTTACCGGCTGGCAAGACTTATCAGACAGAAGATATACTTTCTCGATCGAGCGTACACACTTCCTACGGATACGTGAAGTTACATCGTAAAGCGACAACAGTTATACAGTTTTGAAAATAGATAACAACATACAATTAGATTGACATTCTAACTCAGCCACTCATTAGTCAATCTATATGAGATGTTTTTACTTTTGTAGCGGACTTTCCGCATCCGTTGTTTTATCCAACTGATTACCCATTTTCACGCTGTCCCTCGTATTACCGTGTTGTTACGCGTTCACGTAGTCGTGCGATTTAAACAAACTTAAAACTTTCAGACATTACTAAAACTAACACAAAGCCACGTCGCCCCGCGGCTCGTGTCGCCGCGCGATTCTAAACACTTGAAGTAAACAGACTTAACAAACTTACTAAACTAACACAAAGCCACGTCGCCCCGTGGCTCGCGTCGCCGCGCGATTCTAAACACTTGAAGTAAACAGACTTAACAAACTTACTAAACTAACACAAAGCCGCGTCACCCCGCGGTTCGCGTCGCCGCGCGACTCAAACTTGAAACAGACTTAACAATCTTACTAAACTAACACAAAGCCGCGTCGCCCCGTGGCTCGCGTCGCCACGCGATTCAAACTTGAACAGACTTAACAAACTTACTAAACTAACACAAAGCCGCGTCACCCCGCGGTTCGCATCGCCGCGCGATTCCAAGTTGAAGTAAACAGACTTAACAAACTTACTATAAACGGACCTACAAAAATCAGCACTGACTTGATGTTATTTCGTGGTTCGCGTGGCTGCGCATTCGCATCGGCCCACGTTCACTCGGGTGCACGCTTGCACCGCCGCACGTCTCGCGTCACCACGCGTTAGCGCCGCTGCGCGTCTGCGTTAGCCCTCCTTTACTAGGCCGGACGCTCACGCCGCCGCACCTCTCGCGTCACCACGCGTTAGCGCCGCTGCGCGTCTGCGTCAGCCTTACCTTTCGAGTTGCTGCATGATTTAAATTCAATCAGTGCCGAGACGGGCCAAGTGATATACAAGGTCGACGTCACACCTGATTTGAACACCTATCCTCTATTTAATTCCCCATAAGCCTTATTTAATTCCCTGTGAGCCTAATTTTCCAAATTTAATTTCTTTTCGTCTCCAAATTTCCCTATCCTTTCGCGTCACTGCGCAGTTTAAATTCAATCAGTCAATGAAAGCCCTAATTTAATGGAGTTTTTCTGACAACTGGACAGGAGTGATTTTTTTATTTTAGACTGCAGTGGAATTTTGCTCATAATTTAAAATCTCAGAACATTTTGTTTTCAGCACCTATTTAGTACGTTACTTTTTTTTGTCTTTTCCATAACTAGAGAGAAGTCTGGCACAGAGGCTGTGGACTACTTTTCGTTACCTCAATTGCTCCAGCCTCAAGGTCATGTTATTTAATATAATATTTTTTTTGAATCCTTTTGAATCCATCTCAGTTGTCTTGCTGTGCCTTCTCTGAATGTGTTCTTTCGACAAGTAAGTGAGCACGTTAAATCCTTTTTTTTAACCACCAACAAACCTATCCTTTGTGCATTTCCTGGCTCCGTAACTTATCATCCGAATATATGTAATTCAATAAGGTTCACACTCTTAAACTTCCCACAGACAAGAAAACTTTCATTCTGTTTGAGATAAAACAAACCACAACTCCACGGCTTTTTTTTTACAGTAAAAATCACAGAAGCATTTCTCATTTAAACAGACGTTCTCAAGAGTCTCTTTTCTTTCCTATTAATTTTTGGATCCATGATTGATCATCTATCCCTATCTAGCTCGAACTATAACCTATCTTTCCAAGTCGCCACTTGGTTTGCGTCATCGCGCAATTTCCCTATCTCTATCCATATTCTAAGTTTGAAAGGTATTCACCAGATTGTCCTGGATCTCGTTCAGACATTACCTGAGAACCAGCGAGTGGCTAAACTTTCCTCAGACTTTTGAAAGCGGGGGAAACTGGAGCAGTATTGAAATCATACTCACTGCAGTGGCCACTTTCCCCTCGTCTCATCCAAGGCTAGTCTGGCTCTTAATTCGCAAGTTTTCGGCAGTCGTCCGTTGAGATCCGACTTCTGACACCAAATGTAAATGTAGATTCTTTTCTCTCAATCTGGTTCAGTAAAATTAATGAGTCGAATACCTCTTGTGCTTTGAACAAAGCAGTCTTTATTTTACTGGCCGGCAAGACTTATCAGACAGAAGATATACTTTCTCGATCGAGCGTACACACTCCCTACGGATAAGTGAAGTTACATCGTAAAGCGACAACAGTTATACAGTTTTGAAAATAGATAACAATATACAATTAGATTGACATTCTAACTCAGCCATTCATTAGTCAATCTATATGAGTGGTTTTTACGAAAGCTCAAGCATTGCCTCTGAATGTTTCAATTTATGGTGTGACTACCAGCTGAGACCTTGCAATTCTACAGATTTATCCATATATTCATTTCATGTTACAATTTATGTTATTGGCAGGATTAGTAACTTGAAACCTTGAGAAAGACTGTTAACTGTGCTGATGTTGCACTATTTGCAATCAGACATTCTCCCAGCTATTCAACCATGGCTTTATACATTTTCATATATCCAGTTTACTTTACTGTCCTTAATTCCATATATTCCGTTCAGATATCCACAAGATCACCGATCATTCTTCGAAACTCCAGATAGTTTCAGCATATTCTACACAATCTCTCACCATAGGACAGTCCTCTCATCCCAGGAATCAATTTGGTGAACCTCTGTTGTACCATCTCCAAGGCAAGTATATCCTTCCTCAGATAAGGAGACCAAAACTGTGTGCAGTACTCCAGGTGTGGTCCCACCAGTGCCCTGCACAATTGTAGCAAGATTTCCTTACTCTTATACTGTGGGCTATATATTAGGTACCGAATAACCTGTTTTTCTGCTGATTCTACGGTTGTATAAAAAATTATGAAAATTCGGCCATCGCTCAGCAAACATATTTTATTTCCTACAGTGTGCAACACATGTGGGTGGAATAATGATGATTGAAACAATTATTCAGTATCTCACAGACTTGAATTATATATGTCAACTTGCTCTGCAAAAATGCTTTCCCTGACCGGTAATCGAACCCAGGTCACGGCAGCAAAAGCACCGAATCCTAACCACTAGACTACCAGGGAACACTGCTTGCAGTCTCTGCGATAGCTTTAAATATAGTCAGCTTACAATCACAGCTGAGAATTGTGTGGTGACATGGCGTGTAACTGGATTTGCTGGGAGCAGCGTGGAGGCTCCGACCTGCGTGAGAACACCAGCGGCAGGTCGGAGCCATAAAAGGAGCGGGGAGCGGCGGCCTGGAGCAGCGTCGTGGTGTACCACGGCAAGGTACAGCGCGAGCTGGTGCAGGAGGGCGACGGCAGCGAAGAGTGATGTCATCAAAGTCCAGGTCGGTGATTGGAGCGTGGGCAGGTACAGCAGGAGCAGCGAGAGACTGTGGAGGGATGTGATCGGGGCCCAGGGGCGGCGTGAGTTCAGGGCCAGGGGCCCAAGGTCAGCACGGGCCAGCCCACACTGCGATATGTGTGGGCACTGCGTCCGTGCAGCAGAGCTGGTCTCCAGTCATCTTGGATAACCCTTGCCACTGGACCAAGACCTCGCTCTGTCAAGCCCGTGTGATGGATGGGGTGCAACGGCCAACACACGTTAAAAAAATCCACGCACAGGCATCTTCCACCCTTCAACATGCAGTTCGGGACCTGGAATATTAGGTCCATCATTGAAACACCTGTGAACTCATCCTTTTTTGGCATGGAAGCAAGTCATCCTCGCTTCGAGGGACTGCCTATGCTGATGATGAACTGGATTTGCTGCAGTCCGCGGGCAGCAGGTGATGAAAGCGGGCGTGAGAGGGTGAGTGACAGGTGGGCACTGCTTCTGATGCTGTCTGACCCACGGTGGGAGTGGCCGGCGATTTTAAAGCCCTTTCATTGCACCAATGCAGGGCAAATGAAACTGTGTTTCAGGAACCTTCATGTATTCAAACATGGCCACTCTGTACTGTAGACCTTGTGGTGCAACGGTCGTGTGTCTGACTCAAGAACAGAAGGCTGCGTGTTTATATCACGTCGAGGTCACTGTACTTTTCCATATTGTTCTTCCGGAATTGAGATTTACTTTGCTGTATCACAATTTACTTTCCGACCCATCTTTTTATCATCAGCAAACTTGGCTCCATTGCACTCGGTCCCTGTATCCTTGGGATAGGGGTGGGAAGACACACCGGAGAAGTGTGAGCTTGTGGACCGGAGAAGTTCAGCTGCTGGAGCTGTGCATTTTATCGGGGAGGGACGGGGGGAGAGCCCGCCGAGCGACCGGAGAAGCTGAGAAGCTGCTGTGCTTTTCATCGTGTTTGACACTGTTTAAAAATGGCAGAGTGCCAAGTTTTCTCTCCCTACTGCCCATGCGCGAAGGTGTCGGCAGTGTTTTCGGCGCAGGCATTTGGCTCCGCCCCCCACTTCACCATCGACACCACGCCAGGACTCCGGGGACTGTACACAGCGGCCAGGATGTGGTAAGTTTTTCCCCGAGCCGTTTCCAGCGCGCAAAGTCGGAACGCTTGAGGTCAGTGCGCCGACAAAACTGCTTGGGGAAAATCTAGCCCTTGAAGAGTAAGGAGTACACTGAAGGAAATACAAATATGTTTGCCGAGCAACTGTCAAATTTTAATAACTTTTTATACAACCATCGAATCAGCAAAAAAACAGGGCACTCGGCCCATAGTACCTAATATATAGCCCACAGTACAAGAGTAAGGAAGTCTTGCTACAATTGTACTGGGCCCTGGTGAGACCACACCTGGAGTACTGCGCACAGTTTTGGTCTCCTTATTTAAGGAAGGAAATATTTGCCTGGGAGGTGGTACAACAGAGGTTCACCAGATTGATTCCTGGGATGAGAGGACTGTCTTAAGTTGAGAGATTGTGTAGAATGGGACGATACTCTCCGGTAGTTTAGAAGAATGAGAGGTGACCTCATTGAAGCACACAATATTCTGAAGGGGTTTGACAGGGTAGATGCTGAGAGGTTGTTTTCCCCGGGCAGGAGTGTCGAGAACCAGGGGGCACAGTCTCAGGTTAAGGGGTCGGCCATTTAAGACAGAGATGAGGAGGAATTTCTTCACTCAGAGGATTATGAATCTGTGGAATTCTCTGCCCCACAGGCCTGTGGATGCTGAGTCTCTGAATATATTCAAGGCTGCGTTAGCTCAATTTTTGGAGTCTCGGGAAATCAAGGGATCGGGAGATCGAGCGGGAAAGTGGAGTTGAGATCAACGATCAGTCATGATCTTATTGAATGGTGGAGCAGGCTTGAGGGGCCGTATGACCTACTACTGCTCCGATTTCTTATGTTGTTACCTGTGCTGGCTCTGTGAAAGAAATTTCCAATTAGTCCCATTCCTAGCACCCTGCAAATGTTTCTTTTTCAACTATATTTCCCTTTGGAAAGTTAATATTAAATCTGCTTCCAAAACCCTGTCAGGCAGCAAAATATTCACATTAATTTTATACGGTCCCATTTTAAACAGGCTTTGCATGTCATGAATTATTATCCCTTCCCATTTTACACACCGCATTTTAGGACATTGCTTTCAAATGTTTGGTGCCTGTGACACCAGCCATTGTTAGATTTAGACACACACCATCCTGACTTGGAAGTATATCGGTCGTTCCTTCATCGTCATTGGGATAAAAGCCTAGAACTCCCTCCCTACCAGCTCTGTGGGAGCATCTTCACCACACGGACTGCAGCGGTTCAAGATGATTCCTCACCACTATTGTGTTCCTCACACAGATGAGGCTGCACACAGTGAGATTAAAGTAACAGTGACCTCAGTCTTCAATAAGACATTCCAGTGTGAGGAACAGGCCTGAGGGGCCGGCTTAGAAATAGTGCTCCCAAGGGATGTTGGGATCCCTTGGAACTTCAGGGGATGAGCTTCCTGGTGGTGGAACATGGGAGTGCATGCTTTAAAGAGACACAATATCACTCCCCCCCGCAAAGTCAAATGAAAACTATTTACAAGGTGACGCGGTCGGGAATGTTGGCTGTGCCCTCGTTGGGCTGGCGTGTTTTTGGCCCTGCAGGGCTGCTGGATGAGCCTGGCCTTGCTGGGCTGTTGGGCGTGATGGGTTCGATTTCCTGGTCCGGCGTGGTGTCGTTGATCCTTTGGGTGTCTGTTGTGGGCTCGAAAAAACTGGTGTCTGCTGTGGGTTGTTCAGGGCAGTCTGTGAACCGCAGCCGCATTTGTTCCAGGTGCTTTCTGCAAATTTGTCCATTGTCCAGTTTGATGACAAACATCCTATTCCCTTCTTTCGCTATCACCGTGCCTGCGATCCACTTGGGATCATGTCCATAGTTTAGCAAATACATAGGGTCATTCAGATCAATTTCCCGTGACACAATGGCGCGACCATCGTTTACATTTTGCTGCTGCCACCTGCTCTCTACCTGATCATGCAGGTTGGGGTGAACCAGCGAGAGTCTGGTTTTAAGTGTCCTTTCCATGAATAACTCAGCCGGGGGCACCCCTGTGAACGAGTGGGGCCTCGTGCGGTAGCTGAGCAGTACTCGCGACAGGCGGGTCTGGAGTGAGCCTTCTGTGACTCGTTTAAGGCTCTGTTTGATGGTTTGCACTGCCCATTCTGCCTGCGCATTGGAGGCTGGTTAAAACGGGGCCGAGGTGACATGTTTGATCCCGTTGCGGGTCATGAATTATTTAAATTCGACACTGGTGAAACATGGACCGTTGTCACTGACCAGTATGTCAGGCAGGCCATGGGTGGCAAACATGGCCCTCAGGCTTTCAATGGTGGCGGTGGCGGTGCTTCCCGACATTATTTCACTTTCAATCCATTTTGAAAAAGCATCCACCACCACCAGGAATATTTTACCGAGAAACGGGCCCGCATAGTCGACATGGATCCTCGACCATGGTCTCGAGGGCCAGGACCACAAACTTAGTGGTGCCTCTCTGGGCGCGTTGTTCAACTGAGCAATATGCTGCATTGCCATACACAGGACTCCCAGTCAGAGTCGATACCGGGCTACCACCCGTGGGATCTGGCTATCGCTTTCATCATTACTATACCCAGGTGTGTGCTGTGGAGATCCGAGATGAACGACTCCCTGCCCTTTTTTGGTAGCACTACGCGGTTACCCAACAACAGGCAATCTGCCAAAATGGACAGCTCGTACTTTCGCCGCTGGAACGGCTTGATTAGCTCTTGCATTTCAACGGGGATGCTGGCCCAGCTCCCATGCGGTACACAGTTTTTTATGAGGGACAGCAGAGACTCTTGGCTGGTCCAAGTCATAATCTGGCGGGCTGTGACAGGTGAGTTATAATTTCCAAACGCTTCCATGACCATCAACACGTCTGCGGGCTACGCCACCATCAACAAGTTTGCAGGCTGCACCATTTCCACCCCTGTAATGGGCAATAGTAGCTGACTGACAGCATTCTCACAGTTCCTGGTGCCTGGCCTGTGGCGGATGGTATAGTTATACGCTGATAGCACGAGTGCCCACCTTTGTATGCGGGCTGAGGCATTAGTATTTATCCCCTTGTTTTCAGTGAACAGGGATGTGAGGGGCTTGTGATCGGTTTCCAGCTCAAATTTGAGGCCAAACAGATACGGATGCATTTTCTTTACCACAACACACACACTAACGCCTCTTTCTCAATCATACTGTAGGCCCTCTCGGCCTTAGACAAGCTCCTGGAATAATAGGCGACAGGTTGCAACTTCCCCGCAACGTTAGCTTGTTGTAATACACACCCGAATGCGTACGACGACGCGTCACTTGCTCGCACAAGTCTTTAACACCGCTTATACAATACAAGCAGCTTGTTGGAGCATAAAATGTTTCTGACTTTCTCAAAAGCAATCACTTGTCTTTTTCCCCATACCCAGTTCTCACCTTTGCGCAATAACACATGTAGGAGCTCTAAAAGGGTGCTTAACCCTGGTAGGAAGTTACCAAAATAGTTGAGGAGGCCCAGAAACGGCCGCAGTCCATGACGTTCTGTGGCCTGGATGCGTTCCTGATAGCCTCTGCCTTCGCTGCGATCTTTCTCCCCAAATACTCCACTTCTGTTGCCATGAAGACACATTTCAACCTCTTCAGCCACAGCCCTTCGCGATCCAGTCGCTGGAGGACCTCCTCCAGGTTTTGTAGGTGCTCAGCGGTGTCCCGACCCATGATCAATATGTCGTCCTGAAAGACCACTGTGCGTGGTATGGAATTGAGTAGGCTCTCCATGTTTCTCTGGAAGATCGCTGCAGCCGACCGAATTCCAAACGGGCATCTGTTGTAGATGAATAGTACCTTGTGCATGTTGATGCAGGTGAGGCCCTTCGAAGACTCCTCCAGCTCCTGCATCATCTAAACCGAAGTCAGGTCGAGCTTGGTGAACGTCTTGCCTCCTGCCAGCGTCGCAATTAGGTCGTCTGCCTTAGGTAGCGGGTATTGGTCCTGTCGCGAGAAACTATTAATATTTACTTTATAATAGCCGCAAATCCTGACTGTGCCAGCACTTTTGAGTACTGCAACAATCGGGCTGGCCCACTCGCTGAATTCCACTGGGGAGATGATGCCCTCGAGTTGCAGCCTGTCCAGCTCCATTTCCACTCTCTTCCTCATCATGTGAGGTACTGCTTGCGCCTTGTGGTAAATGGGTCGTGCCTCTGGGACCAAGTCGATCTGCAACTTTGCCCCGGAAAAGTTTCCAAATTCTGGCTCAAAAAGGGAAGGAAATTTTTTCAGAACCTGGATACATGAGGCCTCATCGACATGTGATAGCGCTCGGATGTCATCCCAGTTCCAACGGATTTTGCCCAGCCAGCTCCTTCCAAGCACTATGGGGTCATCGCCCGGGACAATCCAGAATGGCAGTACATACACCATGCCCTCGTAGGTGACCTTGACCATGGCGCTGCCCAGGACAGTGATAAGCTCTTTGGTGTATTTTCTCAGTTTCGTGTGGATGGGGCTCAGGGCTGAACTGAATGCCTTGTTGCATCACAGTTTCTCAAACATCTTTTTACTCATGATGGATTGGCTGACGCCAGTGTGCAGTTCCATGGCTACGGCTAAGCCATTCAATTTTATATGCAGCATAATAGGTGGACATTTCGTCGAAAATGTGTGCACCCCGTGTACTTCAGCATCTGCCTCCTCTCTCGAAGACTCTAAGTTGCTTTGATCCACCATGGACCGATCTTCCTCCGCCACGTGGTGGTTAGCAGGTTTTGCAGAGCTTGCAGCCCGTTTGTAAGCTCATTGGAGGTGCTCCATTGTTCTACAGCACTTGAAAACATACCCTTTGAAGCGTCATGAATAGGCTGAATGGAAGCCTCCACAACGCCAACAAGCTGTGAATTGCCTTGCATTTATTCTTTGTTGGGGACTCTGAGTCATCTGGATCACCTGAGGCCTGCTGGCAGTTACAAACTCGTGGGTTCTGCCCTGTACATTTCTGCTCGCAAACACAGTTCCAGTTAATTTATGAACATTGCTAGCACTTGTGTGCTGAGAGATTTGTTGGGTGTTATCACTGGTGTACATAAACGCCTATACTGTCGCAATGGCCTTATTGAGGGTCGGTGTCTCTCCAGTCAAAATTTTTCGTAGGATGGTCTCTTGCCTAGTACAAAAAAGTCTCTGAGCATTTGCTCCTGGCAGCCATCAAACTCACATTGTCCTGCAAGTTGCATTAGCTCGGCGACGTAGCTCGCCACTTCCTGACCGTCAGATCGCTGGCACTTGGAGAACCGATACCGCACCATCAGCAAGCTCTCCCTTGGGTTAAGATGCTCCCGAACCACGGTACACAGCTCCTCATATGACTTATCTGTGGGTTCCACCAGAGCCAGAAGATTCTTCATGAGGCTGTAGGTCGGTGCCCCACAGACTGTGAGGAGGACCGCTTTCCTTTTTGCAGCGCTTCCTTCTCCATCCAGCTCGTTGGCTACAAAGTACTGGTCCAGCCGTTCGACATAGGCTTCCCAGTCCTCACCCTCCGAGAACTTCTCCAGGATGCCCACAGTTTGCTGCATCTTTGCGTTGGATTCGTATTCTCGTCGCCAGGTATTGTGTTCCTAAAACAGATGAGGCTGCACACAGGGAGGTTAAAGTAACAGTGACCTCAGTCTTTAATAAGACACTCCAGAGTGAGGAACAGGCCTTGGGGGCCGGCTTATATACAGTGCTCCAAAGGGATGCTGAGATCCCTTGGGACTTCAAGGGATGAGCTCCCTGGTGGTGGAGCATGGGAGTGCATGCTTTACAGATACACAACAACCACCAGCTTCTCAAGGGCAATTACGGTTGGGCAATAAATTATGGCCTTGCCAGTGACACCCAGATCCTGTGAACTCATATAAAAAACACTATTTTAGGAGTCTGGTTCAAAATATTCATTGCTGACGACACCAGGAATCTGGGGCAACTTTTGTCAAATTGGGCTCAAAACTGGAGCGGTAATTCCGACCGTGCACAGATAATAGAATCAGTATTCAAGGTCAAATCACATGGTGCTCATTTTCAGAATCAACGCAGTAAGATTTGAAATAAAGTGAAGGAATTTTATGGTGAAAGGATTTGGAAATTAAATGTGACTTGTACTTCGCTCTTTAATTAAACTTTGTGGCGTCTGTCTGCCATTCATGTCTCTGTTGAATAAGGAAGGAGGGGTTTGACATTGACCAGACTGCACTGCTCCTGATATTTGTGAGCTCATCGGTTATAATGCGATGTTTTTACCCATTGGTTAGTGCCAACTTTAGCTCAGCTGTTACTTTGTGATAACAACTTTGTGAAAAGTTTGAATTGGTCTTAATGCAGTCACTGCCTGGTGTTTTTGTTGTCATTGCAATCCCCTTCTTTCACATTGGAACAAATCGTAACCGTGTTTTTAAATTAGCAGTGTGAGATATTTAGAGAGCATCTTCAAATGCTTCACAAAACCATTCCAATCCCTTCAGCTTCCCGGGTTCGATTCCCAGTTAGGGAAATCATTTTGCGACCACCGTTTTTAATTAAAGTGAAGTAATTTAACTAAATTACATAGATGACCCAAAGCACTTCAGAGTGGTATCAAAATAAATGAGTTAGTAATTAGAAATAAGGAATGTCAGATGTTGGACTTGAGTTTCTGGGATGGATTATAAATAACTCTCTGTGCACTGGAACTGGGAAGGGTGAATAATGAATGAGTTGTTTCTGGGTTAGAAATGCGGCTTAGATCTGCTGGTATTAAACGACAGCATTGTTGAGCAGAATGAAAGAAATGCTAACATGATCACTGAGGGTCAGTCGAAACTTCAACAACTTCATTTTAATAATTTGTGAAACTTTAATCATTGAGGAAGTTTTATTCCCTTTCTGATTTTACACACTCTGTATTTTAGGAGACTGGTTTTAAATGTTCTTCATGGAATCAGAGAAGTTTACAGCACAGAAGGAGGCCATTGTCACATGAGCAATGAACATTTAAACCCAGTTTTTGTTTCAAAAATAATGTTTCCGCCCGGGCTTGAACCGGGAA
Source organism: Pristiophorus japonicus (assembly GCF_044704955.1). NCBI lineage: Eukaryota > Metazoa > Chordata > Chondrichthyes > Pristiophoridae > Pristiophorus > Pristiophorus japonicus. Next base: position 323,881 of record NW_027251310.1, read on the forward strand.
CCTTTCACGTGTGAGGCGAACGTGATAACCGCCACACTACGGAAACTACTGCCTAGTACAGTGTCCAGAGAGAAGTGTTCAGCGACAAGCTGAAATGCTGAATCCCTTTTTCTGAAAAAATTCCTTTCACAAACATTTCTCTGACCGAAACGGCACAAAACAAAAATGTTCCTTTCAAATGTGCCAATTATTTTCGTTAAACTTTTATTTTGCTTTCATGGGATAACACAATTAATGATTCGATAATTTTCTTTTACACAATGAAAGAAATACTAACTGAGGGAAAGTCACTACGTCAATAATTTGTTCTGTGCTCTGCATGTTTGTAATGTCGCCAAGTTTGCTGATGATACAAAGATAGATGGGAAAGCAAGTTGTGAGGAGGACGCAAACAATCTGCAAAGCGATATTGATAGGCTCAGTGGGTGGGCAGAAATTTGTCAGATGGAGTATAATGTGGGAAATATGAGGTTATCCACTGTGGTAGCAATAATAAAAAAGCAAATAATTATTTAAATGGGGAGAGATTAAGAAATGCTGCGGTGCAGAGGGACCTGGGGGTCATTGTACATGAAACACAAAAGGTTAGTATGCAGAAACATCCTCTCTGCATCCACCTTGTCAAGCCCCCTCATAATCTTACACGTTTCCATAAGATCACCTCTCAATCTTCTGAATTCCAATGAGTAGAGGCACAACCTACTCAACCTTTTCTCATAAGTTAGCCCCCTCATCTCCGGAATCAACCTAGTGAACCTTCTCTGAACTGCCTCCAAAGCATCTATATCCTTTCTTAAATATGGAAACCACAATTGCACGCAGTTATCCAGGTCTGGCCTCACCAATACCCTGTATAACTGCAGCAAGACTTCTTTGTTTTATACTCCATCCCCTTTGCAATAAAGGCCAAGATTCCATTGGCCTTCTGATCACTTGCTGTACCTGCATACTAACCTTTTTTGTTTCATGCACAAGTACGCGCAGCTCCCGCTGTACTGCAGCACGCTGCAATTTTTCTCCTTTATATAATAACTTGTTCTTTGATTTTTTCTGCCAAAATGCATAACCTTGCACTTTCCAACATTATACACCATCTGCCAAATTTTTAACCACTCACTTCACCTGGCTGTGTCTTTTTGCAGATTTTTTGTGTTCTCCTCACACATTGCTTTTCCTCCCATCTTTGTATCATCAGCAAACTTGTCTACATTACATTCGGTCCCTTCATCCAAGTCGTTAATATAGATTATAAATAGTTGGGGTCCCAGCACTGATCCCTGCAGCACCCCACTAGTTACTGATTGCCAACCAGAGAATTAACCATTTATCCGACTTTCTGTTTTCTGTTAGTTAGCCAATCCTCTCTCCATGCTAATATATTACCCCCAACCCCGGGAACTTTTATCTTGTGCAGTAATCTTTTATGTGGTACCTTGTCAAAATGCCTTCTGGAAGTCCAAATACACCACATCCACTGGTTCCCCTTTATCCACCCTGTTCATTACACCCTCAAAGGATTCCGGCAAATTTGTCAAACATGACTTCCCTTGCATAAATCCATGCAGACTCTGCCTGACTGAATTATTTGTTTCCAAAAGTCGGAGGAGCAGTGACCGGAGGAGGTGTGAGCAGCGGCCTATAAAGGCCCAGCGGGAGTCCGGGGATCGGCGGCAGTCGGAGGAGCAGCGTCTGGAGGAGCAGCGAGCAGCGAGCTACAGCTGGTGCAGGGTCAAAAGTAAGAAATAAGTCAAAAGTAATCAAAGGTAATGTCACAGCCAAGAGGGTAAGTGATTGGCTGGTTGAGTGGTGAGTAGTTTTCTGTTTCTTTGATTTCTTCTTGTTCTTAGCAGCAAGGAAACTTTGGAATTGTTGCCAAATTAAGTAAATCTAATGGTTAAGTCATAGCAGGAGAGCTCGGACACATGTCATGCTCCTCCTGTGCTATGTGGGAAGTCAGGGACGCTTCCAGTGTCCCTGATGACAACATGTGCAGCAAGTGTATCCATCTGCAGCTCCTGACAGGCCACATTGCGGCACTGGAGCTGCGCACGGATTCACTCTGGAGCATCCGCATTGCTGAGGATGTCGTGAATAGCACAGTGAGTGAGTTGATCACACCGTAGCTAAAGGTTACTCAGGCAGAGAGGGAATGGGTAAACATCAGGAAGAGCAGTGGAAGGAAGACAGTGCAGGAGTCCCCTGCGGTCATCCCCTGCAAAACAGACACACCACCTTGGGTACTGTTGAGGGAGATGACTTATCAGGGGAAGGCAGCAGCAGCCAAGTCCATGGCACCATGGGTGGCTCTGCTGCACAGGAGGGCAGGAAAAAGAGTGGGAGAGCTATAGTGATAGGGGATTCTATTGTAAGGGGAATGGATAGATGTTTCTGCGGCTGCAATCGAGACTCCAGAATGGTATGTTGCCTCCATGGTGCAAAGGTTAAGAATGTCTCGGAGTGGCTGCAGCGCATTCTGGAGGGGGAGGGTGAATAGCCAGCTGTCGTGGTGTACCAACGATATAGGGAAAAACGGGATGGGGTCCTACAAGCTGAGGTTAGGGAGCTAGGAATTAAATTAAAAGGTAGTAATCTCAGAATTGCTACCAGTGCCACGAGCTCGTCAGAATAGGAAATGCAGGATAGCTCAGATGAATATATGCTTTGATGAATAGTGCAGGAGGGAATGATTCAAATTCCTGGGACATTGGAACCGGTTCTGGGGCAGGTGGGACCAGTACAAATCGGACGGTCTGCACATGGTCAGGACCGGAACCAATGTCGAGGGGAATGTTTGCTCGTGCTGTTGGGGAGGGGTTAAACTAATATGGCAGGGGGATGGGAACCTATGCAGGGAGATAGAAATAAGTAAAATGGGGGCAGAAGCAAAAGATAGAAAGAAGAAAAGTAAAAGTGGAGGACAGAGAAACACAAGGCAAAAATCAAAAAGGGCCACATTACAGCAAAATTCGAAAGGGACAAAGTGTATTAAAAAGACAAGCCTGAAGTCTCTGTGCCTCAATGCGAGTTATTCGTAATAAGGTGGATGAATTCACTCAGAGGCAGCAATTCAGGAATATGTTACAATTGGGATTCCAGAGACATGGCTCCAGGGTGACCAAGGCTGGGAACTCAACATCCTGAGGTATTCAACATTCAAGAAGGATAGACAGAAAGGAAAAGGAGGTCGGGGAACGATGCTGGTTAAAGAGGAAATTAACGCAATATTAAGGAAGGACACTAGTTTGGATGGTGTGGACTCTGTATGGATAGAGCTGCAGAATACCAAAGGGCAGAAAGCACGAGTGGGTGTTGTGCACAGACCACCAAACAGTAGTAGTGAGTTTGGGGACAGTATCAAACAACAAATTATGGCTGCGTGCAATAAAGATACAGCAGTTATCATGGGCGACTTTAATCTACATGTAGATTGGGCTAACCAAACTGGTAGAAATACGGTGGAGGAGGATTTCCTGGAGTGTATTAGGGATGGTTTTCTAGACCAATATGTCGAGGAACCAACTTGAGGGCTGGCTATCCTAGACTCAGTGATGTGTAATGAAAAAGGACTAATTAGCAATCTTGCTGTGCGAGGCCCCTTGGAGAAGAGTGACCATAATATGGTAGAATTCTTTATTATGATGGAGATTGAAACATTTAATTCAGAGACGAGGGACCTGAACTAAAGGAAAGGTAACTTCGATTGCATGAGATGTGAATTGGCTAGAATAGACTGGCAAATGAGACTTAAAAGGTTGACGCTGGATATGCAAATGCCAAACATTTAAAGATCACATGGATGAACTTCAACAATTGTACATCCATGTCTGGAGAAAAAATAAAACGGGGAAGGTGGCTCAACCGTGGCTAATAAGGGAAATTAATGATAGTGTTAAATGCAAGGAAGAGGCCTATAAATTTGCCAGAAAAAGCAGCAAACCTGAGGACTGGAAGAAATTTAGAATTCAGTAGAGGAGGACAAAGGGTTTAATAAGGAGTGGGAAAATAGAGTATGAGAGGAAGCTTGCTGGGAACATAAAAACTGACTGCGAAAGCTTCTATAGATGTGTGAAGAGAAAAAGATTAGTGAAGACAAACGTCGGTCACTTGCAGTCAGAATCAGGTGAATTTATAATAGAGAACAAAGAAATGGCGGACCAGTTAATCAGATACTTTGATTCTGTCTTCACGAAGGAAGACACAAATAACCTTCCTAATGTACTCAGGGACCGAGGTCCAGCGAGAAGAAGGAACTGAAGGAAATCTTTATTAGTCAGGAAATTGTGTTCATGAAATTGTTGGGATTGAAGGCTGATAAATCCCATGGCCAGATAGTCTGCATCCCAGAGTAGTTAAGGAAGTAACCCTCGAAATAGTGGATGCATTGGTGATCATTTTCTAACAGTCTATCGACTCTGGATCAGTTCCTATGGACTGGAGGGTAGCTAATATCACAGCACTTTTTTAAAAAGAAGGAAGAGAGAAAACGGGTAATTATCGACCGGTTAGCCTAACATCAGAAGTGGGGAAAATGCTGGAATCAATTATTATGGATGAAATAGCAAAGCATTTGGAAAGCAGTGACAAAATCAGTCCAAGTGAGCATGGATTTAGGAAAGGGAAATCATGCTTGACAAATCTTCTAGAATTTTTTGAGGATGGAACAAGGAGAATGGACAAGGGAAAACCAGGTGGATGTAATGTATTTGGACTTTCAAAAGGCTTTTGACAAGGTCCCATACAAGAGATTAGTGTGCAAAATTAAAGCACATGGTATTGGGGGTAATGTATTGACATGGATAGAGAACTGGTTGGCAGACAGGTAGCAGAGAGTCGGGATAAATGGGTCCTTCTCAGAATGACAGGAAGTGACTAGTGGGGTGCTGCAGGGCTCAGTTCTGGGACCTCAGCTATTTACAATATACATCAATGATTTCGATGAAGAAATTGAGTGTTATATCTCCAAGTTTGCAGGTGACTCTAAGCTGCGTGACAGTGTGAGCTGTGAGGAGGATGCTAAAAGGATGAAGAGTGACTTGGAAAGGTTAGGTGAGTGGGCAAATACATGGCAGATGCACCATAATGTGGATAAATGTGATGTTATCCACTTTGGTGGCAAAAACGTGAAGGCAGATTATTATCTGAATGGCGGCAGATTAGGAAAAGGGAAGGTGCAAGGAGACCTGGGTGTCATGGTACATCAGTCATTGAAAGTTGGCATGCAGGTACAGCAGGCGGTGAAGAAGGCAAATGGCATGTTGGCCTTCATAGCTGGGGGATTTGAGTATTGGAGCAGGAAGGTCTTACTGCAGTTGTACAGGGCCTTGGTGAGGCCTCACCTGGAATATTGTGTTCAGTTTTGGTCTCCTAATCTGAGGAAGGATGTTCTTGCTACTGAGAGAGTGCAGCGAAGGTTCACTAGACTGATTCCCTGGATGGCAGGACTGACATATGAGGAGAGACTGGATTGACTGGGCCTGTATTCACCGGAGTTTAGAAGAATGAGAGGGGATCTCAAAGAAATATATAAAATTCTGACGGGACTGGACAGGTTAGAGGGAGGAAGAATGTGCCCGATGTTGGGGAAGTCCAGAACCAGGGGTCCGAGTCTCAGGGATAAGGGGTTAGCCATTTAGGACTGATGAGGAGAAACTCCTTCACTCAGAGAGTTGTTAACCTGTGGAATTCTCTGCCACAGAGAGTAGTTGATGCCAGTTCATTTGATATATTCCAGAGGGAATTAGCTGTGGCCTTTATGGCTAAAGGGCTCAAGTGGTATGAAGAGAAAGTAAGAAAGGGGTACTGAGGTGAATGATCAGCCATGATCCGATTGGAACGTAGAAACATAGAAAATAGGTGCAGGAGTAGGTCATTCGGCCCTTCGAGCCTGCACCACCATTCAATGAGTTTATGGTTGAACATGCAACTTCAGTACCCCATTCCTGCTTTTTCGCCATACCCCTTGATCCCCCGAGTAGTAAGGGCTACGTCTAACTCCTTTTTGAATATATTTAGTGAATTGGCCTCAACAACTTCCTGTGGTAGAGAATTCCACAGGTTCACCACTCTCTGGGTGAAGAAGTTTCTCCTCATCACGGTCCTAAATGGCTTACCCCTTATCCTTAGACTGTGACCCCTGGTTCTGGACTTCCCCAACATTGGGAACATTTTTCCTGCATCTAACCTGTCTAAACCCGCCAGAATTTTAAACGTTTCTATGAGATCCCCTCTCATTTGTCTAAACTCCAGTGAATCCAGTCTTTCTTGATATATCAGTCCCGCCATCCCGGGAATCAGTCTGGTGAAACCTTCGCTGCACTCCGTCAATAGCAAGAACGTCTTTCCTCAAGTTAGGAGACCAAAACTGTACACAATACTCCAGGTGTGGCCTCACCAAGGCCCTGTACAACTGTAGTAACACCTCCCTGCCCCTCTACTCAAATCCCCTCGCTATGATGGCCAACATGCCATTTGCTTTCTTAACCGCCTGCTGTACCTGCATGCCAACCTTCAATGACTGATGTACCATGACACCCAGGTCTCGTTGCACCTCCGCTTTTCCTCATCTGTCACCATTCAGATAATAGTCTGTCTCTCTGTTTTTCAACCGAAGTGGATAACCTCACCTTTATCCACATTATACTTCATCTGCCATGCAATTGCCCACTCACCTAACCTATCCAAGTCACTCTGCAGCCTCAAAGCATCCTCCTCGCAGCTCCCACAGCCACCCAACTTAGTGTCATCTGCAAATTTGGAGACACTACATTTAGTCCCCTCGTCTAAATCATTAATGTACAATGTAAACAGCGAGGGCCCTTGCGGTACCCCACTCGTCACTGCCTGCCATTCTGAAAAGTACCCATTTACTCCTACTCTTTGCTCCCTGTCTGCCAACTAATTTTCAATCCACGTCAGCACACTACCCCCAATCCCATGTGCATTAACTTTGCACACTAATCTCTTGTGTGGGACCTTGTCGAAAGCCTTCGGAAAGTCCAAATACACCACATCAACTGGTTCTCCCTTGTCCACTCTACTGGAAACATCCTCAACAAATTCCAGAAGATTTGTCAAGCATGATTTCCCTTTCACAAATCCATGCTGACTTGGACCTATCATGTCACCTCTTTCCAAATGCACTGCTATGACATCCTTAATAATTCATTCCATCAATTTCACCACTACTGATGTCAGGCTGACCGGTCTGTAATTCGTTGCTTTCTCTCTCCCTCCTTTTTAAAAAAGTGGGGTTACATTGGCTATCCTCCACTCCATAGGAACTGATCCAGAATCTATGGAGTGTTGGAAAATGACTGTCAATGCATCCGCTATTTCCAAAGGCACCTCCTTAAGTACTTTGGGATGCAGACCATCAGGCCTGGGGATATATCGGCCTTCAATCCCATCAGTTTCCCCAACACAATTTCCCGACTAATAAGGATTTCCCTCAGTTCCTCCTTCTTACTAGAACCTCTGACCCCTTTTATATCCGGAAGATTGTTTGTGTCCTCCTTGGTGAATACCGAACCAAAGTACTTGTTCAATTGGTCTGCCATTTCTTTGTTCCCAATTATGACTTCCCCTGATTCTGACTGCAGTGGACCTACATTTGTCTTTACTAACCTTTTTTTCTTTACATATCTATCGAAGCTTTTGCAGTCCATTTTAATGTTCCCTGCAAGCTTCGTCTCGTACTCTATTTTCCCTGCCATAATCAAACCCTTTGTCCTCCTTTGCTGAGTTCCAAATGTCGCCCAGTGCCCGGGTTCGCTGCTATTTCTGGCCAATTTGTATGCCACTTCCTTGGCTTTAATACTGTCCCTGATTTCAGTTGATAGCCACGGTTGAGCCACATTCCATTTTTTATTTTTACACCAGACAGGGATGTACAATTGTTGCAGTTCATCCATGTGGCCTGTAAATGTCTGCCATTGCCCATCCACTGTCAACCCCTTAAGTATCATTCGCCAATCTATCCTCGCCAATTCACGCCTCATACCTTCAAAGTTACCCTTCTTTAAGTTCTGGACCATGGACTCTGAATTAACTGATTCATTCTCCGTGGTGGTGCGGCTCGAAGGGCCGAATGGCCTTCGCCTGCACCTATTTATTTCTGCACGCAGAGGGTTGTGGGGGTCTGGAACTCACTGCATGAAAGGGTGGTAGAAGCAGAAACACTCACCACATTTAACAAGTGCTTGGATGTGACCTGAAGTGCTGTAACCTGCAGGGTTATGGACCGAGCGCTGGAAAGTGGGATTAGGCAGGATATCCTCTTGTTGGCCGGCGTGGACATGATGGGCCGAATTGGCCTCCTTCTGTGCTGTAAACTTCTATGATTCTATGAACTCCTTCACAAAGAGTTGAGGTTCGTGTGGGGTGATTTTGGCACATCTTTCCTCACGTGACAACATTTCAAAGGTAACTCAACGGCTGTAAAGCGCTTTGGGGCGTTATGAGCTCCTGACAGACGCTGCAGAAATGCAAGTGCTTCTTTGCCAAAGTTCGATGCAAATTCAAAATTCACGGCAAAAAAAGGGCTCGCCCTGTATCTCTCGCAAATTTCAAGTAACAACCCCAAAGTGAGAATCATACAACTAGACCAACGAGCCAACTGCTTAGAAAATATGGAGATAAAGGCCTTACGAAGTGCTATCTGTTAATAAACCTCCAGTCAAATCTTCTCAGATTCTTAAAAGCATTGCCAAAGGAAAAGCATGAGTTTTACCCGATATCTCAAGGGATATCTTGCTGACTGCAATAAAGAGTTGCCACAACAAAGTAGCACAAATAGAACTTTGATGGGAAGAATGTATTCGCACTACCGTTGTGGTGTCTTTAGACTGTAGAGGCTGCACGGAGATAAAGTGTAAGCATTATTGAAGCATTTTTAGTGTGTGTTGTTATTCTTGATCGGAGGAGCACATGAGACGGAATCAGTGACTTTGCTTTTTCGACATGTCTTCTGAAGCGCCGCACGGTCCCACTCCTGCAGTCAATGAGCTGTTGGGACGTTAATGTATCCATCATTATCATCATCATCATAGGCGGTCCCACGAAACGAGGATGACTTGCTTCCACGCCGAAAAAGGATGAGTTCACAGGTGTTTCAATGAAGGACCCGAACTACATCCCGAAGGGTGGAAGATATCTGTGCGTGGATTTTTAAAAATTGTGATGGCCGTTGCACCCCAGCCATCACACGGGCTTGACAGAGCGACGTCTTGGTCCAGTGGCAAGGGTTAAGCAGGTCGACTGGAGACCAGTTCTGCTGCACGGACCTTGTGAGCACACATATCGCAGTGTGGGCTGGCCCGTGCTAACCCTGGGCCCCTGGCCCAAACTCATGCCTCCCCTGGGCCCTGATCACATCCCTCCACAGTCACTCGCCGCTCCTTCGCAACGATCTCGCCGCTCCTGCTGTATCTGCCCACGCTCCAATAATCGACCTGGATCTTGATGACGTCACTCTTCGCTGCCGCCGCCCTCCTGCATCAGCTCGCGCTGATCCCTGGAGTAGTCTCCCGGGACCTCCAAGCTGATCCCAGGGCCGCTCGCCGTTCCTTTTATGGCCCCGACCTGCCGCTGGTGTTCTACCGTTAGTGTATCCAGGCTGTGGGTGGCCAGCCCGAGCACAGCAGAGGGGTTTCTGCATTAGTTCTGGATGGTGACAGTATCTTTCCCCTTCTCTCTTCCTCTTGTCTTTATCCCTGTGCTTTTATTTCTCTATTTATTCCCCCTGTCTCAGTCTCTAGTATTTAAAAGGGAACAAAAGATGAAATGGGTGTCACTGTGGAACAATGTCTCTCACTCAAAGTTAGACGCACTACCGTTGCACCATGAGGTCTAGATAGCTCGCCGTTGATATTCAGGTTCAAATAAGAATATATATAAATATATCTACATGTATCATAACTGTTCCCTGGTGGTGGAGGGGTTAAGATCCGGTGCACTAACCTGGTTTCAATTGTCGATCAATTCATCGCATAAAAATAATTGAGTTCTGTGAGACGATTAATAATTACTGTAATCACCATGAATACCAATACTTTCTGTGATAGACCGATCCCACAGACTATCTGGCTTCTCCTGCCCTTTGCCGGGCACGTGTTCCGGGTTTAATTTTGTAAACAGGGCGAGTTCGCTGATGGCGGGGAGACGGTAGGAACCTCTGTGGCCCCACTGTGAGGATGTGGAAGTGAACACGGTGGCTGGGTGATCCGTGACATTTCTGTAAAGGGCAGTGGAGGAGAAGGATTGAGAACTTTCAGTATGGGACAGAAGTTGTTTCAGGTGAGCCAACACATTCCCGATCAGCACAGAGGGAGCTCACTGGTCAGCTCCCCTCTGTTGTGCCAGCTGTGCCAGAGGTTTCTGTCGTGTAGTGGTTATCACGTTTGCAGTACACATTAAAAGTATGAGGTTCGATCCCGGGAAGGAGCATTATGTTTTAACTTGCTATAGAGGAACAATCAGAGGCGAGTTTCGTCTCCTGTCAAATGCTGCCTGATCTGCTGAGATTTCCAGCATTTGCTGTTTTTATTTGCTATTTATTTTCCTGGCAAAAGTGATCCCTTATTCCTTAATTGCTCTTAATTTCACTTCAATAAATAGATAACTTTCAGTGAGAGAAAACGGATCCACCGGGGACCTTTCGTGTGTGAGGCCAACGTGATATCCGCCACACTGCAGCCCATCAAAGGGCGAGAAAGCACTGAATATAAAGGATGAGCTCACAAATATCAGGGGCACTGCAGTCTGGTCAACGTCAAACCCTCCTTTCTTATTCAGCAGAGGCATGAACGGGAGTCAGACGCCACAAATTTTAATTAAAGACACAAATACAAGTAACACTTCCAAATCTTTTCACTATAAAATTCTTAAACTTTATTTGAAATCCTACTGCGTTGAATATGAAAATGAGCACCGTGGGATTTTATCTTCACTACTGATTCTATTTTCTGTGCATGGTTGGAATAACCGGTGCTGTTAAATTTGACAAAAGTTGCCCCAGATTCCTGATGTCATCGGCAATGAAGATTTTGAACCAGATCCTAGAATACAGTGTGTAAAATGGGTCAACATGCAGAAGAACATAAGAACATAAGAAATTGGAGCAGGAGTCGGCCATACGCCCCTCGAGCCTGCTCCTCCATTTAATACGATCATGGCTGATCCGATCATGGACTCAGGTCCACTTCCCTGACCGCTCCCCAAAGCACAGGACAAATGATTGAAGTATCGACTGTCCCTCAGTTAGCATTTCTTTCATTGTGCAAAAGAAGGTGAGGGTTTAATTAATGATGTTTTCCCATGAAAGCAACACAAAGCTTTAGAAAAAAACATACAGTGACTGGGAGGTGAGCGCTGCTTCTGACACCAGGTGGGAATGGGCGGAGATTTTAAAGCTCCTTGTATTGTGACACCTTCATATAGACGAACATCTGAGTCTTATGACGTAGACCTCGTGGCGCAATGGTAGCGTGACTGATTTCAGTTCCGAAGGTAGCGTGTTTAAATCACATCAGGGTTACTGTACTTTTAGATATTGTTCTTCCAGAATTAATATATTCTTTGCTGTTTGGCAATAACCAGACACTTGCTCCAAGGTCTGTCTCACTGTTTCCCCGGTGTCAGGCAGAGATACACCTGCTGCCCTCATTTATTTCATGCGACAGGATACAAAAGTTCAAAATCAACCTGCAGGTGGCCACATACAGCATTAAATAGTCAGGATGGCCGAGCGGTCTCAGGTGCTGTGTTCAGGTTGCAGTCTTCTCTCGAGGTCTGTGTTTAAATCTGACATTTATTATTTTTAATCATTAAGTGAAACTCATTGTTGACACCACGATCAACTCCTTCAAAGTGGGATTCAGCAGTTCACCTGCTCGCTTAACATTTCCGTCTGACCGGGTGCTGAAAGTGGAGATGTTTCCGCAGTGTAACGGTTAACACGTTCGCCTCACACGCGAAAGCTCACCGGGTGGGAATATTTTCTGGAGCTTTCTCCTCATGCATGCTCAGGGGCGAGTTTGTTCTCCTGTGAAAGGTCATAAGGTCATAAACATGTAAGGATTAGGGGCCGGAGTAGGCCATTCGGCCCCTCGAGCCTGGTCCACCATTCAAGAAGATCCTGTCAGTTCCTTGACAGCAAGTTTAAACATCTGGGGCGGAGCCAACAGGCGCCTGGCTGCAATCAACGACAAAAACGTCTATTTGGTAGAAGCCCCGCGAAATAAATCGGTCGAGCATGAGAATCTTAATCTCGAATTTGGGGGTTCGAGCGCCACGTTAACTGTTAAAGCATGTCCCAATTTGCACAGTGTGTTTTCGGTGTCTGGTTCAAAATGTTCATTGCTGGTAACATCAACAGGAGACTGGGGAAATAGTGAGAAAGGCTTTAGAGCAAAGCACTGGTTATTGTGAAACACCAAAGGAAATATAAATTCAAGAAACATAGAAAACATAGAAAATAAGTGCAGGGGTAGGCCATTCGGCCCTTTGAGCCTGCACCGCCATTCAATGAGTTCATGGCTGAACATGCAACTTCAATACCCCATTCCTGCTTTCTCGCCATAGCCCTTGATCCCCCTAGTCTGAAGGACTACATCTAACTCATTTATGAGAAGAATAACCTCGAAAAGAAATGTGACCCCGACACCCAGGAAGAAGTGTTAAGGCAGAATATTAAATGCTGCATTCCTCTGTTCAAAAAATTCCTTTCACAAACATTTCTCTGACCGTAACTGCACAAAACAAAAATGTTCCTTTCAAAGTCATTAAACTTCCGAATTTCCGCGCCCCCCGAATCTCCTGAATCAGATGCCTCTAGTTTTGCCGACTCAATCCATGTCCCTTTGCAATGTTCTGCTTCCATCCACATTGTGAAATGTGCCACTAACTTATAGAATCATGGAATGGTTACAGCACGGAAGGCCATTCGGCCCGTCGAGCCCGTGCCGACTCTCAGCGAGTCCCACTCCCCGTCCTTTCCCTGTAGCCCTGCAATGGTTGTTCCTTCAGACACTGATCCAGCTCCCGTTTGAAAGATAAGATTGAGTCTGTCTCCACCATCCTTTCAAGCCGTGCATTCCAGATCCTAATCACTCTCTGCTAAATGGCCACCTCCTGTTCCTATGTGTAAAGTCTGGGAAAAACTAGACCAATTCCTGCCACAATCACAGCCTTCCTAAATATAGCACCATCACTCTATTCTCATAAAACCAGGTCCTGAAGTATAGGCCAGCTGTGTAGGTTAAAGCTCTGGTTATGTTCCGAACATTGCTGTAGTGTTTCCTCAATATAGTGGTTATTAGATTCACCTCACACGCGAAATGTCCCTGGTTCAAAACTGTGCGGAAACATTTTGAAAACATGTTCAATTAAATATTTGAAGAAATGGATTTATTCATATTAGTGGTTAAATATTAACAAAAAACAATGTCCCACAAGCTTGTTAAATTTTCTGATATCTCTGTTCAGTTCTGTATACACTCAAACTGAATGCTCATAAAAATACTGGAGTGGGAACTCACTGGATAACAGCACAGCTGGCAATTTTGTGGAATATATTCGCGCAGCCAAAACGCACAATGACAACCTGGAATCGTGCAGCACCGAATCCACGGGGAAAAACAGTTAAATGCATCGTCCCTGGGTGGGCTCGAACCACCAAACTTTCAGTTAACAGCCAAACGTGCTAACCCATTGCGCCACAGTGAATGACGCAATTACACACTGCAAGACATCCCAAACCAGGGTGTCAGTCAGTTAAAGCTTCAGATTGCTCTGACCGGGATGGAACTTGTCCACTCTAAGTTGTACTTTTCCCAAGTAAAGGGTGGGACATTCATTGTGGATGTGTGGAAGCAGTCTGGTCCCACACACTGCAGACACTTCCATGTCACTGCCAACCAGCTCTCCCACAACCGGTGTGATCTACCTTCCAGCCTTCCGGTGCCTTGTCTGTGACGAAGTATTCTGATTGTCCCGAAGCCGGTATTAGGTATTAATTCCTTGTCAGCTCCTGACTGCGGATATTTCTGTGATTAAACGCGAACACAATGCTAACAGGGACAGTTCTATTCACCGTTTCTTTGCTTGGTGAAATTTCAAAGATTGAAAGCGACGCACATCAACCCCAAACTTCGTCACCTACTCGCTAACTCGACACAACTTTGCATTTTCTTTCCATGCCAAGCATTTTACATGAATACATTGCAATGCCAACGCACTTTTTACCTGGCAAGACTGAAGTCCAAGCTGTGATGAACAGTGTGAAACAGAAACAGCTACTTGTAAAACCAGAGCCTCGATGGCATCTGTGTGAATTGCTCTGCATCGATAATTAGCAGAGAGCAAAGAGAGGAAACTGATGGTGTGGATGAGAAAAGGCCGAGACAAAGTGTACTGTTGGAGATGATTTTGTTGTTTTTGAGAATTGTTTCAAATATTTTACCATGGTTGGTTCCATAGTGTAATGGTGAGCACTCTGGGATCTGAGTTCAAATCTCGGTGGAACCTGATTCCTTGTTGTCCCAGCTGCTGAAAATTTTGGACAAACAAGTGAAAGACACCTGGTGCTGGTGGGCAGTTTTGTTGCCTTTGTCATTGATGCTTGATCTACAAGTCTCGTTATCAAATCGTGTGCTCAACCATCAGTTACCTGTTACAAAATGTTGTAAACGGCTGTCTTGCTCTTTTTGCTTCGTTGCTTTTAACCTCGAATTACCCGCACACATTCAGTTGTAGTAAAGGCAGGATCTGGTCTTTTATTTAAACATTCATACCAAACAAACCAAGGATGAAAGTTACTGAGAACACTTCACAAAGGCAGCTTGCTTCGATTTCCGTGGCTGCTTGAGACACACACCTTCCGAATGTCCAGTGTCTCTGGTATCTGCGTGTGTGAGTCTCATCTTTATACTCTTATTTCTTTACATTTAGACAATCACAGCAAACGGCTTTGTGAATTGTTTAACATACAGACTTAATATTGCTTGTTTAACCTACAGATGTCATTAAATAGTAACAAAGGTACAATCAAATATTTAACATACAGACAATGACCAGTTACTCATTTCAATGGCTGAAGGCACCACATTGTCTAACAGTCTCTTTCCATCCAAACTTCAATTTCCTGTTTTTTAATTCAAACTTCAGACTGCGTGCTGAAGCAAAGAGTTCAGCAATGCGGGACTGTGCTCCCACATTCCCCTACTTCTTCTCCTCGTCTCTCTGCAGGTCTTATCTGGGTAACATACATTTGCATGGTGGCTTGAGCTCGTCCAACAGCATTGTCCAGTTGTACAACTTGTTTTCCATCACGCCATCCGCAGTAAATCAAAATGACCAGCACGACCAGCTGAACCAGCACCAGCATAAGGACAGCGTAAATCATTGTGTTCATCACACCTGTTGCCGTCGGGCTCCATCCCAACAATGACTCCCACCAGCTCACATGTCCAATCTCGTCCAAAGTTGTGTGCACGTTCTCGATTTCCGCAGTGTGATGGTTAATGTCCACAACGATTGCTTGATTCAAACTCTGTAGCTGTTGAAATGTTGTATTCCATTTCCGTATTTCCTTCTTCCAAATAGCAGCACGCTTCGGGTCAAAGTAGGGTTCTTGTAGATTCAGATTCTCTGGATGCCATTTTAAAGTCCGTTGGTCTGTGATCATCATATCCATTTTTACTTAAAAGTCAATTTTCAATTTTTGATGTTTCCAACTGAATTCCATGCTGGTTACATTCAGAAATGTAAACTCACAATCGGTGTCTTCGACTAAGTCTGTTACCCTCTGCACAGGTTTTAACAATTTCCTCTGCTTTGTGGGAGAAGTGTAACAACATGCAGTGAAGGATGACGGAAATGCTGAATAGTCAGTCGAGAGACCCAGTCCTTCCCTCAGTTCACCCTTCGGAACTGCTGTAATTCACTCTCTCGACATTTGCAACAATCCAACTTCTATTTCACATCCTTTAAGATCATGTTTGTAACTCCCACATTTGAGCTTTTCACTGAACATCTCATCAGTTCTGAGACAGCCCATTCCTGCAGAAACTTTAAATGTTTCTGAACAAGCTTCTCCCACTGCTTTCATCTCTGACTGTTCAGTAACTGCTCCTCGTGTATCTGGGGTGTTGGGGAACTGTCTCTGAAGAGGGGAATCCCCTACCTCCAGGAGCACCTTCATTTGTCCGGCTGACTCGGTGTCCATTTCACGCTGCCATTCCACACAAGCTTCGATAAGGGTATGGCCACCCCTATCCTGAAGTAAGGGTCCTAAAGGAACGATATGTGTGGTTGAGGCACGGCATCCCTATAGGGATCCTCCCTCACCTGCGGTATCTACCCCCGACCTCAGCTACTGAACCGAGGTATCATTCCTGTCTGTGACTCCAGCTTCTCTTTCCTGATTCTTCAGCTTTTATTTTAACTTTTCTAATTCTTTAGCCAGTCTATCCCTGTCCTCTATCAACTGACGGCCACCACCTGGTCCTGCTCCTTTTATGTGACTCCTCGCGGGATTCATCCACTCAGGCCCTTCTGCCTTCCATCGCTGTAACCCCTGTCTCACTTCCATGACTGAAATTCCTGCAGCTCCCTGATACAAGCTTTCTACCCTTGCCAACCATTTATCAAAACGATCGTCCCCATCTACTTCCAGAACTACTGACGGGGATAGGAGAGTCAAAATGATCTCTCTATGTGTACCATCCCCGTAATGACTGATATCAATCCAATTACTTCCCAAACTTTTACACAACTGGAATATACATGACCCAGCCTCCCTGAGTCCTTCCCCTGGTAATAATGCAAGCCGCTTTATTAACTGTGGCCCGAGTGAGTAACAAAGATTTCAGCTATTATTCTACCAAGCATGAGACCTGGAAGTTGTTTCAAAACCTACTCCCGTTCCGTGGTGATTCCCTAAAGCTCACAGAACCATGTGAACCCTCGGTTTCTCTGATATGTCCCAGAATGCCACTATCCCAGAATATTACACCACCACTGGGCAAACTTATTAAGATCCTGAAGAGGTGCGGTCTCATTTCACGAAGGATAGCACTCATGTCCTGTAACTTGACCCCTCCTTGCTCATACCAGGTATCCCCAAAACCACTTAAGGTCGTGTTCCCTTCACGAGCTCCACAGGGAGTAGAGGAATCATGATCCTGCTCTCGCCTTGTCCGCTCGAGCGTGCTTCCCCCACTCTCCACAATACCGGAAGGTCGTGTTTAATGTTGTGGGGTGTTAAGCGCCTGAGTAACCGAAGAGGCATCTAACTGCTCCGCCTCCGATCCTAACGTTGCCACGTGAACCACATGGGTTCGAGGCTCCGAAGTCAGAGAAGACAAAGGAGCTGTGGAAGGGAACCGTGGGCATACTCCCTGTCCCTTAATCCCCTTTTCAACTCTCAGACCCAGGGAATCCTCCGAATACCACCCAGCTTTGTCGATTGCTGTCTCCGTGGGCAACCTAAGACCACCATCTGCTGCAGCTTAGATATCCTTTCTCTAGATCTTGATTACGCTTCTGTTCATCAGCAAGATGATGATCCAGTGTCAGAACATTCCTGGCTGCCCCGAGTGCCTGAAATCACCAATTCTCTACTTCTTTACTCACTGCTGTTACCTGCTCTCTGAGTTCTGAGACTTCCCTATCTCGAGCCTCAGCCTGTTCTCCTAACGTTTGAATGCCCAGCATGAGACACTGCATCACTAACGCTTTTCTCTTTTTACCACTTTTTAACCCAAACACTTTAATCTTTTTTAACTGGACACTCTTCACTAAGGACTGCCGTGTCTCTCTCCATCCTCCTGTCATTGTTTCCTGTCTTATCCCATAGGTTCCCCCTTTCGACTCAATCCACTCATTAAGAAATGGCTGGAGCTCAACTGAAATATCCCCTGAGCCTCCCATTACTAACTGAAGGTTCCTTTCATCACGACAACTAAGAGAATGCTCACCCATCGAACTGATGTGTGGGAAACACTTCTTCCAACAACTCAGCCAACTTTCTGCTTCATGTCGGGGACTTCGAATAAGCTAACGAACTTTTGAAAATCACGTCGGGGTCACCAAAATGTTGCAAACGGCTGTCTTGCTCTTTTTGCTTCGTTGATTTTACCGTCGAATTGCCCGCACACACTCCGTTGTAGTAAAGGCAGGATCGGGTCTTTTATTTAAACATTCATACTAAACAAACCAAGTATGAAAGTTACTGAGAACACTTCACAAAGGCAGCTTGCTTCGATTTCCGTGGCTGCTTGAGACACACACCTTCCGAATGTCCAGTGTCTCTGCTGTCTATGTCTCTACAGTCCATAAATGTCTCATCTTTACACTGAAAAAGCCTTTGAACTCTTATTCGTTCCATTTAGACAATCCTGACTAACTGCTTTCTGAATCTTTTAACAGACAGACTTAATATTGCTTGTTTAACCTGCAGATGCCATTAAATAGTAACAAGGTTACACTCAAATGCTAAACATACAGACATCATCAAATCGTTTTGTCCTGAGTTTCCATTATTCCCACCGTAACAAGGTACCCAAATATTTAACATCCAGACAATGACCAGTTACTCATCTCACTGGCTGGAAGGCACCACATTGTCCAACAGTCTCGTTACCATCCAAACTTCAATCTTCCTGTTATTTAATCCAAACTTCAGACTGCATGCTGAAGCAAAGAGTTCAGCAATGCGGGACTGTGCTAACACAGAGCACAGGATTTGACAACTAGACTTGTAGATCAAGCATCAATGACAAAGGCAACAAAACTGCCCACCAGCACCAGGTGTCTTTCACTTGTTTGTCCCAAATTATTAGCAGCTGCGACAGCACACATTCAGTTTCCAACGAGATTTAACTCAGATCGCTGGATTCATGTCCAGAGTGCTCACCATTACACCATGGAACCAACGATGCCAAATTCTTTGAAACATTTCTCAAAAACAAGATCATCTCCAACATTACACTTTGGCTCGGCCTTTTCTCATCCACACCGTCAGTTTCCCCACTTTACGCTCTGCTCATTATCGATGCAGAGCAATTCACACAGATACTGTCGAGGCTATGGGTTCTCAAGTAGCTGTTTCTGTTTCATACTGTTCATCACAGCTTGTACTTCAGTCTTGCCAGGTAAAAAGTGCATTGGCATTGCAATGCATTTATGCAAAATACTTGGCATGAAAAGAAAATGCAACTTTTTATTGATTGCAAAACATGCATTGCCTACATTTCAAAAAGCGTTGCTTTTATTCATGCTGCTGAATGCATATTGCACAGATAATCTCAGCACACATTGTGAAGGTAAATGCAGCAACAAACTAGTTTCTCCTCCGCTGATTTGTAACAGGTAACTGATGGTTGAGCACACGATTTGATAACTAGACTTGTAGATCAAGCATCAATGACAAAGGCAACAAAATTGCCCACCAGCACCAGGTGTCTTTCACTTGTTTGTCCAAAATTATTAAATTATTGACTCTCATTCAGTTAGCATTTCTTTAATTATGCAAATGAAGATCATCGGTTAATTAATGATGTTTTCCGGTGAATGCAGGATAACATTTTACAAAAAGCCCCAACGCGGGGCTCGAACCCGCGACCCTGAGATTAAGAGTTTCATGTTCTCCCAATTGATCGAGCGGGGCTTCTGCCAAATGCGGGTTTTTGTCATTGATTGCAGCCAGGCGCCTGTTGGCTCCGCCCCAGATGTTTAAACTTGCTGTCGAGGAACTGCCAGGATCTTCTTGAATGGTGGACCAGGCTCGAGCGGCCGAATGGCCGACTCCGGCTCCGAATCCTTACATGTTTATCATCTCATGACTTTTCACAGGAGAACAAACTCGCCCCTGAGCATGCATGAGGAGAAAGCTCCAGAAAATATTCCCGCCCGGCAAGCTTTCGCGTGTGAGGCGAACGTGTTAACCGCTGCACTGCGGAAACATCTCCACTTTCAGCACCAGGTCAGACGGAAATGTTAAGCGAGCAGGTGAACTGCAGAATGCCACTTTTGAAGAGTTGGTCGAGGTGTCAAACAATGAGTTTCGCTTCATGATTAAAAGCAGAAAGTGTCAGACATTGGATTTGAACCCACTCCTCCGCATGCAATTACAATCCAAGCACAGCACCTTTGACCGCTCAGCCATCCTGATTCGGTGCTACTGTGTCTGGCCTCCTGCAGGTTGATTTTGAACTTTTGTGTCCTAACACATGAAATAAATGAGGGCAGCAGGCGTATCTCTGCCTGACACCGGGGAAACAGTGAGACAGACCTTGGTGCAAGGGTCTGGTTATTAAGACACAGTAAAGAAAATATTTATTCCGGAATTATCCCAAAGGTCAGGAACCCTGACATGATTTCGATAGCAGTGTCCTCATCTCGAGTGAGATGTGTTACCGTTGCCCACTTGCTCTGCACAACGAATATGAGATGTTTATCAATATGAACGTTCCTCAAGATAAGGGCTTTAAAATCCCCGCCCATTCCCACTCGGAGTCAGAAGCAGCGCTCACTTGCCAGTAACCGTCCGTTTTTTTGTTGAACTTTTGTTTTTATTACACGGGAAAGCATCATTACTTAACCCAAAGCAATCTTTTGCACAATGAAAGAAATGCTGACTGAGGGACAGTCGATACTTCAATCATTTCTTCTGTGTTTTGCATGTTAACTGTTAAACCAGATCCCATTTTACACAATTTTTGTCGGGGATTGTTTCAAAATCTTCATTGCTGATGACACCGGGAATCTGGGGCAACTTTTGTCAAATTTAACAGCACCGGTTAATCCGACCATGCACAGAAAATAGAATCAGTAGTGAAGATAAAATCCCACGGTGCTCATTTTCAGATTCAACATCGTAGGATTTCAAATAAAGTGCAAGAATTTTGCAGTGAAAAGATTTGGAAGTGTTATTTGAATTTTTGTCTTTAATGGCGACTTTGTGGCGTCTGACTCCCGTTCATGCCTCTGCTGAATAAGAAAGGAGAGTTTGACGTTGACCAGACTGCACTGCCCCTGATATTTGTGAGCTCATCCTTTATATTCAGTGGTTTCTCACCCTTTGATGGGCTGCAGTGTAGCGCATATCACGTTGGCCTCACACGCGAAAGATCCCCGGTGGATCCGTTTTCTCTCACTGAAAGTTATCTATTTATTGAAGTGGAATAAAGAGCAATTAAGGAATAAGGGAGCCCTTTTGCCGGGAGAATAAATAGCAAATAAAAACAGCAATTGCTGGAAATCTCAGCTGGTCAGGCAGCATTTGCCAGGAGACGAAACTCACCTCGGATTGTTCCACTATAGCAACTTTAAACATAATGTCGCCGCCCGGGATTGAAACAGGGACCTTTCGCGTGCAAAGCGAACGTGATAACCACTGCACTACAGAAACCTCTGGCACAGCAGCCACAACAGAGGGGAGCTGACCAGTGAGCTCCCTCTGTGCTGATCGGGAATGTGTTGGCTCACCTTAAACAACTTCTGTCCCACACTGAAAGCTGTCAATCCTTCTCCTCCGCTGCCCTTTACAGAAATGTCACGGATCACCCAGCCACCGTGTTCACTTCCACATCCTCACAGTGGGGCCACAGAGGCTCCTACCGTCTCCCCGCGATCAGC
The DNA here is from genome assembly GCF_044704955.1 of Pristiophorus japonicus. Lineage (NCBI taxonomy): Eukaryota > Metazoa > Chordata > Chondrichthyes > Pristiophoridae > Pristiophorus > Pristiophorus japonicus. The sequence continues at coordinate 345,517 of NW_027251310.1, forward strand.
GAACTCAAAATTAAACCCGGAACACGTGTCCAGCAACGGGCAGGAGAAACAAGAGAATCTGTAAGTTCGGTCCGTAACAGAAAGTAATGGGGTTATTCATGGTGATTACAGCAATTACTAATCGTCTCACAGACCTCACTTATTTTTATTTGACGAATTGATTGAGTATTGTTACCACGTTGGTGCGCCGGATCTTAACCCCTCGACCACCAGGGAACAGCTATGATACATGTAGATATATTTATATATATTTATATATGACCGTGAATATCAACGGCGAGCTGCCGAGACCTCATGGCGCAACGATAGCGCGTCTATATTTAAGTGAGAGAAATTATTTTCTACAGTGAAACCCATTTCATCGTTTGTTCCCTTTTAAACACTAGAAACTAAGACGAGGAATAAATAGAGAAATCAAAGCACAACGATATAGGCAAGAGGAAGAGAGAAGGGGAAATAATGTCCCCACCCAGAACTAATGCAGAAACCCCTCTGCTGCGCTCGGGGTGGCCACCCACAGTCTGGATACACTAACGTCCGAACAGCTCATTGACTGTTGGAGTGGGATCGTGCGGCGCTTCAGAAGACAGGTCGAAAAAGCAAAGTCACTGATTCGGTCTCATGTGCTCCGGCTACAAAGAATAGATACACACAATAACATGCTTTTATAATTGTTACACTTTATCGCCATTCTTGTCAAGCAGTTGTTTCGTTGGTCCAGGGATATGATTCTCACTTCAGGGTTGTTAATGGCAATTTGCGAGAGATTCCACGTTTCAATACCGAATGAGACCTTTCAATTTGCATAGAACTTATGCAAACAAGTGTTATGTATGTAAACCTGTAAATACCTTGTTTAACCACCAGAGGGCTCATCCCCTGGAGTCCCAAGAGATCCCACAATCCCTTGGGAGCACTTGTACTTAAGGAGGCCTCACAGGCTGGAGAAGCACTCTGGAGACCTGCAATAAAAGACAAAGGTCACAAATTACTTTGAGCTCTTTAGTCATGCAATATAACTGGCGATGAGATACAGATGACGAACCCCACCGCAACGATGCAGAGACCAATGGGCATCCTGGAGAAATTTTCGGAGGAAGATGATTGGGAAACCTTAGTGGAGCGACTCGACCAATACTTCGTGGCCAGCGAGCTGGAAGGAGAAGCGAATGCTGCCAAAGGAAGGGCGATTCACCTCACTGTTTGCGGGGCATCATCTTATGGCCTCATACAAAAGCTGCTTGCTCCAGCGAAACGCACAGAGAAATCGTATGTTGATTTGTGCACACTGGTCCGTGAGCATCTTAACCTGAAGGAAAGCGTTCTGATGGCGAGGTTCCGGTTCTACATGTACAAAAGGTCTGAAGGCCAGGAAGTGGCGAGCTATGTCGTCGAGCAAAGACACCTTGCAGGCATTTGGAATTTGAAGGACATTTGGAGCACATGCTCAGGGACTTCTTTGTACTTGGCATTGGTCATGAAGTAATACTTCGTAAACTAATTTTGACAGTCGACACCCCAACCTTGAGTAAAGCTATAGCGATAGCCCAAGCGTTTATCGCCACCAGTGACAATACCAATCAAATCTCTCAGCACACGAGTGCTGTACAAGTACTGTAAACAAAGTAATGTTGTTTTCAAATCGTTACGTACAGGGCAGGGCTCACATGCCTGCAGCTGTACCTTTGCAGATGTCTCAGAGTCCATCATCAAGGGTGATGAATGCTACGCCATTAACATCTTGTTGGCGCTGCGGGGGTGATCATCGTTTCCATTCATGCCGCTTCAAGGGATACGTTTGCAAGGGCTGTGGAACAATGGGACACCTGCAACGAATGTGCAGGCAAGCTGCAAACCCTGCAAACCACTATGTTGCAGAGGAGGGCAGATGCACGGCAGATCACAACGAACCAGAGCATCAGACTGAGGAGGTAGAGGTATATGGGGTGCATACATTTACCAGAAAGTGCCCCCGATAATGTTGAAGGTTGAATTAAATGGACTCCCGGTATCAATGGAGCGAGACATGGGCGCGAGCCAGTCCATTATGAGCAGAAAGACTTGATAAATTGTGGTGCAGCAAGGCCTCAAGGCCAGTCCTGACTCCCATTCGCACTAAACTGAGAACTTACACAAATGAACTGATTCCGTAATCGGCAGTTATACTGTAAAGGTCTCCTACGATGGAGCGATACACAAGTTACCACTCTGGGTGGTACCGGGTGATGGCCCCACGCTGCTCGGCAGGAGCTGGCTGGGGAATATACGCTGGAACTGGAACGATATCCGTGTGCTCTCGCCCGTCGACAACATTTCGTCTGCCCAGGTCTTAAACAAATTCCCCTCGTTGTTCGAACCAGGCATCATGAAGTTACAAGCAGCAAAAGTGCAGATCCACCTAATTCCCCGGGGCGCGACCTATCCATGACAAAGCGAGAGCAGTACCGTACACGATGAGAGAGAGGATGGAGATCGAGCTGGACAGGCTGCAACGAGAGGGCATCATTTTGCCGATCGAATTCAACGAGCGGACCAGTCCGATTGTTCCAGTCCTCAAGGGAGAGGGCACCGTCATATTCTGTGGTGATTACAAAGTAATTATCAAATGTTTCTCCCTTCAGGATCAATACCCACTACCAAAGGCAGACAACCTTTTTGCGACGCTGGCGGAGGAAAGACGATCACGAAGCTGGACTTGACCTCAGCCTACATGACGCAGGAGCTGGAGGAATCATTGAAGGGCCTCACCTGCATCAACACGCACAAAGATCTCTTCATTCACAACAGATGCCCATTTGGGATTCGATCAGGCGCGGCAATATTCCAGAGAAACATGGAAAGCTTACTGAATTCGGTCCCACGCACCGTGGTCTTCCAGGACAACATCATGGTTACAGGTCGGGACACAGATGAGCATCTGCAGAACCTAGAGGAGGTTCTTAGTCGTCTTAATCGCGTGGGGCAAAGGTTAAAATGCTCGAAGTGCGTTGTCCTGGCGCCTGAAGTGGAGTTCCTGTGGAGAAGAATTGCGGCGGACGGCATCAGGCCCACCGATTCGTAGATGGAGGCAATCGACAACGCACCTAGGCCACAGAACCTGACGGAGCTGCGGTCATTTCCAGGACTCCTGAACTACTTTCGTATCTTCTTACCGTGTCTCAGATCACTGTTCGAACCACTGCACGCTTTACTGCATAAAGAAAACGAATAGGTATGGGGTAAAAGCCAAGAAAATGCCGTTGTAAAAGCTCGAAAACTGTTATACTCAACCAAATTGCTTGTGCTGTATGATGCATGTAAGCGTTTGATGCTAGCATGTGATGCGTCGTCATACGATGTTGAGTGTGTATTGCATCAAGCTCATGAATCTGGGAAATTGCAACTGGTTGCTTATACATCCAGGAGTCTGTCTAAGGCTGAGAGGGCCTACAGCATGATCAAAAAAGAAGTGTTAGCATGTGTTTATGGAGTAAAAAAAATGCACCAATATCTGTTTGGGCTCAAATTTGAATTGGAAACTGACCATAAGCCACTTTTATCCCTCTTTTCTGAAAGTAAGGGGATAAATACAGATGCATCGGTCCGCATCCAGAGATGGGCGCCCACATTGTCTGCATACAACTACGCCATCCGCCACAGACCAGGCACAGAAAACTGTGCCGATGCTCTCAGTAGGCTGCCATTGCCCACCACAGGGGTGGAGATGGCACAGACCCCAGATTTAGTTATGGTAATGGAAGCATTCGAGAGTGAGCAATCACCTGTTACCGCCCGACAGATTAGAACCTAGATGAGCCAGGATCCCTCATTGTCCTTAGTAAAAAACGGTGTGCTCCACGGGAGTTGGTCTAGTGTTCCGTTCGAGATGCAGGAAGAAATAAAGCCGTACCAGCGGCGCAGAGATAAAATGTCCATACAGGCAGACTGTATCAAGTAGTGGTGCCAAAAAAGGGCAGGGACACTTTCATTAGTGATCTCCACAGTACCCACCCAGGCATTGTAATGACGAAAGCGATAGCCAGATCACACATGTGGTGGCCCGGTATCGATGCGGACTTAGAGTCCTGCGTTCACAGATGTAATACATGCTCGCAGTTAAGCAATGTACCCAGGGAGGCGCTGCTAAGTTTTTGGTCTTGGCCCTCCAAACCGTGGTCTAGGGCACATGTCGACTATGCAGGCCCGTTCTTGGGTAAAATGTTCCTTGTGGTTGTAGATGCGTACTCCTAGTGGATTGAATGTGAGATGATGTCCGCTGCCACCACTGAAAGCTTGCGGATCATGTTTGCCATGCACGGCCTACCTAACGTTCTTGTCAGTGACAATGGGCTGTGCTTCACCAGTGCTGAGTTCAAAGAGTTCATGACACGCAATGGGATCAAACATGTCACATCTGCCCCGTTTAAACCAACATCCAATGGTCAGACAGAGAGAACAGTGCAGCAATCAAGCAGAGCTTGAAGAGGGTAACTGTGGGCTCACTGCAGTGTCACCTATCCCGAGTCCTGCTTAGTTACCGCACAAGACCCCACTCGCTCACTGGCGTTCCCTCCGTGGAACTGCTCATGAAAAGGGCACTTAAGACAAGGCTCTCGTTAGACCACCCTGATCTACTCAAACAGGTGGAGAGCAGGTGGCTTCAAGAGAATACATATCATGATCAAGCAAATGTGCCACGCGAAATCGAGATTAATTATCCTGTATTTATGTTGAACTATGGACAAGGTCCAAAGTTGCTTCCCAGCACTGTCGTGGCCAAAGAGGGGAGTAGGGTGTTCCTGGTCAAACTTTCATATGGACTCACCTGCAGGAAACACTTGGACCAAACCAAACTCAGATTCACGGACTATCCAGAACAAACCACAATAGACTCTACCTTTTTCGCTCCTCCAACACACACACAAGTGGCACTCAACCCAGCGGTTGACCACGAAGCAGAACCCATCACCCGCAGCAGCCCAGCAGGACTCACCACGCCCAGCAGACCAGCGAGGGCCCAACAAATGACTCACCAAAACCAGCATTTGCACCGAGAAGTTCAACCAGGGAAAGGAAGGCCACAGAAAGACTCAAATTGTAAATAGTTACACTACTGACTTTGGGGAGGCTGGGGGGAGCGGTGCGGGGGGAGTGTTGTTACATATATAAACCTGTAAATGCCTTGTTTAACCATCAGAGGGCTCATCCACTGGTGTTCCAAGGGATCCCACGATCCCTTGGGAGCACCTGTGCACCAGGAGTCCTCATAGGTTGGATAGGCACACTGGAGACTTGTAATAAAGGACGACGGTCACACCTTACTTTGAGTTTGCAGTATCTGGTCAGATTCTTTATTCAAGACATAACACTCTGTATTTAGGAGACTGGTTTAAAATGTTTATTGCTCATGTGACAAGGAATCTGGGGCGACTTTTGTCCAATTTATTTCACAGCAAAAATAGTCTCAAAAATCACGTTCCGCCCGGGATCCTTTCGCGTGTGAAGCGAACGTGATAACAACGACGCTACGGAAACACTGCGGTTCAAATGATGTTAGGAACATAACCAGATTTTTAAACTTGCTGTCGAAGAACTGCCAGGATCTTCTTGAATAGTGGACCAGGCTTGAGGGGCCGAATGGCCTACTCCGGCCCCTAATCCTTCCATGCTTATGATCTTATGACCTTTCACAGGAGAACAAACTCTTCCCTGAGCATGCATGAGGAGAAAGCTACAGAAAACATTCCCGCCCAGTGAGGTTTCACTTGTGAGGCAAACATGTTAACCGCGACACTGCGGAAACATCTCCACTTTCAGCACCAGGTCAGACGGAAATGTGAAGCGAGCAGGTGAACTGCTGAATCCCAGTTTTTTGGAGTGAGTTGTGGTGTCAAAAAATGAGTTTCACTTAATTATAAAAAGTAAGAAATGTCAGATTCAAATCCACATCTCCAGAGGAGACTGCGAACGGAACACAGCACCTGAGACCGCTCGGCCATCCTGACTATTCAGTGCTGGGTGTGGCCACCTGCAGGGTGATTTTGAACTGTTGTGTCCTGTCACATGAAATAAATGAGGACAGCAGGCGTATCTCTGCCTGACACCGGGGAAACAGTGAGACAGACCTTGGAGCAAGGGTCTGGTTATTGCCAAACAGCAAAGAAAATATTAATTCTGGAAGAACAATTTCCAAAAATACAGTAGCCCTGACGTGATTTGAACACGCAACCTTCTGAGCTGGAGTCAGACACGCTACCATTGCGCCACGAGCTCTAGACCAAAAGCATGGGATGTTCATCGATATGAAGGTTTCACAATACAAGTGGCTTTAAAATCCCTGCCCATTCCCACCAAGTGTCAGAAGCAACACTCACCTGCCAGTCACTGTATGTTTTTTTCTGAAACATTTGTGCTGCTTTCACGGGAAAGCATCATTATTTAACCCCTCACCTTCTTTTGCACAATGAAAGAAATGCTAACTGAGGGACAGTCGGATACTTCAATCATTTGTCCTGTGCTTTGGGGAGCGGGCAGGGAAGTGGACCCGAGTCCATGATCGGATCGGCCATGATCGTATTAAATGGCGGAGCAGGTTCGAGGGGCGTATGGCCGATTCCTGCATCTATTTCTTATGTTCTTATGTTCTTCTGCATATTAACCCATTTTACACACTGTATTTTAGGATTCTGGTTCAAAACCTTCATTGCCGATAACACCAGGAATCTGGGGCAACTTTTGTCAAATTTAACAGCACCGGTTATTCCTACCGTGCACAGAAAATAGAATCAGCAGTGAGGATAAAATCCCAATTCAGTAGGATTTCAAATAAAGTGAAAGAATTTTACAGTGAAAAGATTTGGAAGTGTTACTTGTATTTGTGTCTTTAATTAAACTTTGTGGCGTCTGACTCCCGTTCATGCCACTGCTGAATAAGAAAGGAGGGTTTGACGTTGACCAGACTGCACTGCCCCTGATATTTGTGAGCTCATCCTTTATATTCAGTGGTTTCTCGCCCTTTGATGGGCTGCAGTGTAGCGGATATCACGTTGGCCTCACACACGAAAGATCCCCGGTGGATCTGTTTTCTCTCACTCAAAGTTATCTATTTATTGAAGTGGAATAAAGAGCAATGAAGGAATAATGGAGCCCTTTTGCCAGGAGAATAAATAGCAAATAAAAACAGCAAATGCTGGAAATCTCAGCAGATCAGGCAGCATTTGCCAGGAGAATAAACTCGCCTTTAATTGTTCCTCTATAGCAAGTTTAAACATAAAGTTCGTGGCCAGGATTGAACCAGGGCCCTGTCTCATGTAAAGAAAACGTGATAACCACTGTACTGCAGAAACCTCTGGCACAGCAACCGCAACAAAGGGGCGCTGACCAGTGAGCTCCCTCTGTGCTGATCGGGAATGTGTTGGCTCATCTGAAACAAATTCTGTCCCACACTGAAAGTTACAATCCTTCTCCTCCGCTGCCCTTTACAGAAATGTCATGGATCACCCAGCCACCGTATTCACTTCCACATCCTCACAGTGGGGCCACAGAGGCTCCGATCGTCTCCCCGCGATCAGCGAACTCACACAGTTTGTAAAATTAAACCCGGAACACGTGCCCGGCAAAAGGCAGGAGAAGCCAGATAGTCTGTAAGCTCGGTCTATCACAGAAAGTACAGGTATTCATGGTGATTACAGCAATTATTAATTCTTTGAGGATGTAATGAACAGGGTGGATAAAGGGGAACCCGTGGATGTGATGTATTTTGACTTCGAGAAGGCATTTTTACAAGGTGCCACATAAAAGGTTACTGCACAAGATAAAAGTTCACGGCGTTGGCGGTAATAAATTAGCATGGATGGAGGATTGGCTAACTAACAGAATACAGAGAGTCGGGATAAATGGTTTATTCTCGGTTTGACAATCAGTAATTAGTTGGATGCCGCAGGGATCGATGCTGGGGCCCCAACTATTTACAATCTATATGAATGACTTGGGAAAAGGGATCGAGTGTAACATTGCCAAGTATGCTGATGATACAAAGAGGGGAGGAAAAGCAATGTGTGAAGAGGATACAAAAAATCATCAAAAGGATATAAACAGGCTAAGTGAGTGAGCAAAAATTTGGCAGATGGAATACAATGTTGGAAAGTGTGAGGTTATGAACATTGGCAGAAAAAATCAAAGAGCAAGTTATTATTTAAGTGGAGAAAGATTGAAAAGTGCTGCAGTACAGTGGGACCTGGGGTAATTTTGCATGAAACACAAAAGGTTAGTATGCAGGTACAGCAAGTGATAAGAACATAACATAAGAAATAGGAGCAGGAGTAGGCTATACGGCCCCTCGAGCCTTCTCCTCTATTTAATATGATCATGGCTGATCCGAACATGGGCTCAGGTCCACTTCTCTGCCCGCTCCCCATAACCGCTTATTCCCTTATCAGTTAAGAAACTGTCTATCTCTGTCTTAAATTAAATTTATGATCAGGAAAGCCAATGGAATCTTGGCCTTTATTGCAAAGGGGATGGAGTATAAAAGCAGGGAAGTCTTGCTGCAGTTATACAGGGTATTGGTGAGGCCACACCTGGAATACTGCGTGCAGTTTTGGTTTCCATATTTACGAAAGGATATACTTGCTTTGGAGGCAGTTCAGAGAAGGTTCACTAGGTTGATTCCGGAGATGAGGGGGCTGACTTATGAGGAAAGGTTGAGTAGGTTGGGCCTCTACTCATTGGAATTCAGAAGAATGAGAGGTGACCTTAACGAAACGTATAAGATTATGAGGGTGCTTGACAAGATGGATGCAGAGAGGATGTTTCCACTGATCGGGGAGACTAGAACTAGGAGGCATGATCTTAGAATAAGGGGCCGCCCATTGAAAACTGAGATGAGGAGAAATTTCTTCTCTCAGAGGGTTGTAAATCTGTGGAATTCGCTGCCCCAGAGAGCTGTGGAAGCTGGGTCGTTGAATAAATTTAAGACAGATATAGACAATTTCTTAAACGATAAGGCAATAAGGGTTTATGTGGAGCGGGCAGGTAAGTGGACCCAGTCCATGATCGGAGCAGCCATGATCGTATTAAATGGCGGAGCAGGCTCGAGGGGCCGTATGGCCAACTCCTGCTCCAATTTCTTATGTTCTTATGTTCTTATGTCCCTTTGTTCCTCTACACTTCTCAGTGTCCTACCATTTAATGTGTATTCCCTTTCCTTGTTAGCCCTCCCAAAATGCATGACCTCACACTTCTCCAGATTAAACTCCATTTGCCACTGTTCTGCCCACCTGACCAGTTGATTGATTTCCTCCTGCATTCCGTAGCTTTCTTCTTCATTATCAACCACACCGCAGATTTTAGTATCAACTGCAAACTTCTTAATCATAACCCCTATATTCAAGTGTAGATCATTGATGTAAATCACAAAAAGCAAGGGCCCTAGTACTGAGCCCTGTGGAACCCCACTGGAAACATCTTTCCAGTCTCAAAAACACCCACCAACCATTACCCTTTGCTTCATACCTCCGAGCCAGTTTTGGATCCAACTTGCCACTTTGCCCTGGATTCCATGGGCTTTTACTTTTGTGACAAGTCTGCCATGTGGGACCTTATCAAAAGCTTTGCTACAATCCGTACACACTACATCATATGCTTTGCCTTCATCGACCCTCCTGGTTACCTCCCCAAAAAATTCAATCAAGTTAGTCAGACACGACCTTCCCTTAACAAATCCGTACTGACTGTCGTTGATTAATTCGTGTCTTTCTAAGGGAAGATTTATCCTGTCCTTTAGGTTTTTTCCAATAATTTACCCACCACCGAGGTTAGGCTGACTGGCCTGTAATTACTCGGTCTCTCCCTTTCTTCCTTCTTAAACAAAGGTACAACGTTAGCAGCCCTCCAGTCCTCTGGCACCACACCTGAAGCCAGAGAGGATTGGAAAATGATGGTCAAAGCCTCTTCTATTTCCTCTTTTGCTTCACTTAACAGCCTGGGATGCATTTCATCCGGGCCTGGGGATATCCACTTTCACAGCTGCTAAACCTCTTAATACCTCATCTCTCACTATGTTTATTTCATCTAATATTTCACACTTCTTCTCCTCGATAGTAGTGTCTGCATCGCCCCTCTCTTTTGTGAAAACAGACGCAAAGTATTCATTCAGAACCATCTCCACATCTTCCGCCTCCACACACCGATTACCCTCATGGTATCTAATAGACCCACCCTTTCTTTAGTTATCCATTGCTCTTAATATATTTCTAAAACATCGTGCATATGCTGGAGAAATAAAGAGCTGATGTTGAATTGAGACCTACTCGACTCGACTCTTTAGAAGAACCAGAGGTGCTCTCGGTCGAAAAGGAACTGAGACAGTACGGGCACATTTCACCCGGACAAGGTCCGGTCTTTGAAGTGCTACATCAACAGCCCCTCTCTTTTGTGAAAAAGAGGCAAAGTATCGATTAAGAATCATAGCCACGTCTTCTGCCTTCACACACAGATTTCATTTGTGGTCTCTAATAGGCTCCACTCTTTCTCCAGTTATTCTCTTACACTTAATGTCTTTGTGTTTGTGTTTTTCCTGATTTTACTTGTCAACATTTTTTCATGCTCTCTCTTTGCCTTCCTGATATATTTTTTAATTGCACCCCTGCACTTCTTATATTCCTTTCGAGTTTCTACACTTGGTGGTCTCACAATTGTACAGTTGTAGCAGGATTTCCCTGCTTTTATACTCCATCCCCCTTGTAATTAAGAATAACATTCCATTTGCCTTCCTAATTACTTGCTGTACCTGCATACTAACCTTTTGTGTTTCATGTACAAGGACCCCAGGTCCCTCTGCACCGCAGCATTTCGTAATCTCTCCCCATTTAAATAATTATTTGCTTTTTTATTATTGCTACCACAGTGGATAACCTCATATTTCCCACATTATACTCCATCTGACAAATTTCTGCCCACCCACTGAGCCTATCGATATCGCTTTGCAGATTGTTTGCGTCCTCCTCACAACTTGCTTTCCCACCTATCTTTGTATCATCAGCAAACTTGGCGACATTACAAACATGCAGAGCACAGAACAAATTATTGACGGATTGACTTTCTCTCAGTTCGCATTTCTTTCATTGTGTAAAATAAGATTATCGAACCATTAATTATGTTTATCCCATGAAACCGCTGCAGTCCGTGTGGTGAAGTTGCTCCCACAGAGCTGTTCGCGAGCGAGTTCTAGACTTTTAACCCATTGACGATGAAGGAATGACCGATATATTTCCAAGTCAGGATGGTGTGTGACTAAATCTAACAATGGCTGGTGCCGCAGGCACCAAACATTTTAAAGCAATGTACTAAAATGCAGTGTGTAAAATGAAACAAGATAATAATTCACAGAAAAATAGAAACATAGAAAAAAGGTGCAGGAGTCGGCCATTCGGCCCTTCGAGCCTGCACCGCCATTCAATGAGTTCATGACTGAACATGCAACATCAGTACCCCATTTCTGCTTCCTCGCCATACCCCTTGATCCCCCTAGTAGTATGGACTACATCTAACTCGTTTTTGAATATATTTAGTGAATTGGCCTCAACAACTTTCTGTGGTAGAGAATTTCACAGGTTCACCACTGTCTGGGTGAAGAAGTTTCTCCTCATCTCGGTCCGAAATGGCTTACCCCTTATCCTTTGACTGTGACCCCTGGTTCTGGACTTCCTCAACATTGGAAACATTCTTCCTGCATCTAACCTGTCGAACCCCGTCAGAATTTTAAACATTTCTGAGATCCCATCTCATTCTTCTGAACACCAGTGAATACAAGCCCAGTTGATATAGTCTTTCTTGATATGGCAGTCCCGCCATCCCGGGAATCAGTCTGGTGAACCTTCACTGTACTCCCTCAAAAGCAAGAATGTCCTTCCTCAAGTTAGGAGACCAAAACTGTACACAGTACTCCAGGTTCGGCCTCACCAAGGCCCTGTACATCTGTAGTAACACCTCCCTGCCCCTGCATTAAATCCCCTCGCTATGAAGGCCAACATGTCATTTGCTTTCTTAACCGCCTGCTGTACCTGCATGCCAACCTTCAATGACTGATTTACCATGACACCCAGGTCTCATTGCACCTCCCCATTTCCTAATCTGTCACCATTCAGATAATAGTCTGTCTCTCTGTTTTTACCACCAAAGTGGATAACCTCACATTTATCCACATCATACTTCATCTGCCATGCATTTGCCCACGCATGACATGTAAAGCAGGGAAAGTAATGTCTAAAATGGGGCTGTATAAAATTAATGTGAATATTTTTCTGCCTGACAGGGTTTTGGAAGCAGATTTAATAGTAACTTTCCAAAGGGAAATATAGTTGAAATGAAACATTTGCAGGGTGCTGGGGAATGGGACTAATGGAAATTTCTTTCACAGAGCCAGTACAGATAACAACATAAGAAATCGGAGCAGTAGTAGGCCATACGGCCCCTCAATCCTGCTCCACCATTCAATGTGATCATGACTGATCGTCGATCTCAACTCCACTTTTCCGCTCGATCTCCCGATCCCTTGATTCCCTGAGACTCCAAAAATCTATCGAACGCAGCCTTGAATATATTCAGAGACTCAGCATCCACAGGCCTGTGGGGCAGAGAATTCCACAGGTTCATAACCCTCTGAGTGAAGAAATTCCTCCTCATCTCTGTCTTAAATGGCCGACCTCTTAATCTGAGACTGTGCCCCCTGATTCTAGATACTCCAGACCGGAGGATAAAACCTCTCACCATCAACCCTGTCAATCCCCTTCAGAATATTGTGTGTTTCAATGACATCACCTCTCATTCTTCTAAACTACCGGAGAGTATAGTCCCATTCTACACAATCTCTCAACTTAAGACAGTCCTCTCATCCCAGGAATCAATCTTGTGAACCTCTGTTGTACCGCCTCCCAGGCAAGTGTATCCTTCCTCAGATAAGGAGACCAAAACTGTGTGCAGTACTCCAGGTGTGGTCTCACCAGGGCCCTGTACAATTTCTGCTGCCCACCTTTGGTTCGTTTGCCATGACGGAGCTCCGAGTAGAGCACTTGCTTTGGGAGTCTCGTGTCTGGCATGCGGACTATGTGGCCTGCCCAGCGGAGCTGATCGAGTGTGGTCAGTGCTTCAAAGCTGGGGATGTTAGCCTGAATAAGGCTGTTGATGTTGGTGCATCTGTCCTCCCAGGGGATTTGTAGGATCTTGCGGAGACATCATTGGTGATATTTCTTCAGCAACTTGAGGTGTCGACTGTACATGGTCCATGTCTCTGAGCCTTACAGGAGGGCAGGTATTACTACAGCCCTGTAGACCATGAGCCTGGTGACAGTTTTGAGGGCCTGGTCTTCAAACACTCTTTTCCTCAGGTGGCCGAAGGCTGCACTGGTGCATGGAGGCCGTGTTGAATCTCGTCGCCGATGCCTGCTCTTGTTGATAGGAAGCTCCCGAGATATGGGAAGTGGTCCATGGTGTCCAGGGCCGCGCCGTGGATCTTGATGACTGGGGGGCAGTGCTGTGCGGTGAGGACAGGCTGTTGGAGGACCTTTGTCTTACGGATGTTTAGCGTAAGGCTCATGCTTTCATACGCCTCAGTAAATACGTCGACTATGTCCTGGAGTTCAGCCTCTGTATGTACGTGGACGCAGGCCTTGGTGAGGCCTCACCTGGAATATTGTGTACAGTTTTGGTTTCCTAATCTGAGGAAGGACATTGTTGCTATTGAGGGAGTGCAGCGAAGGTTCACAAGACTGATTCCCGGGAGGGCAGGACTGACATGTAAAGAAAGACTGGATCAACTAGACTTTTCTTCACTGGAGTTTAGAAGAATGAGAAGGGATCGCATAGAACATATACAGGTCTGATGGGAGTGGACAGGTTAGAGGCAGGAAGTATGTTCCCGATGTTGGGGAAGTCCAGAACCAGGGGTCACAGTCTAAGGACAAGGGGTAAGCCATTTAGGACCGAGATGAGGAGAAACTTCTTCACTCAGAGAATTCTGAAACTGTGGAATTTTCTACCACAGAAAGTTGCTGAGGCCAATTCGTTAGATATATTCAAAAGGGAGTTAAATGTGGCCATTACGGCTAAATGTATCAAAGGTATGGAGAGAAAGCAGGAAAGGGGTACTGAGGTGAATGATCAGTCATGATCATATTGAATGGTGGTGCAGGCTCGAAGGGCCGAATGGCCTACTCCTGCACCTGTTTTCTATGTTCTTATGTTTCTATGTTTCTATGCAAAGCACAGAAAAAAATGTTTGAAGTATCGACTCTGCCTCAGTTAGCATTTCTTTCATTGTGCAAAAGAAGGTGACGGGTTTATTAATGATGCAATCCCGTGAAAGCAACACAAAAGTTGAACAAAAAAACATACGGTGACTGGCAGGTGAGCGCTGCTTCTGACACCCGGTGGGAATGGGCGGGGATTTTAAAGCCCCTTTTATTTGGAAACCTTCATATAGTCAAACATTTCCGATGTGCTGTATCGACCTCGTGGCGCAACGGTAGCGCGTCTGACCCCAGATCACGTCGAGGTCACTGTTCTTCAGAGTAATTCGGGAATTAATATTTTCTTTGCTGTTTGGCAATAACCAGACCCTTGCTCCAAGGTCTGTCTCACTGTTTCCCCGGTGTCAGGCAGAGATACTCCTGCTGCCCTCATTTATTTCATGTGACAGGACACAAAAGGTCAAAATAAACCTGCAGTTGGCCACATATAGCCCTAAATAGTCAGGATGGCCGAGCGGTCCAAGGTTCTGTGTTCAGGTCGCAGTATCATCTGGAGGCGTGGGTTCACATCACACTTCTGACACTTCCTGTTTTTAATCATGAAGTGAAACTCATTGTTTGACACCACGACCAACGCCTTAAAAGTGGGATTTTGCAGTCCACCTGCTCGCTTAACACTTCCGTCTGACCTGGTGCTGAAAGTGGAGATGTTTCCGCAGTGTAGCGGTGAACACGTTCGCCTCACACGCGAAAGCTCACCAGGCGGGATTATTTTCTGGAGCTTTCTCCTCAGGCATACTCAGGTGCGAGTTTGTTCTCCTGTGAAATGTCGTAAGATCATAAACATGTAAGGATTAGGGGTCGGAGTAGGCCATTCGGCCCCTCGAGCCTGGTCCACCATTCAAGAAGATCCTGGCAGTTCTTCGACAGCAAGTTTAAACATCTGGGGCGGAGCCAACAGGCGCCTGGCTGCAATCAACGACAAAAAGGTGCATTTTGCAGAAGCCCAGCTAACTCAGTCAGTAGATCATGAGATTCGAAATCTCAGGTTCAGAGGTGCGAGCCCACGTTTGGTGATTATTTTTCATAGAATTATATAATCAGAAGTTTACAGCATGGAAGGAGGCCATTTCGGCCCATCGTGACCGTGCCGGCCAATAACAGGCTCTCCAGCCTAATCCCACTTTCCAGCTCTCGGTCCATAACCCTGCAGGTTACGGCACTTCAGGTGCACATCCAAGCACTTTTTAAATGTGGTGAGCGTTTCTGTCTCTCCCACCCTTTCAGGCAGTGAGTTCCAGACCCCCACAACCCTCTGTGTGAAGAAATTTCCCCTCAAATCCCCCCTACACCTTCTATCAATGACTTAAAATTTATGCCCCATGGTTGTTGACCCCTCTGCTAAGGGAAATGGGCCCATTCTATCCACTATATCAAGGCCCCTCATAATTTTATACACCTCAATGATGCCTCCCATCAGCCCACTTTGTTCCAAGAAAAACAAACCCAGCCTATCCAATCTGTCCTCATAGCTAAGATTCTCCACTCCCGATAACATCCTCGAAATCACCTCTGTAAGTCTCCAGTGCAATCACAGTCTTCTTCCTGTAAAGTGGTGACGAGAACTGCACGCAGTACTCCAGCTGTGGCCTAACCAGTGTTTTATATTCAAGCATAATCCACCTGCTCTCTTATTCTAGGCCTCGGCTAATAAAGGCCAGCATTCTGTATGTCTTCTTAACCAGCTAATCCACCTTGCCTGCTACCTTAAGGGATCTGTGGACATGCACTCCCAGGTCGCTTTGTTCGTCTACAATTCTCAATGTCCTACCATTTAATGTTCAATCTCTTTCTATTGTGTCTGTAAGCACTCAAGTCATGACTCCATGAGGCAAGGTATTGTACTTGAACTGTGGTGACCTTAGTCCATTTATTGTAGTTCCTGAGTGAGGGTGCAGTATGGTGATCTCCGTTTTATACCTGGTTTCCTGTCAGGTGACCCCTAGGTCTCCACCAGTTGCACTCTCTGGTGGTACAGGCATAGTGTATACAGTGTGAAGGTACATCCAGTAGTCTTATGTAACTGTACATTGAGTGTACAGGGAGTATACAAATTTTATATATACACAACATCACTCTCCCCTTAGTCTTGTGACACTGGCTTTTGCATTGTGTGCTCTGGCCCGAGACCCAAAGCCCTTGCACCTTGTCTATGCTTTGGCTTGGTTCTCTCCCTGTGGACCCCCAAGTCCTTATTACCACGACATTGGGAAATGTTCAGCAGTGGATGGTTGAAGGTTGCAGTGGGGGTTATGTGGGATCTGGGTGTGATCCATGTGTGTCCATGGCTACATACACCCATTCCCCCCCCTCGCCACCCCCCCCCCCCATATATAGACCATGTGTGTGGCTCAACACCTGCATGTGCAGACCTGTACTGACAGAAAGAACAAAAAAACATCGGATTAGTTACATCACTGTTTGAGTTCTGCAGTAGTGGAACAAGTACATTTTACAGGTAAGGTACATACGTGGTATCACAGCCTTGCCCCTGGGTTGTGTCGGTGCAGGTGGGTGAGGACACTAGTTCCAGAGTAACCAGACTGTGTCCAGGTTGTCTGATTACGGAGCTGTGTCCCCTGCCAGCTGGGTGGGCTCAGATCGCTCACCTGGCTGAGTCTCAGAGCCTTTGCCGTTGCCTAGTGATGGGCAGAGCCACAGGAGTGTGTGGCCTCCCTGTCCTCCTTTGAAGGCTGCAGTGTCTCCCTGCTGCTCTTCAGCGATAGTGGGACCCTGGTCATCCCAGGTCCTGTTGGGAGAGCAGGAGGGTGCTATCCGCTCGCTCCCAGTACTGGCCCTGGTGGCCAGAGAGGTTGAGCTGATCGGGGGCAGGGTACCGGTAGTGGTGCCTTTGCCGTCCGATGACCACTGGCCCTGCAGCTGGTATGCTCCCTCTGTGTGTGGCCACACTCCCTGGGGTATCACATTGGTCCCGGAGGGGCAGGCTACATGGTCGCGGGACCTGGGTGCTGACGGGAGGTTGCCCTTGGTTTTGTCGGCATGCTTGTAAATCCCAGCACCGCACGTCATCACTTCGTTTACTCTCACAATACATTGGTTCTGAACGCAATCGCCTGACTTATCATGATTAGTTACATTTACAAACTTGAAATTGTCAGTTACATCTTTTACATATGTATCACCATCATCGCTGCATAAAGAGTGGAACTGTCCCTTTAATTGTGATGGGTTGCCGGTCTCCTTTAAGAGGGTCTTGCAATCTTTACCCCAATCCTGTTCGCCACTCGGCATCACGTGTTGCTCCCTTTTGGTCTGGCTGCCGCCATCTTGACTTCAGGCGCTTCACCTCGTGGTTCCGACGCAATCTTCTTTCTCTCCATGAGGTAGGATGCGGTGATCCTTTTCTCCCCAGGTTCTGCCACGGAAGCCAGGAAGTTATCTTCTGTGTGAATTTTCTTCCTCTGGAGTCCTGCCACTGGAGCCTGGAAGGTGAGGTCTGGTTGTTTGGGCTGGATCATCTCGCCGTTGGGTTGAGCGGTCTGTGTCACCGCCTCACAGTCGAGTTGGGCGGTTGGTTTTTCTGGGTTGTGCTGGATCCAACTTCGGGGCCATGGAGGACGTCGATCGCTGGATGTTGGAGCTTTTCCCAGCTCCAAGTGATCTTTTTCATCCATCTTCTTCCTAATAGCTTTGGACCATCACCAGCAATGATCCACAAAGGTAACCTGTGCATCTCGCCGCCATGGGACACCTGGACATCCACGCTGCCAACGACTGGGATGTATCGTTTGTGTAGGTGAGCAGTTTCACTTCGATCGGTATCATTTTAGGTCGTTCGATTGGATTGTCCCAGAGTTTCTCAAAGGCCGCCTGATTCATCAGTGACTGGCTAGCCCCTATGTCCACCTCCATCGTGACTGGAACATCGTTGATTTCAACTTCCATTTTCAACGGGGAACTCTCGGTGGTGCAGGTAAACACTCCGTACACCTCATCGTCGCTGGACTCCGGATGATCGGCCAACTCTTCATCGACTCGGTGAGTACAATTTCTCTTGCATATTCGCTGGAGGTGGCCCTTCATGTTACAGCCTTTGCAAGTATAGTCTTTATAGCGGCACTAGTGGGCCCTGTGATTTCCTCCACAGCGCCAGCATGGGGTTGGCCGGTTGGCCCCATGTGGCGGACTCAGAATTCTGGGACTCGGTGTTCTGTTCTCTCTTCCCTGAGAGAGCCTGCTAGCAGCAGCCCTGCCTCTAAAAGGCAACTTTCGGTTCACAGTACTTGCTGGGTTAGAGTCCTGGGGATGAGACATCCACTTGGAATCGCAGGCCGAGATCATGAACGCCTGGCTCACGTTAATTGCCTCTGCAGGGTGACCGTGGTGTCCGCAGAGAGCAGCCTGTGGAGAAGGCCCTCGTGACCTATTCCAGTAACAAAGATGTCCCTTAGTACTTCGGTGAGGTGATCGCTAAAATCACATGGTGCAGCCAATCATCTCAGCTCTGCAGCATATTTTGCGATTTCTTGGCCTTCGGATCCACCGGTGGGGAGAGAACCGGTGTTTGGCTGTGAGGATGCTCTCTATAGGTTTGAGCTGTTCCTGTATCAGCGTTACGAGCTCCACATATGTTATTGTCTTCTCTGGGACTAGCAGGTCCCTGACAAGGCCATAGACGGTGGGCCCACAACTACTGAGCAGGATAGCACAGCACTTATCAGCCAGCGATGTCGGGTCGTCTCCCCCCACGTCATTCGCAATAAAGAAGTGTTCGAGCCTTTCCACAAAGGTCTCCCAATCTTCCCCATTGGCGAATTGTTCAAACGTGCCAAGGTTAGCCATTGTCACATGGAAATTCGTATTCTCGTCACCAGTTATTGTGTCTGTAAGCACTCTAGTAATGACTCCATGAGGTGAGGTATTGTACTTGAACTGTGGTGACCTTCGTCCACTTATTGCAGCTCCTGAGTGAGGGTACAGTACTGTGAGCTCCCTTTTATACCTGGTTACCTGTTGTGTACAGGCGACCCCGAGGTCTCCACCAGTTGCACCCTCTGGTGGTACAAGCATAGTGCATACAGTGTGAAGTTACATCCAGTGGTCTTCTGCAACTGTACATTGAGTGTATAGGATGTATACTTATTTTATACATACACAACAAAGATCATCGGTTAATTAATGGTGTTTTCCCGTGAAAGCAGGATAAAATTTATCAATGATTTAATTTCTGCATTTAGAAAGACATGGGTTAATCACTGATAGTCAGCATGGGTTTGTTCAGGGAAGGTCTTGTCTGACTCACTTGATTGAATTTTTTGAGGAGGTAACCAAGTGGATCGATGAGGGCAGTGCGTATGATATAGTGTATAAGGATTTTAGCAAAGCTTTCGCCAAGTTCCCACATGGAAGACTGGTCACGAAAGTAAAAGCCCATGGGACCAGGGCAAAGTGGCAAGTTGGATCCAAAATTGGCTCAGAGGCAGGAAGCAAAGGGTAATGTTTGATGGGAGTGTTTGGGACTGGAAGGATGGTTCCAGTGGGGTTCCACAGGGCTCAGTGCTAGGTCCCTGGCTTTTAGTGGTAACATCAATGATCTAAACTTAAATATAGGAGGTATGATTAAAACGTTTTCAGGTGATTCTAAATTAATCCAGAGAAGTGTGAGGCTGTGCATTTGGGGAGGGCAAACAAGGAAAGAAACACACATTAAATGGTCGGACATTGAGAAGTGTGGAAGAACAAAGGGACCTTGGAGTGCATGTCCACAGATCCCTGAAGGTAGCAGGCCAGTTGGATAAGGTGGGTAAGAAGGCGCACGGAATGCTTACCTTTATTGGCTGAGGCATGGGATAGAAGAGCAGGTTGGTTATGCTTGAAATGTATAAAACACTGGTTCGGCGACAGCTGGAGTATTGCATGTAGTTCTGGTCACCGTATTACAGGAATTATGTGATTGTACGAGAGGGTACAGAGGAGATTTACGAGGATGTTGCCAGGCGTGGAGAATCTTAGCTGTGAGGACAGATTGGATCGGCTAGGTTTGTTTTCATTGGAACAGAGGAGGCTGAGGGGAGACAACATTGAGATGTATAAAATTATGAGGGGCCTAGATATAGTGGATAGCAGAGGGGTCAACAACCAGGGGGCATATATTTAAAGTAATTGGTAGAAGGTTTAAAGAGGATTTGAAGGTAAAATTCTTCATGCAGAGGTTTGTGACGGTCAGGAACTCACTGCCTGAAAGAATGGCGGAGGCAGGTACCACAGGTAAAAAGTATTTGGATGTGCACCTGAAGTGCCGCAACCTGCAGGGTTATGGACCCAGAGCTGGAAAGTGGGATGAAGCTGGATCGCCTCTTGTTGGCCGGGGTGGAAGTGATGGGCCAAAAAGCCCTCCTTATGTGCTGCAAACTTTTATCATTCTATAATTCTATGAAAAACGTAAATGTCCAATGTTGGTGTCGAAACCACGACCCTGAGATTGAAAATCTTATATTTCACTGACTGAGCTCGCCAGGCTTCTGCCAAACATACCGTTCTCTCACTGATTGCAGACAGTCGCCTGCTGGCTCTGCCCCAGATGTTTAAACTTGCTGTCGAGGAACTGCCAGGATCTTCTTGAATGGTGTACCAGGCTCGAGGGGCCGAATGGCATACTCCGGCCCCTAATTCTTACATGCTTATCATCTTATGAACTTTTCACAGGAGAACAAACTCGCCCCTGAGCATGCATGAGGAGAAAGCTACAGAAAATATTCCCGCCTGGTGAGCTTTCGCGTGTGAGGCGAACGTGTTAACCGCGACACTGCGGAAACATCTCCACTTTCAGCACCAGGTCAGACGGAAATGTTAAGCGAGCAGGTGAACTGCTGAATCCCAGTTTTAAGGAGTTGGTCGTGGTGTCAAACAATGAGTTTCGCTTAATTATTAAAAATAAGAAATGTCAGAAGTTGGATTCAAACCCACACCTCCAGAGAAAACTGCAATCTAATCACAGCACCTTAGACCCGCTCGGCGGTGTGTCTGGCCACCTGCAAGTTGATTTTGAACTTTTGTGTCCTGGCACATGAATTAAATGAGGGCAGCAGGCGTATCTCTGCAAGACACCGGGGAAACAATGAGACAGACCTTGGAACAAGGGTCTGGTTATTGCCAAACAGCAAATAAAATATTAATTCTGAAAGAACAGTGACCCCGACGTGATTTGAACACGCAACCTTCTGATCTGGAGTCAGACACGCTACCGTTGCGCCACGAGGCCTACACAATTTGTTTGAGATGTTCCTCTATATGAAGCTTTCACAACACAAGGGGCTTTAAAATCCCCGCCCATTCCCACCAGGTGTCAAAGCAGCGCTCACCTGCCAGTCACCGTATGTTTTTTTCTTAAACTTTTGTATTGCGTTCATGGAAAAGCATCATTAATTAACCCCTCACCTTCTTTTGCACAAAGAAAGAAATGCTAACTGAGGGACAGTCGATACTTCAATCATTTGTCCTGTGCTTTGGGGAGCGGGCAGGGAAGTGGACCTGAGTCCATGATCACATCGGTCATGATCGTATTAAATGGCGGAGCAGGCTCGAGGGGCGTATGACCGACTCCTGCTCCTATTTGTTTTGTTTTTCTGTTCTTCAGCATGTTAACCCATTTTACACGCTGTATTGCCGATGTCACCAGGAATCTGGGGCAACTTTTGTCAAATTTAACAGCACCGGTTATTCCTTCCGTGCAGAGAAATTAGAATCAGCAGTGAAGATAAAATCCCATGGTGATCGTTTTCAGATTCAACGCAGTAGGATTTCAAATAAAGTGAAAGAATTTTACAGTGAAAAGATTTAGAAGTGTTACTTGTATTTGTATCTTTAATTAAACTTTGTGGCGTCTGACTCCCGTTCATGCCTCTGCTGAATAAGAAAGGAGGGTCTGACGTTGACCAGACTGCACTGCCCCTTATATTTGTGAGCTCATCCTTTATATTCAGTGGTTTCTCGCCCTTTGATGGGCTGCAGTGTAGCGGATATCACGTTGGCCTCACACGCGAAAGGTCCCCGGAGGATCCGTTTTCTCTCACTGAAAGTTATCTATTTATTGGTTAAATAAAGAGCAATTCAGGAATAAGGGAGCCTTTCTACCAGGAGAATAAATAGCAAATAAAAACAGCAAATGCTGGAAATCTCAGCAAGTCAGGCAGCATTTTCCAGGAGACTAAACTCACCTCCGATTGTTCCCTTATAGCAAGTTTAAACATCATGTTTCTACCCAGAATCAAACCGGGTACTTTTCACGTATAAAGCAAATGTGATAACCACTGCACGACAGAAACCTCTGGCACAGCAGCCCCAACAGAGGGGAGCTGACCAGTGAGCTCCCTCTGCGCTGATCGGGAATGTGTTGGCTCACCTTAAACAACTTCTGTCCCACACTGAAAGTTCTCAATCCTTCTCCTCCGCTGCCCTTTACAGAAATGTCACGGATCACCCAGCCACCGTGTTCACTTCCACATCCTCACAGTGGGGCCACAGAGGCTCCTACCGTCTCCCCGCGATCAGCGAACTCGCCCTGTTTACTAAATTAAACCCCAAACACGTGCCCGGCAAAGGGCAGGAGAAGCCAGATAGTCTGTAAGCTCGGTCTATCGCAGAAAGTATTGGTATTCATGGTGATTACAGCAATTATTAATCGTCTCACAGACCTCAATTATTTTTATGCGATGAATTGATCGCGAATTGAAACCAGGTTAGTGCACCGGATCTTAACCCCTCGACCACCAGGGAACGGTTATGATACATATAGATATATTTATATATATTTATATATGAACCTGAATATCAACGGCTAGCTACCTAGACCTCATGGCGCAACGGTATTGCGTCTATCTTTGAGTGAGAGAAATTGTTCCACAGTGTTACCCATTTCATCTTTTGTTCCCTTTAAAACGCTAGAAACTGAGACAGGGGGAATAAATAGAGAAATAAAAGCACAGGGATATAGACAAGAGGAAGAGAGAAATGGGAAAGATACTGTCCCCACCCAGAACTAATGCAGAAACCCCTCTGCTGTGCTCGGGGTGGCCACCCACAGCCTGGATACACTAACGGGAGAACACCAGCGGCAGGTCGGGGCCATAAAAGGAACGGTGAGCGGCCCTGGGAGCTGCTTGGAGGTCCCTGGAGACTACTCCAGGGAGCAGCGCGAGCTGGTGCAGGAGGGCGGCGGCAGCGAAGAGTGACGTCATCAAGGTGCAGGTCTGTGATTGGAGCGTGGGCAGATACAGCAGGACCGGCGAGATCGGGCCAAAGGAGCGGCGAGAGACTGTAGAGGGACGTGATCGGGGCCCAGCGGAGGCATGAGTTTGGGGCCAGGGGCCCAGGGTTAGCACGGGCCAGCCAACACTGCGATATGTGTGTGCATTCGGTCCGTGCAGCAGAGCTGGTCGCCTGTCGTCTTGCTTAACCCTTGCCACTGGACCAAGACCTCGCTCTGTCAAGCCCGTGTGATGGCTGGGGTGCAACGGCCACCACACGTTTAAAAAATCCACGCACAGGCATCTTCCACCCTTTGGGATGTCGTTCGGGTCATTCATTGAAACGCCTGTGAACTCATCCTTTTTCGGCGTGGAAGGAAGTCATCCTCGTTTCGAGGGACCGCCTATGATGATGATGATGATGGATACAGTAACGTCCCAACAGCTCATTGACTGCAGGAGTGGGACCGTGCGGCGCTTCAGAAGACATGTCGAAAAGGCCAAGTCACTGATTCCGTCTCATGTGCTCCTCCGATCAAGAATAGCAACACACACTAAAAATGCTTCAATAATGGTTACATCTTATCTCCACATTTGCTGAGCAGGTGGTTTGTTGTTCGACGGGTATGATTTTTGCTTCGCAGTTGTTACTTGAAATTTGCAGAAAGATCCTGGTTTCAAATCCCAGACCAGTCTTGAGATTGCATTGAAATTTTGCAAAGAAGGACTTGGATTTCTGCAGCGTCTGTCAGTAACTCATGACGCCTCAAAGCGCTGTACAGCCGTGAAGTCCCTTTGAAATGTTGCCATATGAGGAAAGATGTGCCCAAATCACCTCACACGCACCTCAACTCTTTGCAAATGAGTTCATAGAATCAAAGAAGTTTACAGCACGCAAGGAGGCCATTTCGGTCCATCGTGTCCGCGCCGGCCAACTAGAGGCTCTCCAGCCTAATCCCACTTTCCAGCTCTAGGTCCATAACCCTGCAGGTTACGGCACTTTAGGTGCACATCCAAGCACTTTTTAAATGTGTTGAGGCTTTCTGCCTCTACCACCCTTTCAGGCAGTGAGTTCCAGACCCCCACAACACTCTGCGTGAAGAAATATCCCCTCTAAACTTTCGACCAATTACTTTAAATTAATGCCTCCTTGTTGTTGACCCCTCTGCTAAGGGAAATAGGTCCTTTCTATCCACTATATCTCGGACCCTCATCATTTTATACACCTCAATGAGGTCTCCCCTCAGTCTCTGTTCCATGGAAAACAAATCCAGCCATTCTAATCTGTCCTCATGGATAAGATTCTCCACTCCCGGCAACATCCTCGTAAATCTCCTCTGCACCATCTTCAGTGCAATCATGCCCTTCCTGTAATATGGCGACCAGAACTGCACGGAGTTCTCCAGCTGTGACCTAACCTGCCCCACCGACCCCATCTCTTGCATTCTGTGCCTCGGCTAATAAAGGCAAGCATTCCATATTTCTTCTCAACCCCCTTAGCTACCTGGCCTGCTACTTTCAGTGATCTGTGGACATGCACTGTCTGGATTCTGGGGAGGACCCAGCAGATTGGAAAACTGCAAATGTAATGCCCCTATTTAAAAAAGGAGGCAGACAAAAAGCAGGAAACTATAGACCAGTTAGCCGAACATCTGTGGTTGGGCAAATGTTGGAATCCATTATTAAAGAAGCCGTAGCAGGACAGAGAAACATCGAAACATAGAAAATAGGTGCAGGAGTAGGCCATTCGGCCCTTCGAGCCTGCACCACCATTCAATAAGATCATGGATGATCATTCAGCTGAGTACCCATTTCCTGCTTTCTCTCCATACCCCTTGATCCCTTTAGCTATAAGGGCCACATCTAACTCCCTCTTGAATACATCTAACACACTGGCATCAACAACTCTGCGACAGAGTATTCAACAGATTAACAACTCTCTGAGCGAAGAAATTTCTCCTCATCTCACCAGGGCCCTGTACAATTGTAGCACGACTTCCTTACTCTTGTACTGTGGGCTATATATTAGGTACTATGGGGCGAGTGCCCTGTTTTTTTGCTGATTCGATGGTTGTATAAAAAGTTATTAAAATTTGACAGTTGCTCGGCAAACATATTTGTATTTCCTTCAGTGTACTCCTTACTCTTCAAGGGCTAGATTTTCCCCAAGCAGTTTTGTCGGCGCACTGACCTCAAGCGCACCGACTTTGTGCGCTGGAAACGGCTCGGGGAAAAACTCGCCCCATCCTGGCCGCTGTGTACAGTCCCCGGAGTCCTGGCGTGGTGTCGATGGTGAAGTGGGGGGCGGAGCCAAATGCCTGCGCCGAAAACACTGCCGGCACCTTCGCGCATGGGCAGTAGGGAGAGAAAACTTGGCACTCTGCCATTTTTAAACAGTGTCAAACCCGATGAAAAGCACAGCAGCTGCTCAGCTTCTCCGGTCGCTCGGCGGGCTCTCCCCCCGTCCCTCCCCGATAAAACGTACAGCTCCAGCAGCTGCAACTTCTCCGGTCCACAAGCTCACACTTCTCCGGTGTGTCTTCCCTCCCCTATCCCAGGGATACAGGGACCGAGTGCAATGGAGCAAAGTTTGCTGATGGTTCAAAGATGGGTGGGAAAGTAAATTGTGATGCAGCAAAGAAAATCTCAATTCCGGAAGAACAATATGGAAAAGTACAGTAACCCCGACGTGATATAAACACGCAGCCTTCTGATCTGGAGTCAGACACACTACCGTTGCACCACGAGGTCTACAGTGCAGAGTGCCCATGTTTGTATACATGAAGGTTCCGGAAACACAGTTTCATTTACCCTGCATTGGTGCAATGAAAGGGCTTTAAAATCCCCGGCCACTCCCACCGTGGGTCAGACAGCATCAGAAGCAGTGCCCACCTGTCACTCACCCTCTCACGCCCGCTTTCATCACCTTCTGCCCGCGGACTGCAGCAAATCCAGTTCATCATCATCATAGGCAGTCCCTCGAAGCGAGGATGACTTGCTTCCACGCCAAAAAAGGATGAGTTCACAGGTGTTTCAATGATGGACCTAATATTCCAGGTCCCGAACTGTATGTTGAAGGGTGGAAGATGCCTGTGCGTGGATTTTTTTTAACGTGTGGTGGCCGTTGCACCCCAGCCATCACACGGGCTTGACAGAGCGAGGTCTTGGTCCAGTGGCAAGGGTTTTCCAAGACGACTGGAGACCAGCTCTGCTGCACGGACTCAGTGTGCACACATATCGCAGTGTGGGCTGGCCCGTGCTGCCCCTGGGCCCCTGGCCCTGAACTCACGCCGCCCCTGGGCCCCGATCACATCCCTCCACAGTCTCTCGCTGCTCCTGCTGTACCTGCCCACGCTCCAATCACCGACCTGGACTTTGATGACATCACTCTTCGCTGCCGTCGCCCTCCAGCACCAGCTTGCGCTGTACCTTGCCGTGGTACACCACCACGCTGCTCCCAGGCCGCCGCTCACCGCTCCTTTTATGGCCCCGACCTGCCGCTGGTGTTCTCACGCAGGTCGGAGCCTCCACGCTGCTCCCAGCAAATCCAGTTACACGCCGTGTCACCGCACAATTCTCAGCTGTGATTGTAAGCTGACTATATTTAAAGCTATCGCAGAGGCTGCAAGCAGTGTTCCCTGGTAGTCTAGTGGTTAGGATTTGGTGCTTTCACTGCCGTGGTCGGGGTTTGATTCCCGGTCAGCGAAAGCATTTTTACAAAGCAAGCTGACAAATATATTTCAAGTCTGTGAGATCCTGAATAATTGTTATCATCATTAATCCACCCACATGTGTTGCACACTGAAGGAAATACAAATATGTTTGCTGAGTGACTGTTGAATTTTTATATTTTTTATACAACCGTAGAATCAGCAGAAAAACAGGATATTCGGCCCATAGCACCTAATATTCGGTCCATAGTACAAGAGTAAGGAAGTCTTGCTACAATTGTACTGGGCCCTGGTGAGACCACACCTGGAGTACTGCGCACAATTTTGGTCTCCTTTTCTGAGGACGGATATACTTGCCTGGGAGGTGGTACAACGGATGTTCACCAGATCGATTCCTGGGATGAGAGCACTCTCCTATGGTGAGAGATTGTGCAGAATATGCCGATGCTCTCTGGAGTTTCGAAGAATGAGAGGTGATCTCATTGAAACAGACAATATTCTGAAGGGGATTGACAGAGTACATGTTGAGAAGCCCGGCTAGCTCAGTCGGTAGAGCATGATACTTTTAATCTCAGGGTCGTGGGTTCGAGCCCCACGTTGGGCGTTTCCTTTTCATTAAACTTTCATGTTGCTTTCGCGGGTAAATATCATTAATGAACCCATGATCTTCTTTTGCACAATGATAAAAATGCGAACTGAGGGAGAGTTGATAATTTAATCAAATATTGAAAGAAGCGCCTCAGACCGCTCGGCCGTCCTTACTGTTCGATGCTCCAGTTACAAGTTATTACTCTGGAAAGTTTCAGACCGGGCGCTTGTTCAGTGCTGCTGGAAGGCCCAGTGATCGGGATATCCTCTCCCCCGGGGGTTTCCTGAGCCTGTGCTCGGTGTACGGGGAGCTTTGGCCCGAATCTGAGGTAGCTTGCATCCCAGGGATGGACAATAACGCTCTGAGCTCTGGAACTGGGGAAAAGCGAATAATTAATGAGTTGTTTGCGGGTTTCAAATGCAGCTTAGATCTGCTGGTGTAAACCGATAGTGTTGTTTCACAGAATGAAAGAAATGCTGACAGGGACAGTCAAAACTTCAATAAGTGAACTTTAATAATTCATGAAACTTTAATCCTTGATGAAGTTTTATCCCCGATCTGATTTTACACAATCTGTATTTGAGGAGACTGGATTAAATGTGCATTGCTCATGCAACAATGTATCCAAAACAGCTTTTATTTAATTTTATTGCAGACAAGTTTTTGTTTGAGAAATAATGTTTCTGCGCAGGCTTGAACCGGGAACTTTTCACGTGTGAGGGAAATGTGATCGCCTCCACACGACAGAAATTGCTGCTGAGCTCAGAGAGAAGTGTTCAGGAACAAGCTGAAATGCTCAATCCCTCTATCTGCAAAAAGTTCCTTTCACAAACATTTCTCTGACCAGAACGGCACCAAACAACAATGTCCTCCTTTTAAAGTCATTAAACTCCCCAATTTCTGCGTCTGCAATTTTAAGGACAAGGACTGAAAGCGCTTTGCGATCAGAAAATTGCAGGAAACCCCTGTGGTTAATGACAGGGCTTTTGATGGTTGATTTCTGTACACATCTTGTGTTATGTATTTAACCCATGACAACCTGTACACACCACCACCAGAGGGCCTACCTGTCGGAGTCCCAAGGGATCCCAGTATCCCTTGGGAGCACAGTATGTAAGCAGGCCACCCATGAGGTACCTGTACTCTGGAGTCTTATTAAAGGAGCGAAGGTCACACTTACTAATTATTCACAATACTAAGTTTCATCCTTTATTATGAGCGTATCAATTGGCGACGAGACAATGAACAACCACGCAAAAATGCAAGGAACATTGGTATCCTGGAGAGGTTCGCAGAAGTGGACGATTGCGAAGCCTTTGTGGAGATACTTGACCAATACTTCGTGGCCAACGAGCTGGAAGGGGACGGGAACGCTGCCAAATGAAGGGCGATCCTCCTTACCCTCTGTGGGGCAGCAACCTATGGCCTCATGAAGAATCTTCTAGCTCTGGTGACACCAACAACTAAATCCTATGAAGAATGTGTACGCTGGTCTGCGAGCATCTAAATCCTAAAGAAAGCGATCTGATGGCGAGCTTTCGGTTCTACACGTGCCAACGGTCGGAGGGCCAGGAAGTGGCGCGCTATGTCGCCGAATTAAGGCGCCTCGCAGGACATTGCGAATTTGAGGGATTCCTAGAACAAATGCTGAGAGACATTTTCGTGCTTGGCATTGGCCATGAGATAATTCTTCGCAAAATGTTGACTCTCAGAATCTGAGAAAACACATAACGATAGGTCAGACAATTTACACCAGTTCCTTTAAACACAATAACGTAATTTATTTCTCGTGGACTGGATGGAGGACCATGGTCCATGTAAAAAATTGTTATCGTTTTCCATGAACTAAATGTTCATAAAAGTATGGGAGTGGGAACTCACTGGATAACAGCACAGCTGGCAATGTTTGCGGAATATATTCGTGCAGCCAAAACGCACAATGACAACCTGGAATTGTGCGGCACCGAATCCTCGGGAAAAAAAACAGTTAAAGGCTTCGTCCCTGGGTGGGCTCGAACCACCAACTTTTCAATTAACAGCCGAACGTGCTAACCCATTGCGCCACAGAGACGAACTTAACTGTAAATTGTAAGACATCCCAAACCAGGGTGTCAGTCAGTTAAAGCTTCAGATTTCTCCGACCGGGATGGAACTTGTCCACTCTCAGTTGTACTTTTCCCAAATAAAGGGTGGGACATTCATTGTGGATGCGTGGAAGCAGTCTGGTCCCGCACACTGCAGACACTTCCATGTCACCGCCAACCAGCTCTCCCACAACCGGTGTGATCTACCTGCCAGCCTTCCGGTGCCTTGTCTGTGACAAAGTATACTGATTGTCCCGAAGCCAGTCGTTGGTTTTAATTACTTTTCAGCTCCTGACTGCAGATATTCCTGTGATTAAACCTGAACAAAAGGATTACAGGGACAGTTGGATTCATCATTTCTTTGCTTGGTGAAATTTCAAAGATTGAAAGTGACGTACATCAACCCCAAACCTCGTCACCTACTCGCTAACTGCCACACGCTGCTCCCGTGAGATGGAAGCCCAGTTGCTGTTTCAAGCTTGAATACAGGTACAAGCAGAACTCATTCAAAGAAAGTCCAAGTCCCTAAGGCACCTGATTATTTGCACCGAACTCCTTCGCAAAGAGTTGAGGTTCGTGTGGGGTGATTTGGGCACATCTTTCCCCACACTACAACACTTCAAACATAACTCAACAACTGTAAAGCGCTTTGGGGCATCATAAGTTCCTAAAAGGTGTTGCAGAAATGCAAGTCCTTCTTTGCAAAAGTTCTATGTAATTTCAAAATTCGCAGCAGAATAATGTGTTCGCCCAATCACGTCTGGGTCACTGTTCTTTCAAAATTAATATTTTCTTTGCTGTTTCGCAATAACCAGACCCTTGCTACAAGGTCTGTCTCACTGTTTCCCCGGTGTCAGGCAGAGATACGCCTGCTGTCCTCATTTACTTCATGTGACAGGACACAAAAGTTCAAAATCAAACTGCAGGTGGCCACACATAATATTGAGCAGTCAGGATGGCCGAGCGGTCTAAGTTGCTGCATTCAGGTTGCAGTCTGCTTTGAAAGCGTGTGTTCCGTAGTGTAGTGGTCATCACATCCGCTTAACACGCAAAAGGTTCCTGTTTCAAAACCAGCTGAAAATGTGTTGAATTAAATATGAGAAGCATTGAATAATGTGCATTTCTGGTTCAGTATTAACAAAGCACAATGTCTCCCAGCCCTGTTATATTTGTTGAATACTCTGTACACTTCGGAACACATTCAAACTCTACAGTTTCCAGCCCTGACGGTGCAGAAAGCCCCTCTCAAAGCTGCACATTCCGGCTGCTTTCAGTTGAGTTGTGAGAGATTATTGACGCATCCTGCAGCTGTGAAAAGGAAAGATGTGTTCGAGGGGTAATCAAATGAGGCCATGTGGGTTGAATTAAAGAACAAAAAAGGGACGATCACACTACTGGGAGTGCACTAGACTCCCAGGCAGTTAGAGGGAGATAGAAGAACAAATATATGGGCAGAATGTTGAGAAGTGCAAAACCTATAGAGCTGTAAAAGTGGAGGATTTTAACTCCCCGAATATTAACTGGGAAAATGATAGTGTGAATGGTACAGATGGTGGAGAATTCCTAAATGCATTCAGGAGAACTTCTTTATCCAGTATGTAACAAGCCCATCAAGGGAGGGGTGGTTCTGGACTGGGTCTTGTGATCGAAGAGGGGCACGTATAAGGGGTATCAGTGGGAGAGCATTTTGGTGCGAGTGATCATACTCAGTAAGGTTTAGGGTAGTTATGGAAAAGGAAAAATGGGACCAGGAATAAAAGTTCTCAATTGGGGTAAAGCCAATGTTGCTGAGCTAAGATTGAATTTCTCCAAAGTGGACTGAGAACGGGTACTTGCTGGTAAATCAGTTTCAGAGCAGTGGGAGGCATTCAAGGAGGAGATCCTGAGGGTATAGAGCAAGTATGTTCCCTTAAAACAAAGGTGGGACTAACAAATCTAGAGCTCCCGGGATGTCAGGGGACATACAGGGAAAGTTAACGAAAAAAGGGGAAGCTTATGACAGATACCAATAACTCAATACTGCAGAAAATCTCGAGGTGCAGAGGTGCAATTAAAAAATATATCAGGAAAGCAAAGAGAGAGCATGAGAGAATGTTGGCAATTAAATCTGGGAAAACCCAAAGATGTTTTATAAATACATTAAGAGCACGATGATAAGAAGATAAAGAGTGGGGCCTATTAGAGTCCATAAAGGGAATCTGTACGCGGATGTGGAAGACTTGGGTAGGATTCTTTGTGAATACTTTGCATCTGTTTTCACAAAAGTGAGGGGCGATGTGGACTTTGCAATGAGGGTGGAGAAATGTGAAATATTAGATGAAATAAACAGGGTGAGAGAGGAAGTATTGGTGGTCTAGCAGCTTTGAAAGTGGATAAATTCCCAGGCCAGAATGAAATGTATCCCAGGCTGATAAGAGCAGCAAAAGAGGAAATAGCAGAGGCTCTGACCACCATTGTCCAATCCTCACTGGCTACAGGTGCGGGGCCAGAGGATTGGAGCACTGCTAACGTTGTACCTTTGTTTAAAAAGGGAGAACGGGATTTAGTAAATACAGGCTGGCCAGCCGAACCTTTTACAATTATTTGTAAAAATCCTGAGGGACAGGATAAATCTTCATTTGGAAAGACATGGATTAATCAAGGATAGTCAACATGAATTTGTCAAGGGAAGGTCTGACGAAGTTGATTGCATTTTTCGAGGAGGTAACCAGGAGGGTTGATGAGGGCAGTGGTATGATGTAATGTATATGCACTTTCGCAAAGCTTTTGATAAGGTCGCACTTGGCAGACTGCTTACGAATGTAAAAGCCCATGGGATTCAAGGGCAAAGTGGCAAGTTGGGTCCAAAATTTGTTCAGAGGCAGGAATCAAAGCGTAATGGTTGATGGGTGATTTTGTGATCCAGTGGGGTTCCGCAGGGCTCAGTGCTGGGTCCCTTGCTTTTTGTGGTATACATCAATGACGTGGACTGAAATGTTGAGGGTATGAGTAAGAAGTTTGCAGATGACTCTAAAATAGGCTGAGTGGTTGATAATGAAGAAGAAAGTGGCGGACTACAGGAAGATATCAATGGACGTCTCACGGTGCTTTGCAGCCAATGAAGTACTTTTTGAAGTGCGGTCACTCTTGTAGTGTGGGAGACACAGCCGCCAATTTGCACACGGCAGGCTCCTATAGGCAGCAGCGTGATGATGACCAGATCATCTGTCTCTGTGATGTTGATTGAGGAGTAAATATTGACCAGGACACGAATCCTGGCCACATTGATCCTCCCACCACTTCACACTGTTCTCCGAGGGACCAGCGCGATGATACTAAAACAACAAGCGAAGTTGGTAAGCTATCCATGCAGTCCATCGGAATCCAGCCACACCACCTTATACCACGATAACATCTCTCCATGGATTCTGGAATCTGGATCAACAAACCATAATCCCATCTTAGAAGGAATTCCGGGAGGTGCTTCAAGTTTTATTCCATATATGTTAACAGTTTTATGTTAACCCTGGTCGTCATTTTGGAGCGTGAGCAAGAACATCGGCAGGGCCCAGGTCCAGAGGAGTGGGAAGGTCGGGGCGGATGAGCGGTGAGTGTTTGTGGCGAGATGCGGTGAATGTTTATGGTGGAAGAGCTTTGACAGATTGTGGAGGAGGTGTGACAGATGAGGGGACGGGGCCCAGAAGAGCCGAGGGCCCAGGGGCAGCACGGGCCAAGCCCACACTGCGATATGTGTGCACTGGTTCCATGCAGCAGATCTGGTCTCCTGTCGTCTTGGTTAACCCTTTCCACTGGACCAAGACCTAGCTCTGTCAAGCCCGTGTGGTGGCTGATGTGCAACGGTCACCCCACGTTAAAAAAATCCACACAAAGGCATCTTCCACCCCCTCAATTGGATTCAGGACTGGAACATCGGGTCTTTCATCGAAACACCTGTGAACTCATCGAGGGACCGCCTATGATGATGATGATCAATGTACTGGTCAGTTGGGCAGAACTGTGGCAAATGGAATGCAATCCAGATAAGTGTGAGGTAATGCATTTGGGGAGGTTTAACAAGGCAAGGGAATACACATTAAATGGTACGACACTGAAAAGTGTAGAGGAACAAAGGAACCTTAGAGTGCAGGTCCGCAGATCCCTGAAGGTAGCAGGCCAGGTAGTTAAAGTGTTTAAGAAGGCATATGGAATACTTGCCTTTATTAGTCAAGGCATGGAATACAATTGCAAGGAGGTTATGCTTGAACTGTACAAAACACTGACTACACCACAGCTGGAGTACTGCGTGCAGTTCTGGTCACCACATTACAGGAAAGATGTGATTTGACTGGAAAGGGTGCAGAGGAGATTTACTAGAATGTTGCCTGGTCTGGAGAATTTTGGCTATGAGAATAGTTTGGAGATGCTGAATCTGTTTTCTTTGCAACAGAGACGTCTGAGCGGAGACCTGATTGAGGTGTATAAAATTGAGGGGCCCAGATAGAATGGATAGGAAGGTCCTGCTCCCTTGGCAGAGGGGTCAACAACCAAGGGGCATAGATTTAAAATAATTGGGGGAGGGTTAGAGGGGATATCAGGGGACATTTCATCACCCAGAGGGAGGTGGGGGTCTGGAACTCAATGCCTGAAAGGGTGGTAGAGGGAGGGACCCTCACCACATTTAAAAGATACGTGGATGTGCACTTAAAGTGCCACAACCTACAGAGATCTGGACCGAGAGCTGGAAAGTGGGATTAGGCTGGATAGCTCTTGGTCGGCCGGCGCGGACACGATGGGCCGAAATGGCCTCACTCTGTGCTGAAACTTTCTGATTCTATGATTCTATTAATATCGATATATATTTATAATATATACCATTACCAGAATTTTTCCTTGGTGGTCGAGTGGTTAAGATCCCGAGCACTAACCCTCTTTCTATTCTCAATCAGTTTATCACATGAAAATAATTGAGGTCTGTGAGAGGATGAATAATTGCATACCTCGGGAGCCTATTATCAGCGAGGGCAGGCATCGACGACGAGGTTCAACACTGCCTCCAGTGCGCCAGTGCAGCCTTCGGCC
Source organism: Pristiophorus japonicus (assembly GCF_044704955.1). NCBI lineage: Eukaryota > Metazoa > Chordata > Chondrichthyes > Pristiophoridae > Pristiophorus > Pristiophorus japonicus. Next base: position 380,410 of record NW_027251310.1, read on the forward strand.
GCCTGAGGAAGAGAGTGTTCGAAGACCAGGCCCTCAAATCTGCCACTAAGCTCATGGTCTACAGGGCTGCAGTGATACCAGTCCTTCTGTATGGCTCAGAGACATGGACACTATACAGTGGGCAGCTCAAGTCGCTGAAGAAATACCATCAATGATGTTTCTGCAAAATCTTGGAAATCCCCTCGGAGGACAGATGCACCAACGTTAGCGTCCTCAATCAGGCCAACATCCCCAGCATTGAAGCACTGACCACACTCGACCAGCTCCGTTGGATGGGCCACATTGTTCGCATGCCTGACACAAGACTCCAAAAGCAAGCGCTCTACTCTGAAATCCTGCACGGCAAGCGAGCCCCAGGTGAGCAGAGGAAACGTTTTAAGGACCCTCAAAGCCACTTCATAAAATGCAACATCCCCACCAACACCTGGGAGTCCCTGGATAAAGACCACCCTCAGTGGAGGAAGAGCATCTGGAGGGCGCTGAGCACCTCGAGTCTCATCGTCGAGAGCATGCAGAACACATGCACAGGCAGCGGAAGTTGCGTGTGGCAAACCAGTCCCACCCACCCTTTCCTTCAACTGCTGTCTGTCCAACCTGTGACAGAGACTGTAATTCCTGTATTGGACGCTTCAGTCACCTGAGAACTCACTTTTCGAGTGGAAGCAAGTCTTCCTCGATTTCGAGGGACTGCCTATGATGATGATGAATTGCTGTACTCACCGTTAATAACCCCGTTACTTCCTGTTACACACTGAGTTTACAGACTCTCTGGCTTCTGCTGCCCTTTGCGGGACACTTGTTCCGGGTGTAACTTTACAAACTGGGTGAGTTCGCTGATCGCGGGGAGACGGCAGGAGTCTCTGTGGCCCACTGTGAGGATGTGGAAGTGAACATGGTGGGTGGTAATTACGTGACATTTCTGTAAAGGGCAGCGGAGGAGAAGGATTGAGAGCTTTCAGTGAGGGACAGAAGTTGTTTAAGGTGAGCCAACACATTCCTGATCCTCCTCTCTTCTTCTGAGGCAGTCCCCCGGAGTCGAGGATGACTTGCTTCCATATCAGTATCGGTCCCGATCAGCACCGAGGGAGCTCACTGTTCAGCTCCCCTCTGTTGTGCTTCCTGTAACAGAGGTTTCTGTAGTGTAGTGGTTATCACGTTTGCTTTACATGTGAAAAGTTCCTGGTTCTATCCCAGGCGGGAACATTATGTTTAAACTTGCTGTGGATGAACAATCGGAGGCGAGTTCAGTCTCCTGGCAAAAAAGCAGATGCTGCCTTTGCGGTACCAGAACTGAACACAGTCCCCCAAGTGAGGTCTAACCAGGGCTTTGTGTAGCTGCATACAACATCTGTCCCCTTGTTTTCCAATTATACGAACATAAGAAATAGGAGCAGGAGTTGGCCACACCGTCCCTCGAGCCTGCTCCGCCATTCAATAAGATCATGGCTGATCTGATCATTGACTCAGCTCCACTTCCCTGCCCGCTCCCCATAACCCCTTATCCCCTTATCATTTAAGAAATTATTGATTTCTGTCTTAAATATATTCAATGTCCCAGCTTCCACAGCTCTCTGTGGCAGCTAATTCCACAGATTTACAATCCTCTGAGGGAAGAAATTTCTCCCCATCTCAGTTTTAAATGGGCGGCCCCTTATTCTAAGATCTAGTTCTAGTCTCCCCCACCAGTGGAAACATCCTCTCTGCATCCACCTTGTCGAGCCCCCTCATATTCTTATACATTTGGATAAGATCACCACCCATTCTTCTGAATTCCAATCAGTAGAAGCCCAATCTAAACAACCTTTCCTCAGAAGTCAACACCCTCAACTCTGGAATCGACCAGTGAACCTTCTCTGAACTGCCTCCAGAGCAAGTATATCCTTTCGTAAATATGGAAAACAAAACTGCATGCAGTATTCCAGGTGTTGACTCAACAATACCCTGAATAACTGTAGCAAGATTTCCCTGCTTTTATACTCAATCCCCTTTGCAATAAAGGCCAAGATTCCATTGGCCTTCCTGATCATTTGCTGGTGATCGAGTTCGCGAGATATGAAGGCCAGCTTAACATTAGTCTTATTTGATTATTTTCTGTACCTGCCCATGACATTTACATAAAACCATGTTGACTCTGTCGAATCATGTTATAATTTTCGAAGTGCCCTGACACCACTTCCTTAACAATGGATTACAGCATTTTCCCGATGACTGATGGCAGACTAACTGTCCTGTAGTTCCCGGTTTTCTCTCTCCCTCCTTTCTTGAATAGCGATGTTACATTTTCTACCTTCCGATCCGCTGGGACTGTTGTAGAATCTGGACATCGTGGTGCAACGGTTACGGGTCTAACTCCCGATCAGGAGGCTGCGTGTTCAAATCAGTTAATTTAGCTGTTGTTCTTCCGGAATTGATATTGTGTTTGCTGTTTCACAATAACCAGACCCTTGCTCTAAAACCTGTCTCACTGTTTCCCCAGGGGCACGTTCATGTTACAATAAACATTCTGAATCAGATGCCTGAAGAACAGTGTGTAAAATGGGATATGGTTCAACAGTTAACATGCAAAGCCCAGAACCAATTGGTCAATTATCGACTCTCCCTCAGTTAACATTACTTTCACTGTGCAAAAGAAGCTGATCGGTTAATTAATGAAGTTTGCCCGAGAAAGCGACATAAAATTTAACAATAATGATTCACCCAACCTGGGGCTCAAACCCACAACCCTGAGAATAACAGCCTCATGTTGTATCTGCTGAGCTAGCAAGGATTATGTAAATCACGTTCCCTGTCCGTGAGGCGCCTGTTGGTTCCGTCCCATTTCCCAGTGTTTCCCGATCCTGTCTGTCTCTCTGGCTCTGATTAATCTGTGTGTGGCCACCTCTAGTTTGATTTTGAACGAATACCTGTGTTTGTGTATTCAGTAAAAACAGAAAATGCTGAAAACACTCAGCAGGTCGGGCAGTATCTTTGGAGGTGGGGAAGTGGGAATAATCGATGGATTTGTTTGCGGTTTTGATCTGTTGCTGGGAAGTGAGGCAACGCTGCAGGATGCTTTTTTTCAAGGTGTAAGCAGAGGTTTCCGTCGTGTAACGGTTATCACCTTCGCTGCACATGTGAAATATCCCCGGTTTGAGCACGGACAGAAACATTATTTTAGCAAATATTTTTCTGTGGGATACATTTTAAAAAATCGTCCCAGGTTCCTTGTATCATGAGCGATGGGCATTTTAACTCACTCTCCTAAAATACAGTGTTTGTAAAATCAGATAGGGGATAAAACTTCATCAATGATTAAAGTTCCTTAACGCTGTAAAGTTCAGTTGTTGAAGTTTCCATCGATGCATTGCATAAACATAACTGAGGTGTGTGAGAGGATTAATAATGGGCTTTAATCGTTAATGACCCCATTACTTTATGTTTTCGACCCAGGTTACACACTCTCCTGCTTCTGAAAGAGTTTAGATGCATGTGGGGTGATTGGGGCACATCTTTCCCCACATTACAAGGCTCCATCGGTACTTCATTGACTTTAAATCACTTGGGGACACCCTGAGTTGTTGAAAGGCCACGTAAAAATGCAAGTCATTCTTTGCAAAAGTTCTAACCGCAAGTTCAAACTTTGCCGGCAAATGGAGGCTCACCCAGAATTTGTTCTGACACCACGACAAAGTCCTTAAAAGTGGGATTCAGCAGTTCAGCTGCTCGCTTAACATTTCCGTCTGACCTGGTGCTGCAAGTGGAGATGTGTCCGCAGTGTAGCGTTTAACACTTTCGCCTCAGACACGGGAAAGCTCACCGGGTGGAAATATTTTGTTGGAACTTTCTCCTCATGCATGTTCAGGGTAGAGATTGTTCTCCAGTGAAAGGACATAAGATCATAAGAACGTAAGAATTAGGAACATGAGTCGGCCATTCGGTCCATTTTAAAGTTTTCAAAATGATTCCACGCGGGGACCTTTGGTGTATTTGGGGAACATGATAACCGCTACACTACAGACACACAGTGGTAGATGTTGTCTAAGGAACATAACCAGAGCTCCAACCAACACAGCTGGCCGATACTTCAGGAGCTGGTTTTACGAGAATAGAATGACGGTGCTATATTTAGGAAGGCTGTGAGAGTGGCAGGAATTGATCTCGTGTTTCCCAGACTTTATACACAGGAACATCGGAACAGGAGGAGGCCATTTGTCAGCGAGTGGTTCGGATCCGGAATGCGCTGCCTGAAAGGGTGGCAGAGGCAGAATTAATCTTATCTTTCAAAATGGATTTGGATAAGTATCTGAAGGAATGATATCTCAGGGGTACGGGTAAAGGCCGGAGGAGTGGGACTAGTTGAGAATCGGCACGGGCTCGACAGGCCGAACGGCCTACTTCCGTGCTGTAACCGTTCCATGATTCTATATTATGTTTAAACTTGCTGTGGATTAACATTCGGAGGCGAGCTTAGTCTCCTGGTAAAAACGCTGATGCTGTCTGGCCAGCTGAGATTTCCAGCAATTCTGTTTTTATTTTTTATTTATGGATTGAGTCGGTACAACTAGAGCTTTCTGATTCAGCAGATTCGGGGGGCATGGAAATTTGGAAGTTTAACGACTTTGAAAGGAACATTTTTGACTTGTGCAGCTTCGGTCAAAGAAATGTTTGTGTTATGATTTTTTCACAGAAATGGATTCAGAATTACACCTTCTGGCTTAACACTTCTCTCTGGGCAGGCAGTTAAGCAATGGTTTCCATAGTGTAGCAGTTATCATGTTAGTCTTTCACACACAAAAGGTCCCCAGTTCAAGCCCAGGCAGAAATATCATTTTAGATTATATTTGCTGTGAAATAAATTGAACATAAATACCCCAGGTTCCTTGTCTTTTGAGCAATGAACATTTTAAACCAATCTGATAAAATACAGAGTGTGTTAAGTCAGATAGGGTGTAAAATGTCATCGATGATTAAAGCTGCTGAAATTATTCCAGTTCAGTTTTTGAAATATCGACTGTAAGTCTGCAAAACAATCCGGGTGGGAATATTGGCCCAAAAATTCCGGTTGGAGGCTTCCCGCGGACAATTCCCTTCCGACCGGAGATGTTTTACGAACCTACCTGGTGGTCTAGGAGGCACCGTGGATTCCACTGGGGAGGCCTTCTCTTCCCGCGCTGCGAAGCACACTCCTGTTCGGAGGGATCCCACGTGTGACTGCTCAGCCAATCAGGTACGTATTCCACAGTTTTCCCATGAATAGCAATGGGACTCGCGGACCTCCGGGTTCTCAGTGCTATTCATGAGAACAAAAAACACACACACACTGAGAAATAATAAAAAACAGACCTCACATAATTAAAATTAATTGAAATTAAAGTAAATAAACGCATTAGAAAAAAACAAGGTAGTTCCAATTTTTTTTAAGCTTTGTAATTTGGGTTAAAAATAAACTTACCTTAGTTGGCAGAGTTTTTCACAATACATTGTGTTTATTTTATTTTATTTTATTGTGGTTATGAGTGTTTTTAAACACTTCCGCCTGTAAAATTACGCTATGCGCTTGCTTTTTCAGCTGCAAGGATTTTGAGGATATTTGATGGGCAAGATATCCGTAAATCCCGCAATCCGTAGAAACTTTGTACGGGCCCAGGATGTTGTAATTTCCCTAAACTTATTGTGGATGAAGAATCGGAGGCAAGTTTAGTCTCCTGGCAAATGATGCCTGACCTGCTGAGATTTTCAGCATTTGCTGTTTTTATTTGCTATTTATTTTCCTGGCAAAAGGACTCCCTTATTCCTTAATTGCTCTTTATTTCACTTCAATAAATTGATAACTTTCAGTGAGAGAAAACGGATCCACCGGGGACCTTTCGCGTGTGAGGCCAACGTGATATCCGCTACACTGCAGCCCATCAAAGGGTGAGAAACCACTGAATATAAAGGATGAGCTGACAAATATCAGGGGCAGTGCAGTCTGGTCAACGTCAAACCCTCCTTTCTTATTCAGCAGAGGCATGAACGGGAGTCAGACGCCACAAAGTTTAATTCAAAACACAAATACAAGTAACACTTCTAAAGCTTTTCACTGTAAAATTCTTTCACTTCATTTCAAATCGTACTGTGTTGAATTTGAAAATGAGCACCGTGGGATTTTATCTTCACCACTGATTTCCTGCATTGTTTCACATTGCAACATTAAGTTGTGAAAATACTGGCAAAACTGAGCCCCGGATTATTTTACGTCGGGGTCATATTGCTTTTGGATAATTCCAGAATTAATATTTTCTTTGCTGTTGAGCAACAACCAGACCCTTGCTCCAAGGTCTGTCTCACTGTTTCCCCGGTGTCAGACAGAGATGCGCCTGCTGCCCTCATTTATTTCATGTGACAGGACACAAAAGTTCAAAATCAACCTGCAGATGGCCACATGCAGCATGAAATAGTCAGGATGGCCGAGCGGTCTCAGGTTCTGTGTTCAGTTTGCAGTTTTTTCTGGAAGTATGGGTTCGAGTCCCACTTCTTCATTATCGTCATTAAGCAAAACCCATTTGCTTGGCACCACGACCAACTCCTTAAAAGTGGGATTCAGCAGTTCACCTGCGAGCTCAACATTTCCGTCTGAAAGTGGAGATGTTTCCGCAGTGTAGCGGTTAACACGTTCGCCTCACACGCGAAAGCTCACCGGGTGGGAATATTGAATATTTTCTGGAGCTTTCTCCTCATACATGCTCAGGGACGAGTTTATTCTCTTGTGAAAAGTCATAAGATCATAAACATGTAAGGAACAGGAGCAGGTAAAAATACATCTCCTCACCCCACATCCCCCGCCCCGGATTTTTCCTTTTACCAATTATCTTATGTCTTTGTCCTCTGGTTACCGACACTCCTGCCCGTGGAAGCAGTTTCCCCATAATTCTGGAAACCTCTATTAAATATCCCCTTAACTGTGATTACTGGGGTTCAATGTGGGGAAGGGTCAGTTCATCCACTTTGCACCGAAGAATGATCGACCAGTGCATGATCTAAAAACATGATGTCAGAGAAGATTTTTTCTGTGAAATAGCCGGTCCTGTTAATTTTAACAAAAGTTGCACCGGGTTCCTGAAGTCATAAGTGATACGCCCTTACTGTACAGTATAAATGCACACGAGGCCCATGCTTGAGAGAAGGTCAGTCTGTGACCTGTCCTTTATTCCTTTGCATTCAAGTGATGAAAGTGGGTGAAGCTTCCCCTTTTATACCTGAAGGTCCAGGTTAGCAATGCCTCCCACAAGTTCACCACCTAGTGGTCATTGTTCTCACAATGTACAACTTGTCAGTTTATACATGGGTTACAATGCTGGTTGAATACATGACATCACCTCCTACCCCAAAGTCTTTTTGGGATCACAAGTTGAGTCTTTCTGGTGGTTTACGCTCTCTTGTAGAGCGCCTAAGTTGGGGCTCCGGTTGTTGGGCGCTGGCCTGTGTGTCTGCTGTTTGCAGTGCCTCAGGCCTATCCGGACTGCCCACAGTGACTGGGCTCTCCTCCCTTCGGTTCCGGTGTTCGGTCACCTGTGCTGGAGTGAACTCTATATTGTGTTCTTCCTCTGCTTCTTCTATGGGGTTGCTGAACCACCTTTTTGTTTGATCCACGTGTTTGCGGCAGATTTGTCCATTGGTAAGTTTAACTACCAGAATCCTGTTGCCCTCTTTGGCAATCACAGTGCCTGCGAGCCATTTAGGCCCTGCAGTGTAGTTGTGGACAACAACAGGGTCGTTTACACCAATATATCGTGCCCTCACATTCCTGTCATGGTAGTTATATTGTGATTGGCGCCTGCTCTCAACAATTTCTTTCATGGTGGGGTGTATAAGGGATAACGGGTTTTGAGCGTCCTTATCATTAGCAGCCCTACGGGTGGAACCCCTGTGAGCGAGTGTGGTCGGGATCTATTGGCCAACAGGAGGCGTGATAATTGGCTTTGTAGGGAACCCTCTTGGATTCTGATCATCCCCTGTTTGATTATCTGCACTTTTCGTTCTGCCTGGCCGTTTGAGGCTGGCTTGAATGGTGCCTTTCTGACATGGTTAATTCCATTGCCTGCCATGAAGTCCTGGACCATTGTCGCTGACCAAGATGTCTGGTAGACCGTGGGCGGCGAACATTGCCCGTAGACTGTCTACCGTGGCAGAGGATGTGCTTGAATTTAAAATATCACGCTCAATCCATCTGGAGTGGGCGTCTACTACAACCAAAAACATTTTTCCGATGAAAGGACCTGCGTAGTCATCATGGATGCGTGACCAAGGCTTGGCGGGCCATGGCCAGGGGCTAATGGGGGCTTCCGTGGGCGCATTGCCCAGCTGGGCACACGTGTTGCACCTGCGAAAACAAAGTTCCAGATCTGCATCTATCCCTGGCCACCAAACGTGTGACCTGGCAATTGCCTTCATCATGACAATGCCCGGATGCTCATTGTGGAGTTCTCTGATGAACATCCCTCTGCCCATCTGGGGCATGACTAAGTGGTTTCCCCAAAGTAGGCAATCAGCCTGAATCGAGAGTTCATCCCTGCCCCTGTGAAATGGTTTAAATTCCTCGGGGCATGCTCTGCACGTGGCTGTCCAGTCCCCATTCAGGACACATTTCTTGAGAAGAGACAATAGCGGGTCTCTATTTGTCCAGACTTTAATCTGACGGGCTGTCACAGGTGAGCCTTCGCTTCCGAAAGCTTCAACAGCCATGACCATCTCAGCAGCATGCTCGGTCGCCCCCTCAGTGGTGGCTAGTGGGAGCCTGCTGAATGCATCGGCGCAGTTTTCAGTGCCCAGTCTGTGCCGAATTGTGTAGTCATAGGTGGCTAACGTGAGTGCCCACCTCTGTATGCGGACCGATGCCTTCGCATTTATGGCCTTGTTGTCGGCCAAAAGTGACATTCGGGGTTTGTGATCTGTCTCCAGCTCAAATTTCCTGCCAAACAGGTATTGGTGCATTTTCTTTACCGAATATACATATGCGAGCGCCTCCTTTTCTATCATCCCGTAGCCCCTTTCTGCCTGGGACAGACTTTTGGAGGCATAAGCTACCGGCTGTAACTGACCCTTGGCATTGACATGCTGCAACACACACCCGACAGCATAGGACGAGGCATCGCACGTTAACACAAGTTTCTTACATGGGTCATATAGCGTTAACAGATTGTTGGAACATAACAAATTGTGTGCTCTATTAAAAGCCCTTTCCTGGCTGTCCCCCCAGACCCATTCGCGACCTTTGCTTCGGAGCACGTGTAGCGGCTCTAGCAGCGTGCTCAATTTGGGAAGAAAGTTACCAAATAGTTCGGGAGCCCCAGGAACAAACGCAGCTCCATCGTGTCACGGGGTCTGGGTGCTCTCTGGATCGCTTCCGTCTTGGACGCAGTAGGGCTCATCCAGTCTACTCCTACCCTCATCCCCAGGAATTCTACCTCTGGAGCTAGGAAGATGCACTTCGCCTTTTTCAGTCGCAGCCCTACCCGGTCCAGTCTGCGTAGCACCTCCTCCAGGTTGTGGAGGTGTTCTTCAGTATCGTAACCCGGGATGAGGATGTCGTCCTGAAAAACCATCGTCCCTGGAATCGACTTGAGGAGGCTTTCCATATTTCGTTGGAAGATCGCGGCGGCCGAGAGAATCCCGAACGGACATCTGTTGTACTCAAACAACCCCTTGTGTGTCGTGATAGTGGTCAGCTTCTTCAACTCACTCGCCAGCTCCTGGGTCATGTAAGCTGAGGTCACGTCCAATTTTGAAAAAAGTTTGCCACCGGATAGCATCGCAAAGAGGTCCTCCGCTCTCGGTAGCGGGTACTGGTCTTGGAGTGACACCCGATTGATGGTGGCCTTGTAATCACCATATATCGTGACCGACCCATCCGCCTTGAACACCGGTACAATCGGGCTCGCCCAGTCACTGAATTCGACTGGCAAAATGATACCTTCCCTCAGCAGGCGGTTCAATTCAGCTTCTATCTTTTCCCGCATCACGTATGGCACCGCTCTGGCCTTGTGGTGTCCTGGCCTGGCTTCCGGGTTTATGTGAATCACTACCTTGGCCCCCATGAAAGTGCCAATGCCGGTTTGAAATAATGAGTCAAATTTGTGCAGGATCTGTGAGTATGATACTCGCTCCACAGAGGAAATAGCATTGGCATTGCCCCATTTCCAGTTCATGACAGCAAGCCAACTCCTCCCCAGTAGTGCGGGACCATCCCCCGGGACAACCCAGAGTGGCAACCTGTTCTCCGAATCTTTGTGGGTCACGATTACCGTGGTGCTGCCAAGCACCGGAATGATCTCCTTGGTGTATGTCCATAGTTGTGCGTCAATCGGTGAAAATTTGGCCCTACTGGCCTTGGACGCCCACATCTTTTCAAACTATTTGATACCCATCAGGGACTGGCTAGCCCCCGTGTCTTGCTCCATTGATACTGGGATGCCACTGAGGAGCACTTTCATCATTATCGGTGGCGTCCTGGTGTATGAACTGTATACGTGCTCCACATGAACTCACTGAACTTCAGCTTCCAGCGATTTCCCCCAGCATTCATTTCTGCAATTTCTGTAGGCATTTTGCTCATCTCTGCAAACTCCGGCTGAGTTTGTGCCTCCATGCCTCCAACATGAGCTGTTGTTGGAAACAAAAGATCCCTTGCTAGTCAATCGTCCCTGACAACCCCTGTGACTGTCCTTGAGTGTGCCATTAACAAGTGTTGATGGCCCCATTACTGGCCACATTGTCCCTTGCAATGGCGTGAATCGCCGTTCAGCTTGCCATTATCTCTGTCGAACTCCCCCTCTGGGTTCGACTACATGTTGGGCATGCCCGATTGCCCTTGTCTGCCTGGAGAACTGTGTTCTGCTTCAACAATGTTGATTCTCTGTCCCAACCATTCCTTAACACAGTATCTCTCGTCTATTCTGCTAGCCATGCTCACGTGTTTAAAATCCCAATTTCTTGTCGTCATTGATACATCCGTACTCTACAGCATAAATGCACACGAGGCCCATGCTTGATAGAAGGTCAGTCTGTGGCCTGTCCTTTGTTCCTTTGCACTCAAGTGATGAAAGTGGGTGGAGCTTCCCCTTTTACACCTGAAGGTCCAGGTTAGGAGTATCTCCCACAAGTTCACCTCCTAGTGGTCATTTTTCTCACAGTGTACAACTGAGGTCAGATTATATATGGGTTACAATGTTGGTTGAATACATGACAAAAAGCACTTAAAATTTTAAACCATTCTCCTAAAATACATTGTGTAAACAAGATAGGGATAAAAGTTCATCACATGGAAAGAGAAAATGAATGATTGAAGCTCGTAAAAGATCCTCTCGGAATGAGTGATCACAATATGCTTGAATTTGTAATACAGATTGAGGGTGAGGAAGTAGTGTCTCAAACGAGCATACTCTGCTTAAACAAAGGGGACTACAGTGGGATGAGGGCAGAGTTGGCTGAAGTAGACTGGAAACACAGACTAAACGGTGGCACAATTGAGGAACAGTGGAGGACTTTTAAGGAGCTCTTTCATAGTGCTCAACAAAAATATATGCAAGTGAAAAAGAAGGGGGTAAGAGAAGGGATAACCAGCCGTGGATAAACAAGGAAATAAAGGAGAGTATCAAATTAAAAACCAATGCGTATAAGGTGGCCAAGGTGAGTGGGAAAATAGAAGAATGGGAAAATTTTAAACGACAGCAAAGAATGACTAAGCAAGCAATAAAAAAGGAAAGATAGATTACGAAGGTAAACTTGTGCAAAGCATAAAAAGCAATAGTTAAAGCTTTTACTGATATATAAAACGGAAAAGAGTGACTAAAGTAAATGTTGGTCCCTTAGAAGATGAGAAGGGGGATTTAATAATGGGAAATGTGGAAATGGCTGAGACCTTAAACAATTATTTTGCTTCGGTCTTCACAATGGAAGACACAGAAACCATGCCAGAAATTGCTGGTCACAGGAATGTGGGAAGAAAGGACCTTGAAACAATCACTATCACTAGGGGGGTAGTGCTGGACAGGCTAATGGGACTCAAGGTAGACAAGTCCCCTGGTCCTGATGAAATGCCAGGGTAGTAAAAGAGATGGCGGAAGTTATAGCAGATGCATTCGTTATAATCTACCAAAATTCTCTGGACTCTTGGGAGGTACCAGCGGATTGGAAAGCAGCTAATGTAACGCCTCTGTTTAAAAAAGGCGGCATACAAAAGGCAGGTAACTATAGGCTGGTTAGTTTAACATCTGTAGTCGGGAAAATGCTTGAAACTATCATGAAGGAAGAAATAGCGGGACATCAAGATAGGAATAGTGCAATCAAGCAGACGCAGCATTGATTCATGAAGGGGAAATCATGTTTAACTAATTTACTGGAATTCTTTGAGGATATAACGAGCATGTTGGATAGAGGTGTACCGATGGATGTGGTGTATTTAGATTTTCAAAAGGCATTCGATAAGGTACCACACAAAAGGTTACTGCAGAAGATAAAGGTACGCGGAGTCAGTGGAAATATATTAGCATAGATAGAGAATTGGCTGGCTAACAGAAAGCAGAGAGATGGGATAAATGGGCCCTTTTCAGGTTGGAAATCGGTGGTTAGTGGTGTGCCACAGGGATCGGTGCTGGGACCACAACTGTTTACAATATACATAGATGACCTGGAAGAGGGGACAGAGTGCAGTGCAACAGAATTTGCAGATGACACAAAGATTAGTGGGAAAGCAGGTTGTGTAGAGGACACAGAGAGGCTGCAAAGAGATTTAGATAGGTTAAATGAATGGGCTAAGATTTGGCAGATGGAATACAATGTCGGAAAGTGTGAGGTCATCCACCTTGGGAAAAAAAACAGTGAAAGGGAATATTATTTGAATGGGGAGAAATTGCAACATGCTGCGGTGCAGACGGACCTGGCGGTCCTTGTGCATGAATCCCAAAAAGTTAGTTTGGAGGTGCAACAGGTAATCAGGAAGGAGAATGCAATGTTGGCCTTCATTACAAGAGGCATGGAGTACAAAAGCAGGGAGGTCCTGCTGCAACTTATAAGGTATTGGTGAGGCCGCACCTGGAGTACTGCATGCAGTTTTGGTCACCTTACTTAAGGAAGGATATACTAGCTTTGGAGTGGGTACCGAGACGATTCACTCGGCTGATTCCGGAGATGAGGGGGTTACCTTATGATGATAGATTGAGTAGACTGGGTCTTTACTCGTTGGAGTTCAGAAGGATCTTGTAGAAACATTTAAAATATTGAAAGGGATAACAAGATAGAGGCAGAGAGATTGTTTCCACTGGTCGGGGAGACTAGAACTAGGGGGCACAGACTCAAAATACGGGGGCGCCAATTTAAAACCGAGTTGAGAAAGAATTCGTTCTCCCAGAGGGTTGCGAATCTGTGGAATTCTCTGCCCAAGGAAGCAGTTGAGGCTAGCGCATTGAATGTATTCAAGTCACAGATAGATAGATTTTTAACCAATAAGGGAATTAAGGGTTATGAGGAGCGGGCGGATAAGTGGAGCTGAGTCCACGGCCAGATCAGCCATGATCTTGTTGAATGGCGGAGCAGGCTCGAGGGGCTAGATGGCCTACTCCTGTTCCTAATTCTTCTGTTCTTATGTTCTTATGTACCACTATCCCCCATATTATCATTTCTTTAATTCTGCAAAAGAAAGTTATCGGTTAATTGAACATGATTAAATGAATTCATTTTTTCACATTTGCTGCATGTTGACATTTATATAGGGCTATTAGTTTGAAAACCGTGTTGTAAATATTATCTCCCTGACCAAGAATCGAACCTGTGTTGCGGTGGTACAAGGGGTGGATTCAGTGAATCATTTGAATGTGATCTCAAGTGGCGTAAATTTCAGATCACGTTTACTGTCGGCACCTTTAATAATGACTCCACCAGGCAGGGTATGATACTTAAACTGTGTAGACGTGTAGTCCTTTATTTGAAGCTCCTCGAGTGAGGACACCAAGCTGTGAGCTCCTTTATATACTGGGTTGCAGGTAACCTTTCGGTCTCAAGCAGCAGCATCCTCTGGTGTTGGTCAGGTGTGTACAGTGTAAGAGTACATTCAGTGTTGCATAGCAGTGTTACAGACTTCACACAGTAAACAGGCATGCATACACAACAGTTACAATCTGTTTCGGTGTGAATCAAGTGAACTGAAAATGACAATAATGTCATTAACTATAAAGATGCAGCAATAAAATGGTATATCGGTCCCTGGTTGTCGAGTGGTCAGGAGTCCATGCTCTCAAATTTGTGTCCTGGGTTCAATTCCCACTCTCGGAAGTTGTACTTTTAGTTCAAAACCTCATAAAAAAAAAGAGATCATTTATTTTACAGATCTATATGCAAATCATGTATAAAAAATAAGAATCATTGACTTGAACATCATTAATTAATACATAAATTATTTTGTAAATCTTTTACCATTTATTTTGCCATGAGCATGTGAGGAACTTTTATTCCGATCTCATTGGGTTTAATTGTGGTACAAATGACGAACCGGGTGCTGGGTTAAGGAAAGGTTTACGTACTGTAGCCGTTATCATGTTCACCTCCCACATGAAATGTCCCTGGTTTGAGCCTGGGCGCGTGCTTTATTTTAGAATATATTTGCTGTGAAATACATTGAACAAAAGTAGCCCCAGGTTCCGTGTCTTATGAGCAATGAACATTTTAAACCAATCTTCTAAAATACAGGGTGAGTAAAGTCAGATTTATGGATTGAGTCGGCACAACTAGAGCTTTCTGATCCAGAAGATTCGGGGGGTGCGTTAATTTGGGAGTTTGACGACTTTGAAAAGAACATTTTTTACTTGTGCAGCTTCGGTCAGAGAAATGTTTGTGAAAAGATTTTTTCACAGAAAGGGATTCAGAATTACACCTTCTGGCTTAACACTTCTCTCTGGGCACTAAGTTTAGCAGTGGTTTCTGTACTGTAGCGGTCCTTGCGTTTGTCTCAGACACGAAAGGTCCCAGGTTCGAGCCGCGGTAAAAACATTATTTTAGAATATAATTGCTGTGAAATAAATTGAAAAAAGTACCCCAGGTTCCTTGTCTTCTGAGCAATGAACATTTTAAACCAATTTCAAAAATTCAGAGTGTGTTAAGTCAGATAGGGTGTAAAATATCATCTGTGATGAAAGCTCCTGAAATTATTACAGTTCAGTTATTGAAGTATTGACTGTAAGTCTGCAAAACAATTCGGGTGGGAATATTAGGCCAAATATTCCGGTTGGAGGCTTCCCGCCGACAATTCCTTTCCGATCGGTGATGTTTTAATCACCCCACCTCCCACAGAGTTTAATTAATTGCATGTAATTATTTGAAAAAAGTTTGAATTAAAAAGTTACTTTCCGAACTCGGGCTCCCTCTGTGAATGCCTAACCACTAAACGAGCAGGATACGCATTAAATAATTTAATTCTAGACGTAATATTTTCTTTGCAGTTTCACAATAACCAGACCTATGCTCCAAAATCTGTCTCACCGTTTCCCCGGTGTCAGTCAGAGAAGCACATGGGACTGAATCAGTGACTTTGCTTTTTCGTCCTGTCTTCTGAAGCGCCGCACAGTCCCACTCCGACAGTCAATGAGCTGTTGGGAAGTTAGTGTATCCAGGCTGTGGGTGGCCACCCCGAACGCAGCAGAGGGATTTCTGCATTAGTTCTGGGTGGGGACAGTATTTCCCCTTCTCTCTTCCTCTTGTCTGTATCCCTCTGCTTTGTTTTCTGTATTTATTCCCCGGCCTCATTTTACGTGTTTAATGGAGAAGAAAAGATGAAGTGTGCGACACTCTGGAACAATTTCTCTCACTCAAATATATCTATTTATTGAAGTGAAATAAAGAGCAATTAAAGAATAAGGGAGAAGCCACTGTCGCCCTTTTGACAGGAGAATAAACTCGCCCATGGCTGTTCATCCACAGCAAGTTTAAACATAATCTTCCTGCACGGGATAATTTTGCGTGGAAAGCAAATGTGATAACGGCTCCACTGCGGAAACCGCTCTGACCAGAAGTACAGCAGAGGGCAGCTGACCAGTGAATGCCTTCTGTGCTGATCGGGAATGTGTTGGCTCACCTTAAACAACTTCTGTCCCTCACTGACAGCTGTCAGTCCTTCTCCTCCGCTGCCCTTTGCACAAACATGTCACTGATCCCCACCCACTATCCCACATCCCCATCGTGTTATCTTCCATGTTAGCACAGTGGGGCCGCGGAGGCACCTACTCTCTCCCCGCGGTTAGTGAACTCAGTCAGTCTGTAAAATTAAAGGGGAACAAGTGTCCCGCAAAGGGCAGGGGAAGGAAGAGAGTCTGTAACCTGGGTTTAATTGTTTGTCAAAGGCTACCCGTCCTGTTGTGTATTTCCAGCAGTTTCCTACTTTCACAGGTGGAGATACCGGGGCTGGACCATGCTCCTAAAATACAATGAGGTCAGGATAAAAGTTCCTCACGTACTCAGGGCAAAATAAATGATTGAAGTTCTACAATGGATTAATTAATGATGTTTAAATCAATGAATCTTTTTTACCACATTAGATGCATGCAACTCTTTCTTATAAGGTTTTAATTTTGATGGAAGTGCAATTTCACTGGCCGGAAATCGACCCAGGGCCGCGGTGGTGAGAGCGCCGAATCCTAATCACTGGACCACCAGGGAACGCTGCATTGCTGCATCGCTGCATCGTAATGCTTGGTGTCATTATTTTCCTTTTCAATTCACTTGTTTCACACCGAAACACATTGTGACAGTGATCTGAATTTAACGCAACGTGATTCCTTAAAATCACCTTTAAATGATTGGGTAAAACCATTCCTTATACCACCGAAAAACAGCTTCGATTCCAGGTCAGGGCGGTAACTTTTGTAACAGCTTTTTTCAATTCAAAAAATAAAAATTCATTTAATCACCGTTAAATAACCGATAACCTTTTTCAGGATGAAATAAATAATAATATACTTACTGAGGGACAGTAGTATCTTTAATCATTCATTTTCTCTTTGCATGTGATGAATTTTTATCCCGATCTCATTTTCATGCTGTATGAGAAATTGTAAGTGTTTATGACTCAGTTGTAAAACCATTGATTGTGTGTGTGTCTATTCTTGATAGGAGGAGCACTTGAGACCGAAGTTCCAGTTCGATATATGTATCAATAGAATCAATTTTCACCAGTTCCTTTAAACTCAATAACATAATTTATTTTGATTGGACTGGATGGAGGAACATGATCCATGTAAAAATTTTTTTATCATTTTACTTGTGCTGAATGCTCATAAAAGTATTGGAGTGGGAACTCACTGGATAACAGCAAAGCTTGCAATGTTTGCGGAATATATTCGTGCAGCCAAAATGCACAATGACAACCCGGAACTGTGCGGCACCGAATCCTCGGGGAAAAACATTAAAAGGCTTCGCCCGGAGATGGGTTTGGATTACCCACCTTTCAGTTACCAGCCGAATGCGCTAAACCATTGCGCCACAGATACACACTGCAAGACATGCAAAACCAGGGTGTCAGTCAGTTAAAGCTTCAGATTGCTCCGACCGGGATGGAACTTATCCACTCTCAGTTGTACTTTTCCCAAGTAAAGGGTGGGACATTCATTGTGGATGTGTGGAAGCAGTCTGGTCCCGCACACTGCAAACACTTCCATGTCACCACCAACCAGCTCTCCCACAACCGGTGTGATCTACTTTCCAGCCTTCCAGTGCCTTGTCTGTGACGAATTATGTTTCAAAAGTTTTGGCATAGTTGGTTCCATGGTGTAATGGTGAGCCCTCTTGAATTTAAATCTAGTGATCTGCGTTCAAATCTCAGTAAAACCTAAATTCTTGTTGTCCCTGCTGCTGAAAATTTGGGACAAACAAGTGAAAGACACCTGGTGCTGGTGGGCAGTTTTGTTGCCTTTTTCATTGATGCTTGATCTACAAGTCTAGTTGTCAAATTGTGTGCTCAACCGTCAGTTATCTGCTACAAATCAGCGGAGAACAAATACTTTGTTGTTTAATGCTGCCTTTGCCTGCACAATGTGTGCTGAGATTATCTGTGCAATATGCATTCCGCAGGATGAATAAAAGCAATGCTTTTTGAAATGCAGGCACTGCATGTTTTGCACTTGACAAAACGTTGCATTTTCTTTTCATTAATTTTACATTAATGCATTGCAATGCCAACGCACTTTTTACGTGGCAAGATCGATAATTAGCAGAGCAGAATGAAGAGATCGCAAAGTTTCTGTTTAAAGAATGGACTCAGTCGAGAATATTTTGTGGATTTTATTTTTCTGAGCCTATTTTCCCTGTGCTGGGGACACCCTGCGCAGATATGTGAAAAAGCTGGTTTTGTTAAATCCAGAGACCGCATGGCAGTGAGCTGGGACAAAAGACCTGTCAGTCATCCATTGACAAAAGAGCTGTCGGCCAGGAAGGGGGGCCACTGACAAAGCCACTCTAATTTGTAAAAGCACTTCTCACCTCCATCTCAGAAGGAGACACAGAACAATGAACCCACCAGCCTGGCCAGCCAAGGAGGAGTTGGGTCTTTCCCAACACAAAGGCTCAGAGAGATGCCCAGACTATGGGCCATCAGCCCAATGCATGGGTGGGATGGCCCATCACTGACTAAGTACCCGTGCTTAGAAACAAAGGGGTTTTAAAGATTGGCGGGAAAGATAGGGTAGCAAGACTCCCAGAAAGACAGGGTCCTTTCCACTTTATTTTTTGCTTGGAACTTGGTGTGAAGCTTGGAGCTTGTACCTTGCATCTTGTGTCTAGAGAGAGCCCCCTCTCCCTCTTGCTCTCGCTCCACCGATCGATGTACCAGAGGAAGGGGCCGCAGTACTGCAGAAGAAGCCACCGAGACTGAAGACCAGGCAGTGACTTCCCACAACTGAGCTGAGCAAGGAAACCGGCTGCGTGTGGTGGTGAACATGGTCGCGAGTGTCCCAAGCCAGTAACCAGATATCCCAGGCCAGCTGGGTAAGGGCTCAGGGTTTTCTCAGAAGTGAAGCTTTTCAGGGCTATTCTGGGGAGGGTAATTCATTGGTAGAGGTGGGGTTAGAATCCACCAGGGAATTACTGCGTGTTACTAGGTTCATTTCTGTACTGTATGTATGTTGTTTGTAACCGGGATTTTATTCTCCACAGAGCCATTTCGTTTAGCAGTGCATGTTTTAGCCAGTGTATGTTACACCAAATAAATATACTATGATTTATCACCGAAGCATCCCTTTCCGTGACTCATTTAATTTACACTCTGAATAATAATTCCCGGATCTAGAACTTTCGTAAGGTGGGGGCGATTCAAACCGTCCATCTGGCAATTGAGCGAAGATCACAAACACTTACAATATTTACGAAAGGATATACTTGCTTTGGAGGCAGTTCAGAGAAGGTTCACTGGGTTGACTCCGGAGATGAGTGGTTGACTTATGAGAAAATGTTGAGCAGGTTGGGCCTCTACTCATTGGAATTCAGAAGCATGAGAGGTGATCTTATCGAAACGTATAAGGTAATGAGGGAGCTTGATAAGGTGGATGCAGAGAGGATGGTTCCACTGATAGGGGAGACGAGAACTAGGGGGCATAATCTCAGAATAAAGGGCCGCCCATTTAAATCTGTGATGAGGAGGAATTTCTTCTCTCAGAGGGTTGTAATTCTGCCGAACTCACTGCCTCGGAGAGCTGAGAAAGCCATGACATTAAATAAATTTAAGACAGAGATAGCTTCTTAACTGATAAGGGAATAAGGCTTATGGGGAACGGGCAGGGATGTGGACTTGAGTCCATGATCGGATCAGCCATGATCATATTAAATAGCGGAGCATGCTCGAGGGGCCATATGGCCTACTCCTGCTCCTAGTTCTTAAGTTCTTATGTTCTGAACAGCGACACACACAAAAATGCTTTGATCATGGTTACACCTTATCTTCACGTTTGTCAAACAGTTGGCTCGTTGGTCTCGGGCTATGATTCTCCCTTTGGAGTTGTTCATTGAAATTTACGAGGGGTCCCAGAGGAGCCCTGATATTGCTCGCAATTTTTGAAATTGCATCGAACTTTTGCAAAGAAGGACTTCCATTTCTGCAGTGCCTTTCAGGAACTCATGTCACCCCAAAGCGCTTCAAGGCCGTTGAGTTATGTTTGAAGTGTTGTAGTTTGGCAAAAGATGTGCCCAGATCACCAAACATGAACCTCAAATCTTTGCAAAGGAGTTTGGTGCAAATAATCAGGCGTCTCAGGGACTTGGACTTTCTTGGAATAAGTTCTGCTTGTTCCCGCATTCAAGCTTGAAACAGCAACTGGGCTTCCATCTCACGGGAGGTTTGGGGTTGATGTGTGTCGCTTTCAATCTTTGAAATTTCTCCAAGCAAAGAAACGGTGAATCCAACTGTCCCTGTTAGCATTTAGTTCCTGTTTAATCACAGGAATATCCGCAGTCAGGAGCTGAAAAGGAATTCAAACCTAACACCGGCTTCGGGACAATCAGAATACTTTGTCACAGACAAGGCACCGGAAGGCTGGAAGGTAGATCACACCGGTTGCGGGAGAGCTGGTTGGCGGTGACATGGAAGTGTCTGCAGTGTGCGGGACCAGACTGTTTCCACGCATCCACAATGAATGTCCCTCCATTTATTTGTGAAAAGTACGACTGAGAGTGGACAAGTTCCATCCCGGTCAGAGCAATCTAAAGCTTTAACTGTCTGACACCCTGGTTTGGGATGCCTTGAACCTTATACTTCCATCAGTCTCTGTGGCGCAATGGGTTAGCGCGTTCGGCTATTAACCGAAAGGTTGGTGGTTCGAGCACCACCCAGGGACGAAGTGTTTAACTGTTTTTCACCGAGCATTCGGTGCTGCACAGTCCCAGGTTGTCATTGTGCGTTTTGGCTGCACGAATCTATTCCGCAAATGTTGCCAGCAGTGCTGTTATCCAATTAGTTCCCACTCCAATATTTTATGAGCATTCAGTTCAAGTAAAACGATAACAATTTTTTACATGGATCATGTTCCTCCATCCAGCCCACTCGAAATAAATTATGTTATTGGGTTTAAAGAAACTGGTGGAAATTGATTCTATTGATACATAGAAAGAACTGGAACTACGGTCTCAAGTGCTCCTCCTATCAAGTATAGACACACACACAATCAATGGTTTTACAACTGAGTCATAAACACTTACAATTTTAAACCATTCTCATACAGCGTGTAAATGAGATAGGGATAAAACTTCATCACATGTAAAGAGAAAATGAATGATTGAAGATACCACTGTTCCTCAGTAATTATATTATTATTTATTTCATTCTGAAGAAGGTTATCGGCTAATTAACGGTGATTAAAAGAATCTTACTTTTGCATGTTGGCTGCATGTCGTCAATTTTATTAGGTTTTGAATTTAAAAATGGTGTTACAAAATTTATCGCCGAGACCTGGAATCAAAGCTGTTTTTCGGTGGCATAAGAAGTGGTTTTACCCAATCATTTAAAGATGATTTCAAAGAATCACGTGGCGTTAAATTCACATCATGGTTACGATTTGTTTCGGTGTGAAACAAGTGGATTAAAAAGGACAATAATGTTAAATAAAGAGTAAAGCTACCACTACACAGTCACATCAAAGCCTCCCAGGGCAGGTACAGTACGCGTTAGACACAGAGTAAAGCTTCCTCTACATTCTCCCATCAAACTCTCACAGGACAGGTACAGCACGTTTTAGATACAGAGTAATGCTCCCTCTACACTATCCCATCAAACCCTCTCAGGACAGATACAGCCCATGTTAGATACAGAGTAAAACTCCCTCTCCACTGTCCCATCAAGCTCACCCAGGGCAGGTACAGTACGCGTTAGATACAGAGTAGTGCTCCCTCTGCACTGACCCATCAACACTCCCAGGGCTGGTACAGAACGGGTTAGATACACAGTAAAGCTCCCTCAACACTGTCCCATGAAACTCTCCAAGGGCAGGTACAGCATGCGTTAAATACAGAGTAAAGATTCTTCTAAACTGTCCCATCAAACGCTCCTAGGGCAGATGCACCACGGGGTTAGATACAGAGGAAAGCTCCCTCTACATTGTCCCTTCAAACTCTCAGGGCATGTACAGCACAAATTAGTTACAACATAAATCTCCCACGACACAGTCCCATTAAACTCTTCCAGGGCAGGTGCATGTTGCATATGCAATAACTCAGTCGGCTTACTACCGTGAACTCAATCAGGTGCATCCTGACCGTACTGTTCTAGCTCTCGAACAAAGGATTAAACATGGAGGCTTTCTTTATATACAAGAGTTGCATGTGTGTGTCTGTGGCCCAATGACCTTCGACGGTCGGTCCCCCTGCTGGCAAGTAAACCCGGGCATATATACATTACAGTGCAGCACGTGTTTAAATCTCCCTCTACACTTTCCCATCAAACCCTCCCAGGGCAGGCACAGCACAGGATAGATACAGAGCAAAGCTCCCACTATACTGTCCCATCAAACCCGTCAGGGCAGGTACAGTACGGATTAGATACAGATTAAAGCCCCCTCGACATTGTCTCATCAAAGACTCACAGAGCTGGTACAGCTCATCTAAGATATAAAGTAACGCTTCCTCAAACCTGTTCCATCAAATCCTCCCAGGACAGATCCAGCATGGGGTTAGATAAAGAGTAAAGCTCCCTCTACACTGTCCCATCAATCTCTCCCAGGACAGATCCAGCACGGGGTTAGATACAGAGCAAAGCTCCCTCTACACTGTCCCATCAATCTCTCCCAGGGCAGGTGCAGCACGGGATTAGATACAGAGCAAAGCTCCCTCTAGACTGTCCCATCAATCTCTCCCAGGGCAGTTACAGCACGGGGTTAGCTACAGAGTAAAGCTCCCTCTACATTGTCCCATCAATCTCTCCCAGGGCTGGTACAGCACTAGATAGATACAGAGTAAAACTCCCTCTACACTGTCCCATCAATCTCCTCCAGGGCTGGTACAGCACGGGGTTAGATACAGAGTAAAGCTCCCTCTACACTGTCCCATCAATCTCTCCCAGGGCTGGTACAGCACGGGTTAGATACAGAGTAAAGCTCCCTCTACACAGTCCCATCAATCTCTCCCAGGGCAGTTACAGCACGGGGTTAGATACAGAGTAAAGCTCCCTCTACACTGTCCCATCAATCTCTCCCAGGGCTGGTACAGCACGGGTTAGATACAGAGTAAAGCTCCCTCTGCACTTTCCCATCAATCTCTCCCAGGGCTGGTACAGCACGGGTTATGTTAGCACAAATCTTTTTCTGGAAGAATCACTCGACATTCGGGGTCGGTTCCAATCCCAAAATGGCCTTTATTACACAGGCCGGGAGAGAGCCTCTGGTCGAACTCCAGGCATTCCACTCCACCGAACAAAGAAATTCATCGATATTTATATGTTTTACAACAGTTCATTACAATTACTTAGCCCATGTCAGCTGGACACAATCCAATCATAACGACTATAAATTACCAATCGATTCCACTGGGACAATGGAATTGGCCCCCAGGCACCAGGGGACTGTGTGATCACCTCATGTTTCAGCTGGGGCTTATTCATGGCCTCGTGAGATTCTCCAGATCCCCTTATCTCTACTGTCCTTGGGTTCTGTCTGCACCTAACCTCCTTATCCTTACACAGTCACAGGAATTTCTTTGTTCAGTATTCTGCTGGGACATCTTGTCTGTGGTTTGTTGATTGAGGACGTCCTGCTGAGCTCACTCTTTCCAGTGTTCCTGTACATGGAACTGCAGTGTCATCAGCTACCCAAATATCTAGTGAAGCTAACTGTTAGCTGAATTCCCCGAGTGCTTTGCAGAATCCCTGGCAGCCATTTTGTATCTGGTTACCATTTTACACATACATATATGCAGACATATATTCAGCAGGTGCCTTTGCCTTTGCCCTACAACAATCCCCCCTTTCGGTAATGGACTAATCCTAGTTTCCTTTAACCGACAACATTATTTGTTACTCGACTTATATTTTTATGTACCACCGGTACTTCCTGTCACAACGTGCTGGCCAGTCACGTGGTTCAGAAGTCCCAGTTGCTTAGATCAAATTGATATAGTTCAGATTCCCCCGTCCCTCTGCTGGACAAGTCACTTTATTTACTTGAGCCCTTGTTCTGATACTCCTTTGTCGTGCATAATGCCTGCAGGATCAAAAGGCCATGACTCTCCATGTTAGTGCTAAGGCCAGCTGTATCCCTACCAGTATGTGTGATATTATTCCAATCCAGGGGTGGATGTTTACGTTCATGTCCCAGTCCCAGACCCTCCTTCACCAACTCTGGTTTTGTAACTCTTGGTCAGTATCCTTCTCCAGTATTTCAATCTTTGTCTGTAGTTGGTGGTAGAGTCTGACATACTGGCCTACTCTGAGTCTTAGTCCCCTTAATACTGCAACTAAATGTGGGATAGGGGCCTGCTCTGGCTCGTCATAATCCTGCAGGTGATTGTGGAGCTGATCGATGGCGTTAATGATTTTGGGCCTCGGTGTCTAACCTGGATAATGCGGGCTTGTCCTATTGTGAGGTCATAGGGCTGTGAAGCAAAAGTTTGGTTGCGATATCTGGCATTGTAAGCCATTGTACCGATATGAATGTGCCGTGGTAGAGACACAGTATTTCCCTTTGCCCCCGTAACCTGTTCTGGCAAAATGTGTGGGGGCAGGTACTATTTCCAATTCACATCCATCTGTTGGATTAAATCCACATTCGACTAGTTCTCCCTGTCCCACCGGGTGAGGGCACACCGTAATGTCACCCGTCTGCTTGCATCCCGTCAGGGAGATCCCATGGAGTGTGTTGTCTCTGCGGACAGCAGGGGCTGCGGTCAGATAGTAATGGAGGGAGGTGTTTTCCCGTATGATCCCGATATTCTACAGTTGATAAAGGGGAAACGGTCCTGAATCTTGTGTGACTATAGGTATCATCAGGGCTATTCCCACTCCGGCAGCTTTGCTCATTCGGCAGTTTGGGATCACTGGGCATACTCTGGTTAGTCCCTTCAGAGTGCAATTACCCAGTGTCCCCTTCAGTTTGGCCAACTGAGCCAGATGTGGGCTGTCTATCCAGTCTGGCAACTCCCCCCTTTGGATATGATCGAGGTTGTGCCGTATCTGTCACAACATCCATAGGCCATAAGCGTGACAGAGTTGTCCCTGTCTAAGTTTTGTGGTATCTTCTCTCTCTCTGTCAATAAGGTGATTGATTGTTTTTGCCTGAGCTTCCAGGACCGAGAGGCCATCCAATTGGATTTCGGCACCCTCTCTTCCAAGTTCGGATTGACCTTCCTGAGTCTGCTCTGCCCGTTCTAATAATCCCTTCATCACCCCTTTAAGCTGCTCCACCCTTTCATTTAGCCTTTGTATGTCCAGTGAGTTTACTATGGAGGTTCCGGCATTAAAACCGGTCGCAACATCAATAACTATTTCCCTCTTAGTCCTATGAACTGGCTCCTGTCCTCGGAATCTACTGGCACCCATGGTATCGGCAGCCTGCTGCATTACAACTTTACTGAATACATTATACATATTTCTTGCCTGTTCTGTACAATATTCCAGCATCTGTATACCTGAGATATTGATCAGGACAGGCACAATTTCATGCTTAACATTATCATACAATAGTTCACCCTCGTTGGACAGCACAATCCCATTTTCCAGTCCCCTTGTAATCGTTGGACATGACAATTCCATGGGCAGTGTGGTGGTTCTTATGGGGCGTGGTGTCGGAGGGGGTGAGAAGCATACCTACATTGATATTGCGGCAGCCTCTACCTCCTCATAGTACCACACAGCCCCACCCCCTCTTTGTGGGTGACTAGCGGTTGTGGCTGGGCAAGAGGCGCGCAAATTATTCCAAAGGTACATTCATCGGGCCCCCCCGGCCTCCCTTCGTCTAATGCAACTGCTTCTTGTACCCGTGGAGCATCGCACGCATACTCTATTCTTATCCGGATTAATTTGCAGCCATGCGTTAAAATAAGTTCTGTCCTTGCTCCAGTCCTTGGCTGCTGGAATGCATATTCCATCAGTCAAAGTAAACAAAACCCTGCAGTTGATACAGTTGTGTCTTTCTTGCGTGTGCTGTATCTTTCGTAGTCGGTCTGTATTTTCCAGTGCTTGTGTGGGCCTCAATGTTCCCAGTATCATGAGTCCCCAGAGTCAAAGTCACCACTGCGGTCCCATCTCGGTGATGGTTAAATCTGCAAATTTTAAACAGATAGCCTGGTCGTCACCAGGTGTTAGGTTCTGGTCTACTTGTGTCGCGGTCACTCTGTGGAATCGGAGGTATGGGTTAGGTTATCCATATTCTTTATAGTCGTACCATCTCGATCACTTCATGTCCCTGTCTGGGCTGCCGTCAGTTTTGTATTTGAGCCTGCTGTGCTCGAGCCTGCACGATGACCCATCTAAATATTATCCAAACTCTAATCAACGCCAATCCCACCACTATTCCTCCAAACATCCCAGTCTGCTTTACTGTTAGGTTGGGTTTGTGGAATACACCGACCCACCGTGGGATACATTGGCTCGATTGCCATAGGTGATGGTGCTTTGTCTGCACACTGCACTATCAGTCTGGTCCTGTTTTTTAAAATCTCTTCAGCTTATTTATCTTCGCTTTTAACTCTTGACCAGCTAGTTCTGTTTTATTTTTATTCTGACTATCCCACCATTTCCACTGTCTGTCAGGTGAGTCTTCTTTATTTTAGTAAGAAATTCAAATTAGTAAGGTCCAGTGTAAAACAGCTGTCAATGGAAAGGGTTAACTCCTTTACAGGTTTGTAAGAAGGCCTGATGTCATTACGTGACTTCGCGTAATCATCCAAATTTTTGTGCCTTCAAAACTTGCTTAGAAATTAGGAATCCGTTAAAACAGCAGAAATCATTCGTAAAGTGGTCACAATAAAAATCTTCTCATCGGGAAAGACAGCATTTTAGATTAAACTCCAATTTTTTTGCTGAACATCTAATTCAAGTACTTGCCAAAGATTTTTGTTGAAATAAGAACACACATTTTTAAGAGCTATTTTGTTTACTGAAATCCAATGTTCACACAAGCTGTTAACATGCCCACATTTCGGTTTTTTTTTAACAGTCCCGTTCAATGGGCAAATCTTGTGTTTTATTTCTCTCTCTGCTGAGTTCGCATAGCTTAGATCTTTTCTCCTTGTTATTTTCAAAACCCTTCTGCTTGTTTAGACTGTTCGGGACTTTTCTTGATTAATAACGTCTATTCTGAAAATCATTTCAAACTGCAGTGAAACTTTCTCGTAATTTAAAATAATTATCAATGGAGAGTGTCTTTTACCTCCTCCAATTTTTTTTTCCTTTTCACAATTAAACCAATATCTTTTTCACAGCCAATATCAACGAGTATTTAGTAAGTTTTAGAAACATAGAAACATAGAAAAATAGGTGCAGGAGTAGGCCATTCAGCCCTTCTAGTCTGCACCGCCATTCAATGAGTTCATGGCTGAACATGCAACTTCAGTACCCCCTTCCTGCTTTCTCGCCATACCCATTGAACCCCCTAGTAGTAAGGACTTCATCTAACTCCTTTTTGAATATATTTAGTGAATTCGCCTCAACAACTTTCTGTTGTAGAGAATTCCACAGTTTCACCACTCTCTGGGTGAAGAAGTTTCTCCTCATCTCGGTCCTAAATGGCTTACCCCTTATCCTTAGACTGTGACCCCTGGTTCTGGACTTCCCCAACATTGGGAACATTCTTCCTGCATCTAACCTGTCTAAACCCGTCAGAATTTTAAACGTTTCTATTAGGTCCCCTCTCATTCTTCTGAACTCCAGTGAATACAAGCCCAGTTGATCCAGTCTTTCTTGATAGGTCAGTCCCGCCATCCCGGGAATCAGTCTGGTGAACCTTCGCTGCACTCCCTCAATAGCAAGAATGTCCCTCCTCAAGTTAGGAGACCAAAACTGTACACAATACTCCAGGTGTGGCCTCACCAAGGCCCTGTACAACTGCAGCAACACCTCCCTGCCCCTGTACTCAAATCCCCTCACTATGAAGGCCAACATTCCATTTGCTTTCTTAACCACCTACTGTACCTGCATGCCAACCTTCAATGACTGATGTACCATGACACCCAGGTCTCGTTGCACCGCCACCCAACTTAGTGTCATCCGCAAATTTGGAGATACTACATTTAATCCCCTCGTCTAAATCATTAATGTATCGTGTAAACAGCTGGGGCCCCAGCACAGAACCTTGAGGTACCCCACTAGTCACTGCCTGCCATTCTGAAAAGTGCCCATTTACTCCTACTCTTTGCTTCCTGTCTGACAAATAGTTCTCAATTCATATCAGCACACTACACCCAATCCCATGTGGTTTAACTTTGCACATTAATCTCTTGTGTGGGACCTTGTCGAAAGCCTTCTGAAAGTCCAAATATACCACATTAACTGGTTCTCCCTTGTCCACTCTACTGGAAACATCCTCAAAAAATTCCAGAAGATTTGCCAAGCATGATTTCCCTTTCACAAATCCATGCTGACTTGGACCTATCATGTCACCTCTTTCCAAATGCGCTGCTATGACATCCTTAATAATTGATTCCATCATTTTAACCACTACTGAGGTCAGGCTGACCGGTCTATAATTCCCTGTTTTTTCTCTCCCTCCTTTTTTAAAAAGTGGGGTTACATTGGCTACACTCCACTCGATAGGAATTGATCCAGAGTCAATGGAATGTTGGAAAATGACTGTCAATTCATCTGCTATTTTCAAGGCCACCTCCTTAAGTACTCTGGGATGCAGTCCATCAGGCCCTGGGGATTTATGGGCCTTCAATTCCATCAATTTCCCCAACACAATTTCCCGACTAATAAGGATTTCCAGCAGTTCCTCCTCCTTACTAGACCCTCTGAACCCTGTTATTTTTTTTTCCATCGCTAACACTTTTTTTTTCAGCACTTATTTAGTACGTTATGTCTTTTTTTCCAAAGCTTTTAGTTTTATTTTTTAAAAGAGATCAGATTTAACTTTTTGTTTTAAATGTATCGCATTTTGTTGTGCCTTTTCTTTACCAGTGGTACTTGAAATCTTCACAACAAAATTAACTCTTCACTGTTCCCATCCTAATTTCTGCTCCCCTTTTGTAGAATTTGTATTTATTTTTGAATTACAAAATGTCAAATATGGTATTACTGGATTTTTTTGCCTAACTTCCGTTTTAGAAGCTGATCAAAAACTCTAATCTTTTGCTCTGTAACTTCAATTTTGTGGTCCTATATCTCATAAATTACATCTTTTTTAAGCTTCAGTTCCTGACGCAGTATGTGTACTTTTATTAAAAAGACTTCCAAACCCAAGATTTTCCTATACAACCAAAATGTTTATCAATGAGAATCACCTGAAATATCTCAAAATCACAATTCAAGTATTGTACTGCCAATCTGTAATTTAAAAATCTCTTTCCTGAGCTAAAAGCTTTCGCGTCAAGGTTTTACACAAAGGAAAAATGGGAGCGTACTTCCCCAGCCTGCAGCCTCCAGAGACACAGGCTTTTTTTAAAGACATTACAGCTTCCGTTCTCCATTCTTTATCTCATTCCTAGACAGACGTTCACAAAAGTCTCTTTTCATTCAGCAAAGTTTATTGTTTGGCTGGCTCTATTCTTGGATCCATACTTCACTTAAGATCATCACTATCAGGTTTTTTTATTTCTTACATATTGATGAACCTCCTCTGTTAATTTTATGTGGGCTTGAAGAATCAAGACCACGGCTTTCTCATCTTTATCTTTCCTTTCCTTCTCCCACCATTCCCGTTGATTTGCTGGCGGGTCCTGGGGGTTCCATCCTGACTTAATCATCTTCTCAATTAGTTTCTTTTGTTTTTCCGCCAGGTGGCGGGTAAGGGACCCTTCTAGTCGCCACTCGAGATTACCTGATTTATTAGCCATTCCTGGGTAGGACTAGAACCGTTAGGAATCGACTCTCAGAGGTCCACATTCTTCCTAGTGTAACTTGTAGCAGACCGTCTCCTGGCTACTGTCAGGTCACAAGTTCTGCAATTACACAAACTTATACAATTCTTAAAACGCATTTAAGCAATTCCCGCAGTGCCCCATGCCTCCTGAACGACTACCTACCACCGTTTTGTCTGTCGGTCCGACCTTGTTCACAGGTTTGGTTTCCTTTGGTCGCTGTGCACCGCCTGGTCTCCGGGGTATATTTTCAAATCACAAGACTGGGTCCAGGTGATGTCGCTCGGTATCACGATCCCACGGTCTAAGTGTATGCCCTACGCCTACTTAGTTCCTGGCCGTCACGTGGGACAAAAGTCCTCTTAATTCAGGCTCAGGCTAGGCGTTTGAGATATTAGACCATCTCCTCGTGTCGGTCAACCGGCCTCCACCTTCCGCACCCTTTATAATTAACATTTTTTGATACTCACCCAGGTTTTTCCAAGGACTTCCTGCGACTCCGCGAAATCCTCTTCATGACGCCACTGTCAGCGCAAATGTTTTCATGGAAGAATCACTCGACACTCGGGGTCGGTTCCAATGCAAAAACGGCCTTTATTACGCCGGCAAGGAGAGAGCCTCTGGTCCAACTCCAGGCACTCTACTCCGCCGAACAAAAAAATTCATCGATATTTATATGTTTTACAATCGTTCATTACAGTTACTCAGCCCACTTTGGCTGGACATAATCCAATCATAATGATTATAGATTACATATAGGTTTAAATGGGCCAATAGAATTAACACTGGTACATAAGGGGGCTGCATGATCAGTTCATGACAGTTGGGGGCTGATTCATATCCGTGTGATGTTTTCCAGACCTCCCTTATCTTCGTTAATCATTTGTTCCACCGGTGCCTAGCTCCTTATCTCCGTGGTTACGAGGCACCCCATCTGGGGGTCACTGACTTGACGACATTCCGTACTAGGTACCGCAGTGTTCTGTATACTATCTTGCCTCAAGTTGTTGATTCAAGACATTCCTGGTACCAGGCTCTGCAGGGTCAGCGCTCAGTCAGCAGTTTTAGCTAACATGGCTTACCGAGTCCCCATCATGCTTTGCTAAGCCCCCTGGCAGCCATTTTATATTTGGCTAACATTTTAAACATACATACATTTATATATTCAGCAGGTGCCTTTGCCTTCCTACAACAGTGTCTTTCAATTTGTTTATTTACCCTTTTTACCTGCTTGTTTCCTCTCTCTTTCAAACTCACTTTCTTTATTTTTACTTTCTAATTCCAGCATTACTTCCCTCCCTACTGAATCTATTCTCAGGTTCCCATCCCGCTTCCAAACTAGTTTAAACCCTCCCCAACAGCACGAGCAAACCACCCCGCGAGGATATTGGTCCCGGCTCTGTTTAGGTGCAAACTGTCCGGCTTGTACAAGTCCCACCTCCCCCAGAAGTGGTCCCGATGCCTCAGGAAACTAAAGCCCTCCTGCCTGCACCATCTCTCCAGCCACGTATTCACCTGCTCTATCCTCCTATTTCTGTACTCACTCGCTCGTGGCACCGAGTGTAATCCGGAGATTACGACCTTTGAGGTCCTGCTTTTTAATCTCTCTCCTAGCTCCCTAAACTCTGCCTGCAGGACCTCATCTCTCTTGCTACCCATGTCATTGGTCCTGATATGGACCACGACCTCTGGCTGTTCACCCACTCCCCGGAGAATGGAGGTGATGGTGTTCCCATGCGCCTGCTGCCCTTGTCCTTCTAGGCGGTAGAGGTCGCGGATTTGGGAGTAGCTGCCGAAGAAGCCTTGGTGAGTTGCTGCAGTGCATCTTGTAGATGGTACACACTGCAGCCACGGTGCACCGGTGGTGGAGGGAGTGAATGTTGGAGGTGGTGGATGGGGTGCCCAATAAGTGGGCTGCTTTTTCCTTGATGGTGTCGAGCTTCTCGAGTATTGTTGGAACCGCACTCATCCAGGCAAGTGGAGAGTATTCCATCAGACTCCTGACTTGTGCCTTGTAGATGGTGGAAAGGCTTTGGGGAGTCAGGAGATGAGACACTCACCGGAGAATACCCAGCCTCTGACCTGCTCTTGTTGCCACAGTATTTATGTGACTGGTCCAGTTAAGTTTCTGGTCAATGGTGACCCCCAGGATGTTGATGGTGAGGGATTCGGCGATGATAATGCCGTTGATAGCCGAGCCTGCTTAAGTTGCATGTTCCTGTCGCTGATTGCTGACAGGCGACTGTTGGCTCCGCCCCGTGGTTTTACCTCGAACTTCAAACCACGAAATCGGTTCTCCTGAATTCCAAGGTGTGTACGGAAATCAATCATCAAATGCCCTGTCATTAACCACAGGGGTTCCGGCAATTTTCTGATCACAAAGCGCTTTCAGTCCTTGTCCTTGTCCAGAAAATTGCAGACGTGGAAATTCGGGAGTTTTTGACTTTGAAAGGAGAACATTGTTGTTTTGTGCAGCTCCGGTCAGAGAAATGTTTGTGAAAGGAACTTTTTGCAGAGAGAGGGATTGAGCATTTCAGCTTGTTGCTGAACACTTCTCTCTGGGCAATGAGCTAAGCAGCAGCTTGTGAAGTGCAGTGGTGATCACGTTCGCCTCACATGTGAAAAGTCCGCAGCTCGATCACGGACAGAAACATTGTTGTTGAAACAAAAACATGTCTGCAATAAAGTTGAACAAAAACATTCCAGGGTACATTGACGCATGATGCAAACTACCTCAGGCCTGGGCCAAAGCTCCCTGTACACCGAGCACAGGCTGAGGAAAACCCCAGGGAAGAGGATATCCCGGTCACTGGGACTTCCAGCTGCACTGAACAAGTGCCCGGTCTGAAACTTTCCAGAGTAATAATTTGTAACAAATACATCCAACAGTTTGGATGGCCTAGCGGTCGAAGGCGCTGCTCAGGTCATAGTCTTCTCTGGAGGCATGGGTTTAAATCCCACTCCGAACATTCATTGTGTTTAATTTCAAAATCATTTGTTTTGACACCACTCTGAAGTGCTTTGGGACATCCATCTAACTTCATAAAATTACTCCACTTCAATTACAAACGGTGATATCAAATTTACTTCACAAACCAGGAATCGATCCCAGGTGGCTGTAGCACGTTACTTTCAAAACAGCCACCTGGGATCGATTCCTGGTTTGTGAAGGTGCCCTCTAAATATCTGGCACTGCTAATTTAAAAACACAGTTATAATTTGTTTCGGTGCAGAAGAAGGCAGGCTCGAAGGGCCAAAGGGTAGACTCCTGCTCCTGGTTCTTGTGTTCTTATGCAGATCACAGAACAGATGATTAAATTATCAACTCTCCCTCAGTTCGTATTTCTTTTATTGTGCAAAAGAAGATAATGTGTTCATTAATTATGTTTTCCCGTGAAAGCAACATAAATTTTAAGGAACTGAAATCGACTAACATGGGGCTCAAACCCACGATCCTGAGATTAAGAGTCTCATGCTCTACCGACTGAGCTAGCCGGGCTTCTCAACATCTACCCAGTCAATACCCTTCAGAATATTGTCCGTTTCAACGACATCACCTCCGATTCTTCGAAACCCAAGAGAGAATCGGCATATTCTACACAATCTCTCATCATAGGACATCCCTCTCATCCCAGGAATCAATCTGTTGAACCTCTGTTGCACCACCTCCAAGGCAAGTGTGTCCTTCCTCAGATAAGTACTATGGGCGAATATCCAGTTTTTCTGCTGATTCTACTTCCTCCTCCTTTGATAGTCCTTCTCTGTACATTCTGTATTCTGCTTGGTTCTCTACTGAAATATGAGCCTGAAGTTTATCACAAGCTTCCGTTTTTGTGTTTTAGTTGATCTTCATTCATCCACCGAGCTGTAGCTAGCTATCATGCTATTTCTGCACCCTGCATGAGAACGTGTCTAGTCGTTACCCAATCTATCTCCTTTTTGAAAGTCTCCCAATGTGCATTTACTGTTTTACCGAGAAATCTTTGGTTTCAATCTACCTGGGCCGGATCCCTTTCAACTCAAAAAATTAGTCCTCCTACAGTTGGGTATTTTCACACATGATTATACTTTCTCCTTTTCCATAACTACTGTAAACCTAATGATATTGTGATCACTGTTTCCTCAATGCTCCTCCACAGAAACATGCTCCACTTAATCCATTTCCGAGATCAAGAACTGCTTTCTTCGTCATCGTGCTGGAAACATACTGATGGAGAAAGTTCTAATACAGATTTCAGGAAATCCTCCCCTGCATTTTCCCTTTGCATGGTTATTTTCCCAGTTTACGTTGAAGTCCCACATTATCACTACAGATGTTGAATCTTTCTGCATTTTACCTAAATTTACACGTCTTTATCCTTCCCACCATTTGGTGGCCGATAACATAATCGCTCATCTAACTTTCTACAGGCACATTCATTTAAAAAAGAATGTCGGATGGGAATAGGGCCACAAATCGATGGACAATATTAAAACACATGAAGCGATGGAAAAATTACATAAAATATGAAATAATTACTTTGCCTCTGTATTTACCAGGGACACAGGGCAGATGGACATGACGGTGGAATAATGTATGGGAAATTATATAACTGCAATAAGTAAAGAGGAGAAATATTAAATGAAAAAACAAATGAAAGGAGGATTGAACCCCTGGTCTGGATGGATTACATCCATACACTTTAAAATAATTCAGCGAAGAGATAGCAGGAGCACTATTACAAATATTTAATGATTAGTTTGAAAAATGTGTAGTGTCAGAGGAATGGCGGATAGCTAACGTAATACTTATATTTGAGATGGAAGATAGAACATGTCCGGGGAACTATAGACCAGTCAGTGAAACTTCGGTGGTAGGAAAATAATGGAATCCCTTCTAAAGTAGAGAATAGAAGAATATCTATAAACCAAAAATATAATTGTGTATAATCAGCGTGGATTCAAAAGCAAAAGTCTTGTTGACCAACTTCTTTGATTTCATTGAAGAAGTAACAGGGAGAGTAGACCAGGGTAATGTGGTCGATATAATATACTTAAATTTCCAAAAAGTCTTTGATGAGGTACCACATATTAGAATAATGAATAAGGTCAGAGCTTGCGGTGTTAGGGGACAAGTCGTGGAATGTATAGCGAGCTGACCCCAAGACAGAAAGCAGAAGTAAAGGACTGTTATTCTGAGTGCAGAAGCTGTGAAGTGGGCTCCCATGAGGATCAGTGTGGGACCAATGCTGTTCACAATTTAAATTGTCCATTTAGACTTTGGAATCAAAAAAACAATTTCTACACTTTCAGATGAGGCCAAATTGGGGTGGGGCTGATAGACATTATTGAGGAGGACTGCAACAAACTACAACAAGACATTAATAATCTTGTAGACTGGACATTGAATTGGCAAATTCAATCCAACACAGACAGAGTGAGGTCATGTACTTTGGTAAGAAAGATAAGGTCAAATACTACGTGAGAATAAGAATCTAAGTGAGGTCGAGGAGCAAAGGGATCTCAGAGTAGAAATACAAATAAACAGTAAAGGTCGTGATGCGGGTTATATATCCATAAAAAGAAAATGGAGCACCAAGGGTAAATTCAAGATGGATAGTGTTGAAAAGTAGTGAAGTTCTGTTGAACTGGTATCAAACTTTCTTTGGACCACACTTGCAGTACACTGTACAATTCTCATCGCCGTGTTATAAGAACATAAGAACATAAGAACATAAGAATTAGGAACAGGAGTAGGCCATCTAGCCCCTCGAGCCTGCTCCGCCATTCAATAAGATCATGGCTGATCTGGTCGTGGACTCAGCTCCACTTACCCGCCCTCTCCCCGTAACCCTTAATTCCCTTATTGGTTAAAAATCTATCTATCTGTGACTTGAAAACATTCAATGAGCTAGCCTCAACTGCTTCCTTGGGCAGAGAATTCCACAGATTCACAACCCTCTGGGAGAAGAAATTATTGCTCAACTCGGTTTTAAATTGGCCCCTCCGTATTTTGAGGCCGTGCCCCCTAGTTCTAGTCTCCCCTACCAGTGGAAACAACCTCTCTGCCTCTATCTTGTCTATCCCTTTCATGATTTTAAATGTTTCTATAAGATCACCCCTCATCCTTCTGAACTCCAACGAGTAAAGACCCAGTCTACTCAATCAATCATCATAAGGTAACCCCCTCATTCCTGGAATCAGCCTAGTGAATCGTCTCTGTACCCCTTCCAAAGCTAGTATATCCTGCCTTAAGTAATGTGACCAAAACTGCACGCAGTACTCCAGGTGCGGCCTTACTAATACCCTATACAGTTGCAGCAAGACCTCCCTGCTTTTGTACTCCATCCCTCTCGCAATGAAGGCCAACATTCCATTCGCCTTCCTGATTACCTGCTGCACCTGTAAACTAACCTTTTGGGATTCATGCACAAGGACCCCCAGGTCCCTCTGCACCACAGCATGTTGTAATTTCTCCCCATTCAAATAATATTCCCTTTTACTATTTTTTCTCCCCAAGCTGGATGAACTCACACTTTCCGACATTGTATTCCATCTGCCAAACCTTAGCCCATTCGCTTAACCTATCCAAATCTCCTTGCAGCCTCTCTGAGTCCTCTACACAACCCGCTTTCCCACTAATCTTAGTGTCATCTGCAAATTTTGTTGCACTGCACTCTGTCCCCTCTTCTAGGTCATCTAGGTATATTGTAAACAGTTGTGGTCCCAGCACTGATCCCTGTGGCACACCACTAACCACTGATTTCCAACCGGAAAAGGACCCATTTATCCTGACTCTCTGCTTTCTGTTCGCCAGCCAATTCTCTATCCATGCTAATACATTTCCTCTGACTCCGCGTACCTTTATCTTCTGCAGTAACCTTTTGTGTGGCACGTTATCGAATGCCTTTTGGAAATCTAAATACACCACATCCATCGGTACACCTCTGTCCACCATGCTCGTTGTATCCTCAAAGAATTCCAGTAATTACATGGCCACTATGGTCAGATGTTCGACCCCAGTCAATGAACGACACTCAATACAGTTGTACAATGACAGATGGTCCCAGTAATACAGATTCAGTCCGGTCAGATATTGCAGTCTGCCCAGTGCCTCTCAGTTCTCACAACTCTATTGTGACAGCGAATCCCAGTAAGAAACAAACTTTAGAGAGCTTTCAGTGCTGAGGGCAGGTGCAAGTATACAAAGTGTTCCAACAACAGCAATAACTTCATCATTTGCGTGTCTGCAGAGTACAGAGTTACGGTTTCTGTTAAAGGAACGGCATAAATGAGCAGTGGGAATTTGGCTAATGTGAACTTCCGATTTATTGAAATTATGTCACTGCCCCTATCATTTAATGGTCATCACTACATTGTCAGATACAGAACAAGGCCTAATATGGATCACACACAGAGTTACACAACGTCAATGACTATAATCACTGACCAGGAAGAGCAGTGACTGCAAGGATCACGTAGAATATTTTATCAATGATGGAAAATGTCGCAGGCATTGTCATGTATTCAACCAGCATTGTAACCCATGTATATACTGACCTAAGTTGTACACCGTGAGAACACTGACCACTAGGTGGGAGACACTCCTAACCTGGACCTTCAGGTATAAAAGGGGAAGCTCCACCCACCTTCATCACTTGAGTGCTATGGAATAAAGGACAGGTCACAGACTGACCTTCTCTCAAGCATAGGCCTTGTGTGCATTTATACTGTGAAGTAAGGACGTATCAATGGCGACAAAAAACTGGGATTTAAACCACGCGAGCATGGCCACTAGCAGAGCAGACGAGAGGTACTGTGTTCAGGAATGGTTGGGACAGAGATTCAACATTGTTAAAGCAGCACACAGTTCTCCAGGCAGACAAGGGCAGTCAGGCATGCCCCAACATGTAGTCGAACCCGGAGGGGGAGTTCGACAGAGACAATGGCAAGCTGAACAGTGATTCACGCCATTGCAAGGGACAATGCGGCCAGTAATGGGGCCATCAACACCTGTTAATGGTGCACTCAAGGACAATAACAGGGGCAGTCAGGGACGATCGACTGGCAAGGGACCTTTTGTTTCAAACCGTAACTCATGCTGGAGGCGTGGAGGCATACATTCAGCCGGAGTTTGCAGAGATGAGCAAAATGCCTGCAGAAATTGCAGAAATGGACACTGGGGGAAATCGCTGGAAGCTGAAGTTCAGCGAGTTCATGTGGAGCACGTATACAGTTCATACACCAGGACGCCACCAATAATGATGAAAGTGCTCCTCAATGGCATCCCAGTATCACTGGAGTTAGACACGAGTGCCAGCCAGTCCCTGATGGGTATCAAACAGTTCAAAAAGTTGTGGGCATCCAAGGCCAGGAGGCCAAATTTATCGCCGATTGACGCACAGCTACGGACTTACAGGTAGTCATGACCCACAAAGATTCAGAGAACAGGTTGCCACTCTGGATTGTCCCATGGGACGGTCCCGCACTACTGGGGAGGAGTTGGCTTGCTGTCTTGAACTGGAAATGGGGCGATGTCAATGCAATTTCCTCTGTGGAGCGAGTATCATGCTCACAGGTCCTGGACAAATTTGACTCATTATTTCAACCTGGCATTGGCACTTTCATGGGGGCCAAGGTAGTGATTCACATAAACCCGGACGCCAGACCAGTACACCACAAGGTCAGAGCGGTGCCGTACGTGATGCGGGAAAAGATAGAAGGCGAATTGGACCGCCTCCTGAGGGAAGGCATCATCTCGCCAGTCGAATTCAGTGACTGGGCGAGCCCGATTGTGCCGGTGCTCAAGGCGGATGCGTCAGTCAGGATATGTGGCGATTACAAGGCCACCATCAATCGGGTGTCACTCCAAGACCAGTACCCGCTACCGAGAGCGGAGGACCTCTTTGCGACGCTATCCGGTGGGAAACTTTTTTCAAAATTGGACCTGACCTCAGCTTACATGAACCAGGAGCTGGCAAGTGAGTCGAAGAAGCTGACCACCATCACGACACACTAGGGGTTGTTTGAGTACAACAGATGTCCGTTCGGGATTCGCTCGGTCGCCGCGCTCTTCCAACGAAATATGGAAAACCTCCTCAAGTCGATTCCAGGGACGGTGGTTTTTCAGGACGACATCCTCATCACGGGTTACGATACTGAAGAACACCTTCACAACCTGGAGGAGGTGCGACGCAGACTTGACCGGGTAGGTCTGCGCCTGAAAACTGCGAAGTGCGTCTTCCTAGCTCCAGAGGTAGAATTCCTGGGGATGAGGGTAGCAGCAGACGGGATCAGTCCAACTACATCCAAGATGGAAGCGATCCAGAGAGCACCCAGACCCCGTAACACGACGGAACTGCGTTCGTTCCTGGGGCTCCTGAATTATTTCGGCAACTTTCTTCCCAAATTGAGCACGCTGCTGGAGCCGCTGCACGTGCTCCAATGCAAATGTCGTGAATAGGTCTGGGGGGACAGCCAGGAAAGGGCTTTTAAAGAGCACGCAATTTGTTATGTTCCAGCAATCTGTTAACGCTATATGACCCATGTAAGAAACTTGTGTTAACGTGCGATCTGTCGTCCTATGGTGTTGGGTGTGTGTTGCAGCATGTCAATGCCAAGGGTCAGTTACAGCCGGTAGCTGATGCCTCCAGAAGTCTGTCCCAGGCAGAAAGAGGCTACGGGATGGTAGAAAAGGAGGCGCTCGCAAGTGTATATGTGGTAAAGAAAATGCACCAGTACCTGTTTGGCAGAAAATTTGAGCTGGAGACAGATCACAAACCCCTAACGTCCCTTTTGGCCGACAACAAGGCCAAAAATGCAAACGCATCGGCCCGCATACAGAGGTGGGCAC
This sequence comes from Pristiophorus japonicus, assembly GCF_044704955.1. NCBI lineage: Eukaryota > Metazoa > Chordata > Chondrichthyes > Pristiophoridae > Pristiophorus > Pristiophorus japonicus. The sequence continues at coordinate 420,227 of NW_027251310.1, forward strand.
TCACGTTAGCTGCCGATGACTACGCAATTCGGCACAGACCGGGCACTGAAAACTGCGCCGATGCACTCAGCAGGCTCCCACAAGCCACCACTGAGGGGGCTACCAAGCATGGTGCTGAGATGGTCATGGCTGTTGAAGCTTTCGGAAGCGAAGGCTCACCAGTGACAGCCCGTCAGATTAAAGTCTGGACAAATAGAGACCCGCTATTGTCTCTAGTCAAGAAATGTGTCCTGAACGGGGACTGGGCAGCCACGTACAGGGCATGCCCTGAGGAATTTAAATCATTTCACAGGTGCAGGGATGAACTCTCGATTCAAGCCGATTGCCTACTGTGGGGTAACCGCGTAGTCATGCCCCAGATGGGCAGAGAGGTGTTCATCAGAGAACTCCACAAAGGGCAACTGGGCATTGTCACGATGAAGGCAATTGCCAGGTCACACGTTTGGTGGCCAGGGATAGACGGAGATCTGGAACTTTGTGTTCGCAGGTGCAACACATGTGCCCAGCTGGGCCATGCGCCCAGGGAAGCCCCCCTTAGCCCCTGGCCAAGCCTTGGTCAAGCATCCATGTGGACTACGCAGGTCCTTTCATTGGGAAAATGTTTTTGGTTGTAGTAGACGCCTACTCCAAATGGATCGAGTGTGACATTTTTAATTCAAGCACATCCTCTGCCACGGTAGAAAGTCTACGGGCAATGTTCGCCGCCCACAGTCTCGCGGACATCTTGGTCAGTGACAATGGCCCGTGCTTCACACGCAGTGAATTCCAGGACTTCATGGCAGGCAATGGAATTAACCATGTTAGAACGGCACCGTTCAAGCCAGCCTCAAACAGCCAGGCAGAACGAGCAGTGCAGATAATCAAACAGGGAATGCTCAGATTCCAAGGGGGCTCCCTACAAACCTGCTTATCACGCCTCCTGTTGCCCTATAGATCCCGTCCACACTCGCTCACAGGGGTTCCACCCGCAGAGCTACTAATGAAAAGGACGCTCAAAACCCGATTATCCCTTATACACCCCACCATGAAAGAAATTGTCGAGAGCAGGCGCCAGTCACAATATTACTACCATGAGAGGAATGCGAGGGCACGATGTGTTGATGCAAATGATCCTGTTTTTTCCTCAACTACGCTGCAGGGCCCAAATGGCTCGCAGGCACTGTGGTTGCCTAAGAGGGAAATAGGTTTCTGGTAGTTAAACTTACCAATGGACAAATCTGCCGCAAACATGTGGATCAAACAAAAAGGAGGTTCAGCAACCCCATAGAAAAAGCAGAGAAGAGAACGATATAGAGTTCACTCCACCACAGGTGACCGAACACCGGAACCAAAGGGAGGAGAGCCCAGTCACTGTGGGCAGTCCGGACAGGCCTGAGCACTGCAAACAGCAGACACTCAGGCCAGCGCCCAACAACTGGAGCCCCAACTCAGGCGCTCTACAAGGGAGCGTAAACCACCAGAGAGACTCAACCTGTGATCCCAATAAGACTTTGGGGTAGGAGGTGATGTTATGTATTCAACCAGCATTGTAACCCATGTATAAACTGACCGAAGTTGTACACCGTGAGAACACTGACCACTAGGTGGGAGATACTCCGAATCTGGACCTTCAGGTATAAAAGGGGAAGCTCCACCCACCTTCATCACTTGAGTGTGAAGGAATAAAGGACAGGTCACAGACTGACCTTCTCTCAAGCATGGGCCTCGTGTGTATTTATACTGTGTAGTAAGGACGTATCAGGCATTTTCTGTGTTAAGCGATGCTGCCTCTTCATGCTTTAGGCAATCTCTCTGAATTAAACGCTGAAATATTCATGGAACCTTTCAATTATATCCTGTGGGCTCCCCACTGGGACAGTCAAGATGCAACAGAGTTGAAATTAGTTTCAGTTGTATGAACAAACACATTACGGCCGCTGATTTGAGTCCCTCATGACATAGAATATGTTTAAATGCAAAATTCCGAAATTGAAGCTGGACGTCCCAAAACTGGAAAATGTTGATCAGACTTATTATATAATGTAATTGGAAACGATGCTCTCTCTCCAATGGCCATGTTCCTTCAAACACAATCAGACGCATTGTATTGATTGTATATTGTTCTGATGAATGTTTTGCTCTCTTCTGTGTTAATTCAGTGATTACTTTCCAAATGTTAGCTGAGACTCTCGGGTCTGCTCTACTTCACTGCGGTATGCGGCTGCCTACTATAACTCTGGATATGTAATTCTCAATTAAAGTGCAGTGGTCATTTTACTGTCGAACACTCATTTGTTCTAACTTAGAGTCAGCAATGAGTAAGGATCCATTTTTCCACAGCACCTCAAACAAATACAGCATGTCAAATCAATTAATGAAACACCTCGAACTAATGAAATAAGGTGCAATTTTCCTTCATTGTATAAATCTTAAATGTACGGTTTCATTCTGGGTAATCTGCGATATACGCCTTCAAAGGCAATGGGAAAACATCGCCAGGGTGCAAAATAACTTGTTCTGGGCTCTGCATGTTTGTAATGTAGACAAATGTGCTGCTGATACAAAGATATGGTGGGAAAACAAGTTGTGAGGAGGACGCAAACAATCTGCAAAGCGATATAGATAGGGTCAGTGAGTGAGCAAAAAATTGGCAGCTGCAGTATAATGTGGGAAATATGAGGTTATTCACTTTGGTCGGTAAAACAAAAAAAGCTAATAATTACTTAAATGGGGAGAGATTACAAAATGCAGTGGAGCAGATGGATCTGGGAGTCCTTTTACAGAAGAACATAAGAAATAGGAGCAGGAGTAGGCATACGGCCCCTCGAGCCTGCTCCGCCATTCAATAAGATCATGGCTTATCCGATCATGGACTCAGCTCCACTTCCCTGCCCGCTCCCCATAACCCCTTATCCCCTTATCATTTAAAAAGCTGTCTATTTCTCTCTTAAATTTATTCAATGTCCCAGCTTCCACAGCTCACTGAGGCAGGGAATTCCAGTTTTACAACCCTCTGAGAGAAGAAATTTCTCCTCATCTCAGTTTTAAATGGGTGGCTCCTTTTTCTAAGATCATGCCCTCTAGTTCTAGTCTCCCCATCAGTGGAAACATCCTCTCTGCATCCACCTTCTCAAGCCCCCGCATAATCTTACACGTTTCGATAAGATCACCTCTCATTCTTCTGAATTCCAATGAGTAGAGGCCCAACCTACTCAACCTTTCCTTATAAGTCAACACCCTCATCTCCAGAATCAAACTAGTGAACCTTCTCTGAACTGCCTCCAAAGCAAGTATAGCCTTTCGTAAATATGGAAAACAAAACTGCATGCAGTATTCCCAGGTGTGGCCTCACCAATACGTTATACAGCTGTCGCAGGACTTCCCTGCTTTTATGCTCCATCCCATTTGCAATAAAGGCCAAGATACCATTGGCCTTCCTGATCACAAAAAGTTAGCATGCAGATACAGCAAGTAATTTGGAAGGCAAATGGAAAGTTGGCCTTTCTTTCAAGGGGGATGGAATATAAAAGTACGGAAGTCCTGCTACAACTGTACAGAGCACAGGTGAAACCACACCTGGAGTACTGCGTACAGTTTTGCTCTCCTCATTTCATGAGGGATAAACTTACATTGGGGGCATTTCACAGAAGGTTCACAAGGTTGCCTTATGAAGAATGGTGGAACAGGTTGGGATCTACCTATTGGAGATTAGCAGAGTGAGAGATGATATCTTTGAAAGGTGTAAGATTCTGAGGGGGCTAGACAGGCTAGATGCAGAGAGGATTTTCCCCTCGTGGGGGAATCTAGAACGAGGGGACATAGTTTCAGAATAAGGGGTTGCCCATTTAAAATGGGGATGAGGAGGAATTTCTTCCCTCAGAGGGCCGTGAATCTTTGTATTTCTACCCCTGAGAGCTGTGGAGGCTCGGTCATTGAATATATTTAAGGTGGAGGTAGACAGATTTTTGAACTATATGGGAGTTAAGGGTTAGGCGGAGATGGTAGGGAAGTGGAGCTGAGGCCAAGATCAGATCAGCCATGATCTCACTGAATAGTGGAACAGGCTCGAGGGGCTAAATGGCCTCCTCCTGTTCCTATGTCCCTCTGTGTAAGGTCTGGGAAACACACGGTGGTGATCTTTGGAAACTTCAACTAAATGTTGTTGTTTTAAAGGGGATGCAGAAACAGAGAGACCGAGAGATTTACACACAGCAATATTTGAAGGTGGGTAGACAAGTTGATAAGGTTACTAAAAAAGAATACAGGACCCTTGGCTTTATAACATGAAATAGATTACACCGGTGAGGAACTTACACCAAAGCTTTATAAATCCCTGCTTAGGCCTCAGTTGGATCCTGTTTACAGTTCTGGGCACCACAATTTAGGAAGGATATCGAGGATTTGGAGAGAACATAAGAAATATATAAGAAACTTTTTCTGTTGTTATTGAAAACACAAACACAGGTATTCATTGAAATCCAATCTGTAGGTGGCCAAACACAGATTGAAGAGAGCCAGGGAGACCGACAGAATCAGGAAACATCGGGAAATGGACAAGAGATATTGACAAGGACTAAAACCGCTTTGAGACCAGACAATTGCGGGAACCCCTGTGGTTAATGAAAGGGCTTTGGGTGGTTGATTTCCTGACACACTTGTAATGTGGGGAAAGATGTGCGCAAATCACCCCCACATGGACCTCAACTCTTCCAGAAGCAAGAGAGTGTGTAACCTGGGTCTATAACATAAAGTAATGGGGTCCTTAACGATTAAAGCCCATTATTAATTCTCTCACACACTTCAATTATGTTTATGAAATGAATTGATGGAAACTTCAAGAACTGAACTTTAATGAGTTAAGGAACTTTAATCATTGATGAAGTTTTATCCCCTATCTGATTTTACACACACTGTATTTTAGGAGAGTGAGTTAAAATGCCCATCGCTCATGATACAAGGAACCTGGGGCTACTTTTAAAAAATGTATTCCACAGAAAAATATTCTCCAAAACAATGTTTCTGTCCGTGCTCAAACCGAGGATATTTCACATGTGTGGCGAACGTGATAACCGTTACACGACGGAAACCTCTGCTTACACCTCGAAAAAAAGCATCCTGCAGCGCTGCCTCACTTCCCAGCAGCAGATCAAAGCCGCAAACAAACCCATCGATTATTCCCACTTCCCCACCTCCACAGATACTGCCCGACCTGCTGAGTGTTTCCAGCATTTTCTGGGGTTGATGTGCGTCGCTTTCAATCTTTGAAATTTCACCAAGCAAAGAAACGGTCAATCGAACTGACCCTGTAAGCACTTTGTTCGCGTTTATTCACAGGAATATCTGCAGTCGGGAGCAGAAAAGGAATTAAAACCAAATACCGTCTTCGGGACAATCAGAATACTTCGTCACAGACAAGGCACCGGAAGGCTGGAAGGTAGATCACACCGGTTGTGGGAGAGCTGGTTGGCAGTGACATGGAAGTGTCTGCAGTGTGCGGGACCAGATTGCTTCCATACATCCACACTGAATGTCCACCCTTTATTTGGGAAAAGTACAACTGAGAGTGGACAAGTTCCATCCCGGTAGGAGCAATCTGAAGGTTTAACTGACTGACACCCTGGTTTTGGATGTCGTGCAGTGCGCACTTGCGTCAGTCTCTGTGACGCAATGGTTTAGCGCTTTGGGCTATTAACCTAAAAGTTGGTGGTTCAAGCCCACCCAGAAGCGAAGTTTTTAACTGTGTTTTCCCTGAGGATTCGGTGCTGCACGGTTCCAGTTTGTCATTACGCGTTTTGACTGCACAAACATATTCCGCAAACATTACCAGCTGTGCTGTTATCCAGTGAGTTCCCACTCCAATACTTTTATGAGCATTCAGTTCAAGTGTAGAGTTTGAGTGTATACAGAACTGTACAGTGATATCAGAAAATTTTACAAGGTTGTGGGACATTGTGTTTTGTTAATATTGAACCACGAATATGAATCAATCCATTTTTTCCAATATTTAATTGAGCAAGTTTTCAAAATGTTTCCACCCAATTTTGAACCAGGAACTTTTCGCGTGTGAGGCAAATGTGACAACCACTACATTACGGAAACACTGCATTTGAAGTAATGTTAGGAACATAACCAGAGCTTGAACCTACACATCTGGACTATACTTCAGGAGCTGGTTTTATGAGAATAGAAAGACGGTGCTATGTTTAGGAAGGCTGTGAGTGTGGTAGGAATTGATCCAGTGTTTCCCAGACTTTACACATAGGAACAGGAGCTGGCTATTTAGCAGCGAGTGGTTAGGATCTGGAATGTACTGGAGGCAGACTCAATCTTATCTTTCAAACAGGAGTTGGATAAGTGTCTGAAGGAAAAACAATTGCAGGGCTCAGGGGAAAGAGCGGGGGAGTGGGACTCGCTGAGAGTCGGCACGGGCTCGACGGGCCGAATGGCCTTCCGTGCTGTAACCATTCCATGATTCTATAAGTTAGTGGCACATTTCATAGTGTGTGTGGAAGCAGAACATTGCAAAGGGACATGGATTGAGTCGGCAAAACTAGAGGCATCTGATTCAGGAGATTCGGGGGGGGTGGAAATTCGGGAGTTTAATGAATTTGAAAGGAACATTTTTGTTTTGTGCAGTTTTGGTCAGAGAAATGTTTGTGAAAGGAATTTTTTGCACAGAGGAATGCAGCATTTAATCTTCTGCCTTAACACTTCTTTCTGTGTGTCGGGGTCACATTTCTTTTCGATGACATTCTTCCAGAATTGATATTTCATTTGCTGTTTCACAATAACCAGACCCTTGCTCTAAAGTCAGTCGCACTGTTACCCCAGTCTCCTGTTGATGTTACCAGCAATAAACATTTTGAATCAGATCCCTAAAGCACAGTGTGTAAAATGGGACATGTTTTAACAATTAACGTGGGGCTCACACCCCTGAATCCAAGATTAAGATTCTCATGCTCGACCGATTGACCTCGCCGGGCTTCTGCCAAATGCACCTTTTTGTCGCTGATTGCAGCCAGGCGCCTGTTGGCTTCGCCCCAGATGTTTAAACTTGCTGTCGAGGAACTGACAGAATCCTCTTGAATGGTGGACCAGGCTCGAGGGGCCGAAAGGCCTACTCCGGCTCCGAATCCTTACATGTTTATGATCTTATAACCTTTCACAGGAGAACAAACTCGCCCCTGAGCATGCATGAGGAGAAAGCTCCAGAAAATATTACCACCCGGTGAGCTTTCGCTTGCAAGTGTAAAGTCCTGACCCTGCAGTACAGACTCAGACGAGGCACATGCTGAAGTCAAGGTCACTCTGGACCTGCACCTTTATTTCACAGCTCTCAAGTGCCACACTTGCCTGAGACCTGCCTTTATATACCTGTGTGGAACAGGTATGCAGTGTCTTCTGCAGGTGCACCCCTGGTGGTAACGTATGCTTGTGGTTACAGGTCATATCTAGTTACAGTCATGTATAGCATGGCAAGATACAGTTATATACAGTAGTGTGAGATACATGACATCAAACTCCCCCAAGGTCTTATTGTCTTTATAGATTCAGACTCTCAGGTGGTCTACGCTCTCGCGTGGAGCGTCTTAGTTGTGGTTCAGTTGTTTGCCTTGCTGCATGTTTTTCTTTCAGTGTGATTGCTGGTATCTCGCCTGGGCTGTCTGTTGAGACTGCCCTTTCCTCAGGTTGTTCCCTCTGTCTGCCCACCAGGTGTGGTGTGAGTTCCATACTGTATTCTGCCTCTCGTCCTGCAGTATTGTTGGTGAATCTACTTTTTACTTGGTCTACATGCCTCCGACAGGTTTGGCGATTGTCCATTTGTACAACCAGTAGCCTGTTTCCTTCCTTGCCTGTTACTGTCCCTGTACGTCATTTGGGACCCCTGCCATAGTTTAGCACAAGCACTTTGTCCCCTATCTCATTCCACCTCCCCCTCAAATTTAGGTCATGGTACTCAGTTAGCTTCCAGCGCTTAGCCTCAACAAGTTCATGCATGTCTGGGAGGATTAACGAGAGCCTGGTATTTAAGGTTCATTTCATCAATAGTTGCGCGGGGGGAACCCCAGTCAACGAATGTGGACGAGATCTGTATGCCAGCAGCAGTTGCTTGGATTCTGAGCATGCTTTGTTTAATGATCTGCAATGCTTGCTCCGCCTGGCCATTGGAGGCCGGCTTTAACGGTGCCGTCTTCACGTGATTTATGCCGTGGTCAACTATAAATTCTTGAAATTCTGCGCTAGTGAAGCACGGACCATTATCACTGACCAATATGTCAGGAATTCCGTGCATTGCAAACATGGTTCTCGGGCTCTCCACAGTGGTGGAGGTCGTGCTCGAGTTTAAAATGGTGAACTCGATCCATTTTGAAAATGCATCAACGGCTACGAGGAACATTTTGCCCATGAATGGGCCCGCATAGTCTACATGCACCCGCGACCACGGTTTTTGTGAGCCAGCGCCAGGGGCTTAGGGGGGCCTCCCTGGGGTCATTACTGAGTTGGGCACAAATGGTGCACCGACGGATGCAGAGCTCCAAGTCCGCGTCAATGCTAGGCCACCAGACGTGGGATCTGGCTATGGCCTTCATTAGGACGATCCCCGGGTGCTCGCGGTGGAGCTCCCGGACAAACGCCTCTCAGCCTCGCAAGGGCATAACTACTCGGCTGCCCCACATCAGGCAGTCTGCCTGTAGTGATAGTTCATGCCTGCGCCTGTGGAAAGGTTTGATCTCCTCGGGGCAGGCATTGCGGGTCTCTGCCCAGTCACCAGTTAAAACGCATTTTTCGTCCAGGCTCTGATTTGGTGCGACATCATGGGCGAACCTGTGGATTCAAAGGCACTGATTGCCATGACCATCTCACAGTCCTGTTCGTCCGAACCTTCTGTGGTCGCCAGGGGTAGCCTGCTAAGCGCATCGGCACAGTTGTCTGTGCATGGTCTGTGCCTTATTGTGTAGTCGTAAGACACCAGCATGAGTGCCCACCGCTGAATGCGTGCCGAGGCTTTGGCGTTTATTGCCTTGCACTCAGATAGCAGGGACGTGAGGGGTTTGTGGTTGGTTTCTAACCCGAACTTGGCCACGAAAAGGTATTGGTGCATCTTTTTGACATCGTACACGCACACGAGCTCCGACTTCTCAACCATATCGTACCCGCACGCCGCCCACGAAAGTGACCTGGAGGCATAAGCAATGGGTTGTAATTTACCCACATCATTGACATGCTGTAAAACGCACCCGACCCTATACGCTGACGCATCACATGTAAGAACTAACTTTTTACCTGGGTCAAAAAAGGCTAAAACACTGTTGGAATATAGAAGATTGAGTTCTTTATTGAAGGCGTGTTCTTGGGCGTCCCCCCAAAACCAATCGCACCCCTTTCTGGGTAGCATGTGGAGAGGCTCCAGCAGCGTGCTCAAGTTCTGCATAAAGTTCCCAAAGTAATTGAATAGCCCGAGAAAGGCAGGCAGTTCTGAGATATTCCAGGGCCTGGGTGCCAGACGAATTGCTTTGGTTTTTGATTCTGTTGGGCGGATTCCATCAGCGGCAATTCTTCTGCCCAAAAATTCAACCTCAGGCGCGAGAAACAAACACTTGGATTTCTTAACTCTTAGGCCTACTCGATCCAATCGACTTAGTACTTCCTGCAAATTGCGGAGATGGGAATCGGTGTCCCTGCCCGTGATGAGTATGTCATCTTGAAACACAACCGTCCCCAGGATGGACTTGAGCAGACTCTCCATGTTGCGCTGGAATATAGCAGCTGCCAACCTGATGCCGAATGGGCATCGATTGTACATAAAAAGGCCTCGATCTGTGTTGATGGTGGTGAGTAGCTGAGACTCTTCGGTCAGTTCTTGCGTCATATACGCAGACGTAAGATCTAGTTTCGAGAAAAGTTTTCCTCCAGCCAACGTGGCAAATAGGTCCTCTGCTCTGGGCAGCAGGTATTGGTCCTGCAGGGAGACTCTGTTTATGGTAGACTTGTAATCCCCACAGATTTGTACGGATCCATCAGGCTTCATGACGGGGATGATGGGACTTGACCAGTCGCTAAATTCCAGAAGCCGGTCCAGTTCGTGTTCAACCTTTTCCCTCATCACATAAGGCACAGCTCTAGCCTTGTGATGGACCGGTCTGGCATCCTGTGTGATGTAGATTTTAACTTTAGCCCGTTTGAAGGTACCCACACCTGGCTGAAAGAGATGTTCAAAACGACTCAGAACTGCAGAGTAGTGTGAGATACATGACAGTAAGGTGAACGTGTGAACGGCCACACTGCGGAAACATCTCCACCTTCAGCACCAGGTCAGACGGAGATGCTGAGCGAGCAGGTGAACTGCAGAATCCCACTTTTTAGGAGCTGATCGTTGTGCCAAGCAAATGAGTTTTGCTTAATGACTAAAAATAAAAGGTGCTAGAAGTGGGATTCAAACCCACACTTTCAGAGCAGACTGAACACAACAGCTTAGACCGCTCGGCTGTCCTGACTATCCAGTGCTGTATATGGCCACCTGCAGGTTGATTTTGAACTTTTGTGTCTTGTCACAAGAAATAAATGAGGGCAACAGGTGTTTCTCTGACTGACAGCGGGGAAACAGTGAGACAGACCTTGGAGCAAGGGTCTGGTTATTGCCAAACAGCAAAGAAAATATTAATTCCGGGATTACCCAAAAGAGCAGTGACCTCGACGTGATTTGAACACACAACCTTCTGATCTGCAGTCAGACGCACTACCGTTGCACCACAAGGCCTACACAGGGAGCTTGAGATGTTCGTCTATATGAAGATTCTGCAATACAAGGGGCTTTAAAATCCCTGCCCATTCCCACCAGGTATCAGAAGAAGCGCTCACCTGCCAGTCACCGTATGTTTTTTGTTTAACTTTTGTGTTGTTTTCACGGGAAAGCATCATTAATTAACCCGTCATCTTCTTTTGTACACTGAAAGAAATGCTGACTGAGGGACAGTCGATACTTCAATCATTTGTTCTGTGCTTTGCATGTTAACTGTTAAACCATATCCCATTTTACACGTTGTGTTTTAGGAGTCTGGTTCAAATACCTCATCGCTGGCGACACCAGGAATCTGGTGCAACTTTTGTCAAATTTAACAGCACCGGTTATTCCGACACGCCAAAGTTCCCCGGTGGATCCATTTTCTCTTGCTAAAAGTTATCTATTTATTGGTGAAATAAAGAGCAATTAAGGAATAAGGGAGCCCTTTTGCTAGGAGAATAAATAGCAAATAAAAATAGCAAATGCTGGAAATCTCAGCAGGTCAGTTCGCATTTGCCAGGAGACGAAACTCGCCTCCGATTGTTCCCCTATAGGAAATTTCAACACAATTTTCCCGCACTGGATCGAACCGGTGACCTTCCATGTGTAAAGCAAATGTTATAACCGCGACACTAGGGAAACCCTTGGCACAGCGACCTCAACAGACGGGAGCTGACCAGTGAGCTCCCTCTGTGCTGATCACCACTGATTTTTAATGTGGAAGCAAGTCATCCTCGACTCCGGGATTACCTAAGAAGAGAGGAGGATCAGGAATGTGTTGGCTCACCTGAAACAACTTCTGTCCAACACTGAAAGTTCTCAATCCTTCTCCTCCGCTGCCCTTTACAGAAATGTCACGTGTTCACTTCCACATGCTCACAGTGGGGCCACAGAGGCTCCGACCGTCTCCCCGCGATCAGCGAACTCGCCCAGTTTGTAAAATTAAACCCGGGACATGTGTCCGGCAAAGAGCAGGAGAAGCGGGAGTGTGTGTAAGCTCATTCTGTAACAGATAGTAGTGGGGTTATTAACGGCGATTATAGCAATCATTAATCCTCTCACACACCTCAATTATGTTTCTGCGATGAACTGATTGAGAATGGAAAGGGTTAATGCTCGGGATCTTAACCAATCAACCAGGGAACAACTTCGATAATTTGTATCAATATAAAAATATATATTTATACATGAACCTGTATGTCAACGGCAAGCTGTCTAGACCTCATGGCACAACGGTCGTGAATCTAACTTTGAGCGGGAGAAATTGTTCCACAGTGACACCCATTTCATCCTTTATTCCCTTTTAAACACTAGAAACTGAGACAGGGGGTATAAATAGAGAAATAAAAGCACAGGGATACAGACAAGAGGAAGAGAGAAGGGGAATACTGTCCCCTGCCAGAACTAATGCAGAAACCCCTCTGCTGCGCTCGGGGTGGCCACCCATAGCCTGGATACACTAACGTCCCAGCAGCCCATTGACTGTCGGAGTGGGACCGTGCGGCGCTTCAGAAGACAGGTCGAAAAAGCAAAGTCACTGATTCGGTCTCACGTGCTTCTCTCATCAAGAGTAGCCACACACAAAAACTTGCTTTTATAATGGCTATACATTACCATTCTGATTGTCAAGCAGTTGGTTCATTGATCTAAAGGTGTGACTTCAGATGAGTCGAAGTTAAATGAAATTTGTGAGAAGTCCTGGCTTCCAATCCTGGATGAGTCCATTATTTTGCCGGCGAGTTTGAAATTGCATAGAAATTTTGCAAAGGTAGACTTGCATTTCTGCAGTGCCTTTCAGGAACTCATGACGCCCCAAAGCGCTTTACAGCCGTTGAGTTATGTTTGAAGTGTTGTCGTGTGGGGAAAGATGTGCACAAATCACCCAACACGAACCTCAACTCTTTACAAAGGAGTTTGGTGCAGATAATCAGGTGCCTCAGGGACTTGGACTTTCTTTGAATGAGTTCTGCTTGTACCTGCATTCAAGCTTGAAACAGCAACTGGGCTTCCATCTCACGGGAGCAGCGTGTAGCGGTTAGCGAGTAGGTGACGAGGTTTGGGGTTGATGTGCGTCACTTTCAATCTTTGAAATTTCACCAAGCAAAGAAATGGTGAATCCAACTGTCCCTGCAAGCATTTAGTTCCCGTTTAATCACAGGACTATCCGCAGTCAGGAGCTGAAAAGAAATTAAAACCTAATACTGGCTTCGGGCCAATGAGAATACTTCGTCACAGACAAGGCACCGGAAGGCTGGAAGGCAGATCACACCGGTTGTGGGAGAGCAGGTTGGTGGTGACATGGAAGTGTCTGCAGTGTGCGGGACCAGACTGCTTCCACGCATCCACAATGAATGTCCCACCCTTTATTTGGGAAAAGTACAACTGAGAGTGGACAAGTTCCAACTGGTCGGAGCAATCTGAAGCTTTAACTGACGGACGCCCTGGTTTGGGATGTCTTGCAGTATACACTTGTGTCAGTTTCTGTGGCGCAATGGGTTAGCGTGTTCGGTTGTTAACCAAAACGTTGGTGGTTTAAGCCCTCTCAGGGACTTCAACTGTTTTCCCCGAGGATACTGTGCTGCACAGTTCCAGGTTGTCATTGTGTGCTTTGGTGTCACGAATGTATTCTGCAAACATTGCCAGCTGTGCTGTTATCCAGTGAGTTCCCACTCCAATACTTATATGAGCATTCAGTTCAAGTGTCGAGTTTGAGTGGATACAGAACTGAACATAGATATCAGAAAATTTAACAAGGCTGTGGGACATTGTGTTTTGTTAATATTGAAACATTAATATGAATAAATCCATTTTTTCTAATATTTAATTAAACGGGTTTTCAAAATGTTTCCGCCCAGTTTCGAACCAAAGATCATTCGCGGGTGAAGAAAATGTGACAACCACTACACTACGGAAACACTGCAATTGAAGTGATGTTAGGAACATAACCAGAGCTTTAACCTACACAGCTGGTCTACACTTCAGGACCTGGTTTTATGAGAAAGAAAGACGGTGCTATATTTAGGAAGTCTGTGAGTGTGGCAGGAATTGATCTCGTGTTTCCCAGACTTTACACATAGGAACAGGAGATGACCATTTAGCAGCGAGTGGTTAGGATCTGGAATGCACGGCTTGAAAGGGCGGTGGAGGCAGACTCAATCTTATCTTTCAAACGGGAGTTGGATAAGTGTCTGAAGGAAAAACAACTGCAGGCCTCAGGGGAAAGGGCGGGGGAGTGGGACTCGCTGAGAGTCGGCACTGGCTCGACGGGCCGAATGGCCTTCCCTGCTGTAACCATTCCATGATTCTATAAGTTAGCGGCACATTTCATAGTGTGGGTGGAAGCAGAACATTGCAAAGGGACATGGATTGAGTCGGCAAAACTAGAGGCATCTAATTCAGGAGATTCCGGTGAAGCGGAAATTCGGGAGTTTAATGACTTTGAAACGAACATTTTTGTTTTGTGCAGCTTCGGTCAGAGAAATGTTTGTGAAAGGAATTTTTTGCAGAAAGGGATGCAGCATTTCATCTTCTGTCTTAACACTTCTTTCTGGGTGTTGGGTCTCATTTCCTTTCGATGTTATTCTTCCAGAATGTATATTTTCTTTGGTGTTTCACAATAACCAGACCCTTGCTCTAAAGTCAGTCTCACTGTTTCCCCAGTCTCCTGTTGATGTTACCAGCAATGAACATTTTGAACCAGACCCCGAAAGCAGTGTGTAAAATGGTTTATGGTTTAAGAGTTAACTTGCAGAGCACAGATAAATTATCCAATTATGGAATCTCCTTCAGTTAGAATTTCTCTATTTGTGCAAAAGAAGATCATCGGTTAATTAACGATGTATTCCCGTGAAAGCAACATAAAAAGTAGTTAAAAAGTAATCAACAAACTTGGTGTTCGAACCCGAGAACCTGAGATTAAAAATCTCACGCTGTATCAACTGAGCTCGCTGTGCTTCTGCTAAAGCAAACGTTTTTGTCACTGATTGCAGCCAGGCGCCTGTTGGCTCCGCCCCAGATGTTTAAACTTGATGTCGAAGAACTGCCAGGATCTTCTTGAATGGTGGACCAGGCTCGAGGGGCCGAATGGCCTACTCCGGCTCCTAATCCTTACATGTTTATGATCATATGACCTTTCACAGGAGAACAATCTCGCCCTGAGCATGCATGAGGAGAAAGTTCCAGAAAATATTCCCACCCGGTGAGCTTTCGCGTGTGAGGTGAACGTGTTAACCGCTACACTGCAGAAACATCTCCACTTTCAGCACCCGGTCAGACGGAAATGTTAAGCGAGCAGGTGAACTGCTGAATCCCAGTTTTAAGGAGCTCGTCGTGGTGCCAAGCAAATGAGTTTTGCTTAATGACTAAAAATAAGAAAAGGGATTTGAAACCGCGCTTTAAGAGCAGACTGCAAACTGAACGCAGCACCTTCGACGGCTCGGCCATCCAGACTGTAAGTTCATTTAAATTTTGAACTTTTGTGTCTTGTTACATGAAGTAAATGAGGGCATCTGGCATATCTGTGCCTGACACCAGGGAAACAGTGAGACAAACATTAGAGCAAGTGTCAGGTTATTGCCAAACAGCAAAGAAGTTTGCAACTTTTGAAGAACAATGATCCCGACATGATTTGGATACACAGCCTTCTGATCGGGAGTCAGACACACTACCGTTGCACCACAAGGTCTACAGTGCAAATTGTCCATGTTTGGAAACATGAAGGTTCCTGAAACACAGTTTCATTTACCCTGCATTGGTGCAATGAAAGGGCTTTAAAATCCCCGGCCACTCCCACCGTGGGTCAGACAGCATCAGAAGCAGTGCCCACCTGTCACTCACCCTCTCACGCCCGCTTTCATCACCTGCTGCCCGCGGACTGCAGCAAATCCAGTTCATCATCATCATAGGCATTCCCTCGAAGAGAGGATGACTTGCTTCCTCGCCAAAAAAGGATGAGTTCACAGGTGTTTCAATATTCCAGGTCCTGAAATGTATGTTGAAGGGTGGATGATGCCTGTACGTGGATTTTTTTAACATTTGATGGCCATTGCACCCCAGCCATCACACAGGCTTGACAGACCGAGGTCTTGGTCCAGTGGCAAGGGTGAAACAAGACGACTGGAGACCAGCTCTGCTGCACAGACCCAGTGTGCACACATATCGCAGTGTGGGCTGGCCCGTGCTAACCCTGGGCCCCTGGCCCTGAACTCATGCCTCCCCTGGGCCCCGATCACATCCCTCCACAGTCTCTCGCCGCTCCTTCGCCCCGATCTCACCGCTCCTGCTGTATCTGCCCACTCTCTAATCACTGACCTGGACCTTGATGACGTCACACTTCGCTGCCGCCGCCCTCCTGCACCAGCTCGCACTGCTCCCAGGAGCAGTCTCCCGGGAACTCGAAGCTGCTCCCAGGGCCGCTCGCCGTTCCTTTTATGGCCCCGACCTGCCGCTGGTGTTCTCCCGTTAGTGTATCCAGGCTGTGGGTGGCCACCCCGAGCGCAGCAGAGGGGTTTCTGCATTAGTTCTGGGTGGGGACAGTTTCTTTCCCCTTCTCTCTTCCTCTTGTCTTGATCGCTGTGCTTTTATTTCTCTATTTATTCCCCCTGTCTCAGTTTCTAGTGTTTAAAAGGGAACAAAAGATGAAATGGGTTTCATTGTGGAACAATTTACTTCACTCAAAGTTAGATGCACTGCTGTTCGCCATGAGGTCAAGGTAGCTAGCCGTTGATATTCAGGTCCTTATATAAATATATATAAATATATCAACATCTATCATAACTGTTCCCTGGTGGTCGAGGGGTTAAGATCCGCTGCACTGACCTGGTAACGATACTCGATCAATTCATCGCATAAAAATAATTGAGGTCTGTGAGACGATTAATAATTGCTGTGAGCACCATGAATACCAATACTTTCTGTGATAGACCGAGATTACAGACTATCTGGCTTCTCCTGCCCTTTGCCGGGCACGTGTTCCGGGTTTAATTTTGTAAATTGGGCGAGTTCGCTGATCGCGGGGAGACGGTAGGAGCCTCTGTGGCCCCACTGTGAGGATGTGGTAGTGAACACGGTGGCTGGGTGATCCGTGACATTTCTGTAAAGGGCAGCGGAGGAGAAGGATTGAGAACTTTCAGTGTGGGACAGAAGTTGTTTCAGGTGAGCCTCCTCATTCCCGATCAGCGCAGAGGGAGCTCACTGGTCAGCTGTTGGGGCTGTTGTACCAGTGATTTCTGTACTGTAGTGGTTATCATGTTTGCTTTACATGCAAAAGGTCCCTGGTTCGATCCCAGGCAGAAACATTTTGTTTAAACTTGCCAAATGGGAACAATCGGAGGCGAGTTGAGTCTCCTGGCAAATGCTGCCTGATTTGCTGAGATGTGCAGAATTTGCTGTTTTTATTTGCTATTTATTCTCCTGGCAAAAGGGCTCCCTTATTCCTGAATTGCTCTTTATTTAACCAATAAATAGATAACTTTCAGTGAGAGAAAACGGATCCACCGGGGACCTTTTGCGTGTGAGGCCCACGTGATATCCGCCACACTGCAGCCCATCAAAGGGCGAGAAACCACTGAATATAAAGGATGAGCTCACAAATATCAGGGGCAGTGCAGTCTGGTCAACGTCAAACTCTCCTTTCTTATTCAGCAGAGGCATGAACGGGAATCAGACGCCACAAAGTTTAATTAAAGACACAAATACAAGTAACACTTCTAAATCTTTTCAGTGTAAAATTCTTTTACTTTATTTGAAATCCTGCTGCATTGAATCTGAAAATGAGCAGCGTAGGATTTTATCTTCACTACTGATTCTATTTTCTGTGCACGGTCGGAACAACCGGTGCTGTTAAATTTGACAAAAGTTGCCCCAGATTCCTGGTGTCATCAGCAATGAAGATTTTGAACCAGACTCCTAAAATACAGTGAGTAAAATAGATCAACATGCATAAGAACATAAGAAGATAAGAAATAGGAGCAGTAGTCAACCATACGCCCCTTGAGCCTGCTCCGACATTTAATATGATCATGGCCGATGCAATCATGGACTCAGGTCCACTTCCCGCCCACTCCCCAAAGCACAGGACAAATGATTGAAGTATCGACTCTCCGTCAGTTAGCATTTCTTTCATTGTGCAAAAGAAGGTGAGGAGTTAATTAATGATGCTTTCCCGTGAAAACAATACAAAATTTTAAGAAAAATACATACGGTGACTGGCAGGTGAGCGCTGCTTCTGATACCTGGTGGGAATGGGCGGGGATTTTAAAGCCCTTTGTATTGTGAAACCTTCATATCGCTGAACATCTCAGACTTCATGTGTGGACCTTGTCAGGCAATGGTAGCACGCCTGACTCCAAATCGAAAGGTTGTGTGTTCTAATCATGTTGGGGTTGCAATTATTTTCAACATTGTTCTTCCAGAAAATATTTTCTTTGCTGTTTGGCAATAACCAGACCCTTGCTCCAAGATCTGTCTCACTGTTTCCCCGGTGTCAGGCAGAGATACGCCTACTGCCCTCATTTATTTCATGTGTCAGGACACAAAAGTTCAAAATCACCCTGCAGGTGGCCACATCCAGCATTGAATACTCAGGGTGGCGGAGTGGTTTAAAGTGCTGTGTTCAGATCGCAGTCTCCTCTGGAGGTGCATGTTCGACTTTGACATTTCTTATTTTTAATCATTTAGTGAAACTCTTTGTTTGACACCATGACCAACTCCTTAAAAGTGGAATTCTGCAGTCCACCTGCTCGCTTCACATTTCTTTCTGACCTGGTGCTGAAAGTGGAGATGTTTCCGCAGTGTCGCGCTTAACACGTTCACCTCACAAGCGAAAGCTCCCTGGCCGAGAATATTTTCTGGAGCTTTTTCCTCATACATGCTCAGGGACGCGTTCTGTCCTGAACACTCGAGCTAAAGTGCTGAGTTCATTGCCCATGTTGTTAGCAGCCTGCCAGTGAATCTGTTTAAGATGTTCAAACAGATTCCTGACAAAGCTGTCCCGGCTCGCTTCCCGGAGACACCGTGGTCACCAGTGCCCCAGTTTCAGTGGGTCAGCCCCGGGAGGTTGGCCATCCGTTCGAGAATACGCAAGATCAGGGATCAGTCTACGGACAGGGATCCCCAGCCGGCAGCCTTCGGCGGTGAGGGATTGACGGGAGAGGTCGTGGTGGACCAGCCACGAACTGAGAGTCCCCAGCCTACAGCCCCCGGCTGTGCAGAATCCTCAGTTAATGAAATGAACTCAGCAGCCACACCTAAAGGGGAAGTGTGTTGTTGCCCCAGAGGGTCCATTCCCCCGATAATGTGGGACTCAGGCACACCTCCAGTCAGAACACTCTGGGTCCTGCGGTACAGACCGCCTTACCGCCGGCCACACAGGCAAACCAGAGGCTGAATAAGGGAAGGAGAAGGACAGGGATTAACTTGGCCAGTCAGAGACGGGTGGCAGATGTATATAATAGCACGATATGAGTTTAAGAATGTTGAAGAGTTCTAGTTTTAAATTAAGATTTTAGAAATTTCAGGTCACCACAACCTCACGAGGAATCCATGGGTAAAGAAGTAGTGAGAGGAATAAGATCGGTTATGAAGGAGTTGTGGCCGGCAGTGTAAGGGGTGGTTTTCAGGGGGTCAGCTTGCCCTTTTGACCTTATATGAGCGGTTCCAAATCGCTCCCTGACCCTTGGTTCTCGACACTGGAATTATGAAGGGACTGTAAAAGACTTGGACAGACAATCGGTTTCAAGGTAGGAAGAAGGTATGGCTTTATTGTGTTTAGAAAGAAGTAAAAGGCACAGTTTTAATAACACACACAGACCAATACACACTGAGGGGTACAACACATTGAATAAATTGTCAAATTACAGCCTGTGGGGAAAAGAATACAGCTTAAACTCTAAATGGGGTAAAGAGGAGAATGCAGGTACATTTACACAAGTTATCCCAGCCTCCCACCTCCCAATTCCCCTAACTAACTAAGTTATAGCTCTGAGGGTTCAGGGGCTATGCTCACCAATCCCTTTAGACAGTTGCCGATGATTCGCGGTTTCGGGGTTCGCTGCACTTGGCCTTCTAGGCGAGCCGGACCCCGGACAGAGGAGAGGACTTCGGACTGCGTAGTCTTCGGTTGGGGTGCGTCCGTTGATACGCTAAGTTGCGTTTTTGATGTATGGGGTAAGTACCCACTTTCTTTGGTTAGGAATAGTTTTAGTTAGTCCATTTTGGTAATTTCTCCCCCGTTGGGTCGTTCAGAAGTAGATTGTAGAGTGATTGTCAATTTGGTTGCTGACAACCTTCCGTTTCGTGGGCCTCGTGCTCGGTCAGTTCTTGATGAATTCTGGTAGTTTCCTTCACTGTTCCATTTCTTCACTGCAGAGGAAGCAGGCTGCTTGTGTCTGTGTCTGTGTTCCAGTCTATGTCCTTGTTCGAGTCAGTGCGAGTTCTAGTCTGTGTTCTGTTAGTTTTTCCTTGTAAAACTGGGGGATAGATATATCCCCCAAAAAAGGCTTTGTTATCTCCCATCAAATCTCTTGGGCTCTGTTTAAACTGTTCTGTCCATTGATTTTCAAATGTCTCCTTTGTCGGCAGTAACTCGATAAGGGTGTGAGAATGTGCTATCACTGGTTTTGCATTGTTTGAGGATTGTCCAGTTTCCTGACCATGATTTCCATTGTGCTTGATTGGGTAATTCGATTATCTCTTATGGGGTGAATAATTCCCCCCAGACAGTCTGGGATCCTTAATACATGAATTTGCTTCACAGAGTTTAGCCCCACCTTCTGTATTCGGTAACTCTTTTTCGCAGCCAAAATGTTGTAGAATCTTAAAATTGATCTGCTCCTTTGCATAGATGTTTAGGGGATCTCAGGCTTCTGAAATTTAGGTCTAATTTGAATTCTCTTTCCTATGAGTCCAAACACTGTGGGGACGGGGGGGTCTCGATGAATGCATTCCCTTTTATCCCCTGCAGGCGTCATCTGCCCCTTTAAACTCATTTTAAATGCCCAGAAAGGAATTCTTCTCCTCTGTAGGGGAAAGGTACCAGGCATCTTTGCGAGATATTGGTAAATTCTACATTCCCCGCTGTGATACCATGTCATTTATTGTATCATCTTACAGGTGAGCAAAGTTCCTGGCTCTCAAGAAATAACCTTCCCTGTAAATTAACTAAACTAATACCAAAATATGCATTACACTTATGCAACATCACCACAGATACACACTTTTCCCTTTACAGGTACAAACTTTTTACGTTTACACCCTCCCAGCTTGGAAGGGGTTCCATCCCTACAATTGAATTTCAGCACAGTTGCATTTCATTTCAATTACATTATATTCACCAGCATGTAGTCAACGTACAACCACATTACAGAAGGAAGAACATAGATTAAAATTAAACAACATCAATTGGTCTCCTGAGGTTTGTCCATCACCTGGTAATGTCTGGATCCTGTCCTTGAGGACTGCTCTCAGGCTGGCTGACACACAAGACAAACTCAAAACAATCACCTAAACATTACTGCAACATTACCCTCAATTCTAAACTAAACCTTAAAATTTAAAATGTTGCAGTCAGCTACCTTAGACTAAAAATTAGAGCTATGCACAGCCGCCACCCGTCTCCGGGTGGCCTGGTTAGTCCCTGTCAGGCCCATGCCTGGTGCGGTCTGATAGCCGCCTGGATGCTAGGGTTTCCCCGCAGCCAGTGAGCTGGAGACACTTGTCTCTGGGAGAGCTCGATGCTACTGCTCCTGTGAGACCCTCACCGCTGGAGGCGGCTGGCTGGGGGTCCCTACTCTGAGTGGCCTCTGTACTTCTGACCTTCGGCCTTTCCTGTCAGGCTGCCCTTCTCCTAGGGTAGAATCGCTGAGGCTCAGATGCCGGTGACCACGGTATCTTTGGCCGTGGTGTACGGAGAGTCCTTCTCAGGGCTTGGGTTACTGGGGGTGCGTCCAAATCCCAAACGATGGGTGGGATAGCCCCTCCAGTACTGCAATTCACCGTCCCGAAAGGCACGGTTTCTGAGCCTGCCACATTCCCTGTGGGCCCTCCACCATCGGGGGCGGCCAACGGAGGATCCCTGTCCTGAGGACAGTTCACACATCCCGGCTGCCCTCTGTGCTTGGCTGACCCTGGGTTGTACAGCTTGCACTGGTTGATGTGGAATCACTTAGTACAGCGGGGCAGCTTTATGGCATAGACCATCGGGCTTGCCTTGTCGACAATGCTATATGGCCCCATATATAATGCTTCACAAACCCCGACCCGAGCATGGTTCCTCACCATGACCTGGCCTCCTATCTCCCATTCGTGGTGTTTGCTGGGTTCTAGCAGCAATCGATTACTCTGATGCTGTCTGCCCATGTTACTCGCAGCCTGCCAGTGAATCTGTTTGACGTAATCAAACAGGTTCCTGACAAACCAGTCCCAGTTCACCTCTCTGAGCTGACTTTCTGTGAGCACCGGTGCTAGGACATGTGTGGGGGTCCGCATTATCCGGCCAGTCATGAGCTCGCATGGGGAATACCCCGTGCTCTTTGACTGGATGGCTCGGATCCCCATTAGGACCAACGGTAAGACCTCCACCCACTTTTGGGGTGAGTCTCCTGTCTCCTTCCGCAGCCTTTCTTTAATGGTGTAGTTTAAAAGCTCCACATTACCCGATGACTGTAGATTGTGGGCAATGTGCCATTTCCCCTCAATGCCGAGCAGGTTAAGGGTTGCCTGCAATAACTGCCCGGTGAAATGGCTCCCCTGGTCCGCCTCCACATACTGTGGGAGTCCCCACCAGGAGAACACTTCCCTCACTAGAATCTTAGCTGTCCCTAGTGCGGTGGCTGTTCGGCAGGGCAAGGCTTCAACCCATTTTGAGAACACGTCCACCAGGACTAGGCAGTATTTGTAGCCACCCTGGGCGGTGGGTAGGGGCCCGATGTAGTCAATTTGGATTGACTGCCATGGTCCCTCTACCCTCCTGACGTGTCCTAGGGACACCTTCCTTTTCTGGGGGTCAGGGTTGTTCGCAGCACACACCAGGCAGTTCGCACAGAACCCACGGACATCCTCCCTGAGTCTCGGCCACCATCCTGCCTGTTCCACCCGTTGCCAGGTGGTCTCAGGCCCAGGGTGTCCCGCTCCTGGACCCTCATGGGCCAGTTTTAGGAATTCCCTCTGGTGCTGCTGTGGCACGACCCATTGTCCCTCTTCAAACAGCATGCCTTCCTTAACGGACTGGGTCCTGTGCCTGAACTGTTTTTAAGTCCGGGGCCAAAGCTATCCCTGTACTCTCTGTTGCCCTGTTCTTATTCTTGACTGCTGCTATGCGGCCGGTGACATAGCGGTCCCAGAACTTTCCCGTGCGGGCACCTTCTTTGGCCAGTTTGTCAGCCTGTTGGTTTCCCTCTGCACGGGGTTCGGTTTTTGAATGGTCCTTCACCTTCTGTCTGTAGACCTTTCCTTCTTCCCCCACCGCTGTCATGATTTTCTCCAGCAGGGGCTTGATTGCCAGGGGTCACCCGTCAGCGGACGTGTATCCGCGACGGGACCATATAGCCAGGTACACTGTACACGAATTGCAGGTGAACATACTGTCCGAGCAAATCGTGTACGGCGTAGGGAATTCCTCAGGGTGGGACACCATGTACATTACGGCGGACAGTTCAGCATGCTGGGCGCTCATGATGCTGCGGAGCTTGATTACCCGGGCAATACCTGACCTTGGGTCATAGGCTCCGCACTCAGTGAGTCGTTTGCCAGCAGATACCATGCTGGACCCGTCCACGTAGATATCCCGGCCTGTAGGGTGTAACCCAGCCCGAAGGCCAATGTTCACCTCCCATACCCCTTCTATGGAGCACCTGTGGGCTTTCCCTGGTTAGATTAGGTTGGCTGCGAGCCTTGGCTCATGGGGGCCTTCTACTCTGAGGTCCATCTAGGAGAGGAGCAGGGTCCAGCGAGCAATGCGGGCACTGCTCACCGTCCCGTCCTTAATCATCCCATCTAGGAGCATCTGAGTAGGTGTGTGGTGGGTTAGGAGTGTTAGAGGAGACCCTCCCGTGAAGATCAAGGATATTTTCATTGCCCAATGTGTGGCTTGGAGGTGTCTCTCACAGTTGGAGTACCCCTTCTCCACATCTGTGAGGATCCTGGAGGAGTAAATCACCGGTCTCAGCTGGCCGTGCCGCTCTTGAAGCAGCACTGAGCTCAAACTGTCCCCGCTGGCTGCCACCTCCAGGAAAAACTCCTTTCCTACATCTATCGCTCCGAAGGCTGGCGCGGTCTGCAAGTCCTTCTTGAGCTGATTAAATGCTGCCTCACAACCCCTCATCCCAGTCCCGCTCTACCCCCTTGTGTAGGAGCCTGAGCAGAGGGGCTGCGGTGGCTGCATAATCTTCAATGAAGTCTCTGCAGTACCCGGTGAGCCCTAGAAAGGATCTTACCCCTGTCACTGTGTTGCGGGCTGGTAACTCCTGTACTGCCTCCCTTCTAGCCTTGTCTATGGCTCTTTCCCCAGCGCGCACAGTCAGCCCCAGGAATTTGACTTCCTTCTGGCCGATCTGTGCCTTATTCGGGTTTACTTTAAACCCTTCTTCTTTTAGCAGCTCCAGCAGCTCAGCCAGCAGTGGGCCATGCTCCTCCCCCTGATCGGTGAACAGGAGCAGGTCATCCACATACTGCACCAACTGCTGGGGTCTGCTAAAGCCCGTTAAACAGTTCGCCATGCATTGGTGAAAAATGCTGGGCTGTTGTGGAAGCCCTGGGGAAGACAGTTCCACGTGTATTGTTGGCCCTTAAAGGTAAAGACGAACTTGTACTGGTCCTCCCGATTTAAAAGAATGGACCAGAGCCCATTTGAAATGTCCAACACCGTGAAAGTGGTCGCGGATGCTGGAATACTCCCTCTGAGGTCCGCTACGGCTGCTACAGTGTGTGCACAGGCAGGGATATTCTTATTTAGCACTCGATAGTTCACGGTGGCCCTCCATGAGTTGTCCCATTTCTTAACCGGCCACAGTGGAGAGTTCACATGGGTTGCTATTGGTCTTAACACCCCTTGCTCTACCAGTGATCCCAGCGCCGTTGTCAGGACTACCTCTGCCTCCCTGGGGAAGTTATATTGCTTTTGTGGTTGGGTCATGGGGTCCCCTTCTAAATTAACTTCCACCCCCATTACCCTGCCACAGTCATGTTTGTGGGTGGCGAATGCTGCAAGGTGTGCCCGTACATATGCCTGGTACTCCACTGGGGTGTTACTGACCAGTAATTCCAAGTCATAACCCTCCTTTGGCTGCACGGTACACAACGTTCCCTTGGCCTCTTTTTCTGGCATCACCGCCACCTCACCTTCCCTGTCTGTCTCTATGGCTCCCCATCGACAGTGGTTCCTCAGATCCAAAAGGATCTAGTGGCTAATGATAAAATCAGCCCCCAGGATACATTTTCCCTCCTGCTCCCATTTCATCAGGACACACTTCCATTTCGTTTTGAGTGTCCCTAACTGAATGGTGAGCGGGATGGGAAACGAACCAGTTTGCTCGTTGCCTGTGAACCCCACTAGACTGTATGGGACCCCGTTCGATAGAGGTGAGGTAGCCGGGTTATCTGCATGTACAGGGGTGCAGGAAGCACCGGTATCTAGCAGGTAGGTTCCGTTCACTTTCTCCACCTCCATTGTAACGCACGGTCTCTTCCAGGCATCTTACTCCAGGGAACACAGGTACACAGGCTGCGCTGGCTCTAGTCATACACATGGGTGGGTTGGAGCAGAGGGATTTACCGTACCGGCTACTGTACCGGTTGCGGTAGCTACTGCTCCCAGTCCATTTATAAGTGTCTGTAGGGTGGCTACGAGTGTCTCATATGAGTCGGGTGTTCCTGCCCCTGCCTTACGGGCTGGGGCTGAAGTGGCTTTTCCCTTAATCTCTTTCCATGGGTTCCGACAGTCCTTCCTCCAGTGCCCACTTTTCCCACACCCAAAACATTCACCCCCTTTGTGGGGAGAGTTCCCACCTTCCTGATGCCACTCTCTCTTGCCTTGGCTGGGTTTAATCTGATGGACCTTCCCGTTCCGGTAAGCCAGGGTCAACTGTCTGAACACTGCCTTCTCGGTGGTTCTGGGATCTCTTGGATCAAACCAGACCTGGGCTTTGGCCTTCACTCCAGTTAAGCTGTTTGCCACCAGGCTGCGGAGCCAGTGAGCCAGCTCGTTAGGGGCCAGGTGGGCCCGGTCAAGAACCCCACTACAGGCCCTTTCGTAGACCGGCCACAACCTGTCGGCGAAAGCCTGTGGCGTCTCCCCATGGAGCTGCACTGTTTTCTCCACTCGGGAGAAAGGACTCCCGTCGTTCATACCCATGGCCTCTAGAACCTCCTCCTTAACCGTGGCGTACGTGTTTCGCCCCTTTCTGCAGTCTGCAGAGAGGAAATGGCACAGCTTGGTGTCGAGTGAGAGGAGCAACAGCTTAGCCTGCTCTGAATCATTGCACCCGTTAATATCCCCTGTGTGTTCCACTTCCAGGAAGTGTACCGAGGGATCCCCCTGTTGGGTGAGCTTACTTCGGTGGCCTTTCATAGCGCTCAGTTTTTGGGTGTCATGGGGGCGATGAAATTGCTTACTAGGGGTCCTGCTGCCCCATTTGCACCAGGTGGGCCAAACGTCTGCTGCCGGACCGAGTGCATTGGCCCTTGTTCCAGCCCTCCTTGTATTGGCTTGCCTGCTTCCCCCTGCTACCAAACCGATTTAAAACTCGGGGCCGCCGGTGTTGGTAGTTCGCAATCATTACCTGCCCTGCACTCTGGTTGACATTCCCGCTGCTCTGGGCTGTTCCCGGGAGCTGCAGGCGGTGACTTAGGGGTTTCTCCTTGCTCTACCAGGTATTCCTGGGCTAAACCCGGGTTTATCAGGCACACCATGCCTTTAGCCCGGGATAGAGCAAGGTTCAAACCTTGGATCAGCTGCTGGCATGGGCCATGGTCACCAGCCTCAAATTCCCTGGTACTGGCTACCTTATAGGCTACCTGAATGTCTTTCACCCTCTCCCCATAATCTTTAACTTGCTTGGCGAGGCAGGAATTATATTCCCGCAATGCAAGTTCGCTATTCTTGGCTTCAATAATCTGACACTGTAAAAGGTCCAGTTCGGTTTTGTGCCTTTCTTTAGTGAGCTCTCTACTTTCCTTTCACTGTCCCACCTCTGTCCACAGCCTTTCCCCGACTGTGTCCCTTGCACTCGACCTCTCTTCTGCCTGCCTCAATACTCCCTTTAATTTCTCATTCTCCTCATCTAGAAGCCGGATCTGTCGCTGAAGGCAAATTAGCCAAATGGCCTTCTCTATTGACTTTTTATGGTCCTTGCTCTCGGTCCATTGAGCTGCAGCATCTTCTGGACGCTCAGCATACAATAGATCGAGTCCCCACTCCTTCGCCACATTTACCCTCTTAAACACATACGAGGAAAGCCCCTCTTCCTTTTTGCTTCTTTTCATGAAACCACACTCTCTCTTATCACGTCCCTTGCCCCAGAGGCCCTTGGTGGTCACCATTATGTAAGGGGTGGTTTTCGGAGGGTCAGCTTTCCCTTCTGCCCTTAAATGAATCGCTCCCACACCCTTGGTTCTAGACACTTGAATTATAAAGGGGCTGTGACAGACTTGGGCAAACAATCGGTTTCAAGATAGGAAGCAGGTATGGCTTTATTGTGTTTAAAAGGAAGTAAAAGGCACATCTTTGATAACACACACAGAATAGTAATAGCAATAGACACTAAGGGGTACAACACGTTGAATAAATTGTCAACATACTGCCTATGGGGAAAAGAATATAGCTTAAACTCTAAATGGGGTAAAGAGGAGAATGCAGATACATTTACACGAGTTATCCTAGCATTCCCCGCTCTCAATTCCCCTGACTAACTAAGTTATAGCTCTGGGGGTTCAGGAGCTATGCTCACCAATCGCTTTTGACAGTTGCCGCGAAATCGCGGTTTCGGGGTTCACTGCACTTGGCCTTCTAGGCGAGCCGTATCCCGGACGGAGGAGAGGACTTCGGACTGCATCGTCTTCAGTTGGGGTGATGCGGTAAGTTGCGTTTTGGATGTATGGAGTAAGTACCCACTTTCTTTGGTTAGGAATAGTTTTAGTTAGTCCTTTTTGGTAATTTCTCACCCGTTGGTCGTTCAGAAGTAGATTGTAGAGTGGAAATAAATGTCGATTCTTCGGTTTTTGCTGAGTTGGTTTCGGTTGGTCGTTTCGCTGGTTGTGGTGGCCCGGATTGTCAATTTGGTTGCTGACAACCTTTCGTTTCGTGGGCCGATTGCTGTTTGCATGCTCGGTCGGTCCTTGATGATTTCTTGCAGTTTTCTCCACTACTCCATTTCTTCACTCCCCACTTCCGGCTGCTTGTGTTCTTTTCCTTGTAAAACTGGGAATAGATATATCCCAAAAAGGCTTCCTTATCTCCCACCAAACCTGGCCCAGCTCTTTGTTTCAAGGGAGCTGCTCATTAGTTTTGAGCTCTCTTCTTTGTCAGAATTTGTATGGCTTGTTCAGCAGTAATTTGTTTTAGTTGTGTAGTTTAGATAATGGTTGGTAATTTGATTATCTCTTTGGGTGTGAATTGGTGTTGCATAGTTCCCCCAGACAGTCTGGGATCCTTAATACACGAACTTGCTTCACAGAGGTTAGCCCCATGTCATGTATTCGGTAACTCTTTTTTCGCAGCCAAAATGTTGTAGAATGTTAAAATTGATATGCTGCTTCCCAGATATGTTTAGGGGATCTCAGGCTTCTGTAATTTAGGTCCAAATTAAATTATCTTTCTTATGAGTTAAAACACTGTGGGGGCTCCATGAATGCATCCCCTTTTATCCCCTGCAGCCCTCGTCTTCCTCTTTAAACTCATTTGTGTCCCGAAGTTTGTCCTTCCATTTTAAAAGTCCAGAAAGGGATTCTTCTCCTCTGCAGGGGAACAGGTACAAGGAATCTTTGCGAAATATTGGTAAATTCTACATCTCCAAAGCAAGTAAAGCAGTATTAAATATGGAAACCAAAACTGCACGCAGTATTCCAGGTCTTGCCTTACCAATCTCCTTTATAACTGCAACAAGACTTCTCTGCTTTTATACTCCATCCCCTTTGCAATAAAGGCCAAGATTCCATTGGCCTTCTGATCAATTGCTGTACCTACATACTAATCTTTTGTGTTTCATGCACAAGTACCCGCAGGTCCCGCTGTTACTGCAGCACTGTGCAATTTTTCTCCATTTAAATAATAACTTGTCTTTGATTTTTTCTGCCAAAGTGCATAACCTTGCACTTTCCAACATTATACTCCATCTGCCAAATTTTTGCCCACTCACTAAGCCTGGCTATGTTGTTTTGCAGATTTGTTGTGTCCTCCTCACACATTGCTTTTCCTCCAATTTTTGACTACGTTACACTCGGTCCCTTCTTCCAAGTCGTTAATATAGATTACAAATAGTTGGGGTCCCAGCACTGATCCCTGCAGCACCCCACTCGTTACTGTTTACCAACCAGAGAATGAACCATTTATCCCGACTTTCTGTTTTCTGTTAGTTAGCAAATCCTCTATCCATGCTAATATATTACCCCCAACCCCGTGAACTTTTATCTTGTGCAGTAATCTTTTATGTGGCACCTTGTCAAAATGCCTTCTGGAAGTCCAAATACACCACATCCCCTGGTTCCCCTTTATCCACCCTGTTCATTACATCCTCAAAGAATTCCAGCAAATTTGTCAAACATGACTTCCCTTTCATAAATCCATGCAGACTCTGCCTGACTGAATTATTTTTTTCCAAAAGTGGGAGGAGCAGTGACCGGAGGTGTGAGCAGCGGCCTATAAAGACCCAGCGGGAGTCCGGGGATCGGCGGCAGTCGGAGGAGCAGCGGCTGGAGGAGCAGCGAGCAGCGAGCTACAGCTGGTGCAGGGTCAAAAGTAAGAAACAAGTCACAAGTAATCAAAGGGTGACGTCACAGCCAAGAGGGTAAGTGATTGGCTGGTTAAGTGGTGAGTTATTTTCTGTTTCTTTGTCTTTCTTCTTGTTCTTATCAGCAAGAAACCTTTGGCATGTTGCCAAATTAAGTAATCTAATGGTTAAGTCATGGCAGGAGAGCTCGGACACGTGTCATGCTCCTCCTGTGCTATGTGGGAAGTCAGGGGCGCTTCCAGTGTTCCTGATGACGACATGTGCAGGAAGTGTATCCAGCTGCAGCACCTAACAGGCCGCATTGCGGCACTGGAGCTGCGCATGATGTCACTCTGGAGCATCCGCGATGCTGAGGATGTCGTGAATAGCACGTTTAGTGAGTTGGTCACTCCGCGGGTAAAGGTTACTCAGGCAGATAGGGAATGGGTGACCATCAGGAAGAGCAGTGGAAGGAAGGTAGTGCAGGAGTACCCATGTGTCATCCCCCTGCAAAACAGATACACCACCTTGGGTACTGTTGGAGGAGATGACTCATCAGGGGAAGGCAGCAGCAGCCGAGTCCATGGCACCTGGGGTGGCTCTGCTGCACAGGAGGGCAGGAAAAAGAGTGGGAGAACTATAGTGATAGGGGATTCTATTGTAAGGGGAATAGATAGATGTTTCTGCGGCTGCAATCGAGACTCCAGAATGGTATGTTGCCTCCCTGGTGCAAAAGTCAAGGATGTCTCGGAGCGGCTGCAGTGTATTCTGGAGGGGAAGGGTGAACAGCCAGCTGTCGTGGTACATATAGGTACCAACGATATAGGAAAAAACGGGATGAGGTCCTACAAGCTGAGTTTAGGGAGCTAGGAGTTAAATTAAAAAGTAGGATCTCAAAGGTAGTAATCTCAGGTTTGCAACCAGTGCCACGTGCTAGTCGGAGTAGAAATTGCAGGACAGCTCAGATGACTATGTGGCTTGATGAGTATTGCAGGGGGGAGGGATTCAAATTCCTGGGACATGGGAACCGGTTCTGGGGGAGGTGGGACCAGTACAAACCGGACGGTCTGCACCTGGTCAGAACCGGAACCAATGTCTCGGGGAGTGTTTGCTAGTGCTGTTAAGGAGGGGTTAAACTAATATGGCAGGGGGATGGGAACCTCTGCAGGGAGATAGAAGGAAGTAAAATGGGTGCAGAAGCAAAAGATAGAAAGAAGAAAAATAAAAGTGGAGGGCAGAGAAACACAAGGCAAAAATCAAAAAGGACCACATTACAGCAAAATTCTAAAGGGAGAAAGTATGTTAAAAAGACAAGCCTGATGGCTCTATGCCTCAATGCGAGGAGTATTCGTAATAAGATGGACGAATTAACTGCATCAACAGCAATTAACAAATATGATATAATTGGGATTACAGAGACATGGCTCCAGGGTCACCAAGGCTGGGAACTCAACATTCGGAGGTATTCAACATTCAAAAATGATAGACAGAAAGGAAAGGGATGTCGGGTAACGTTGCTGGTTAAAGAGGAAATTAACGCAATCGTAAGGAAGGACATTCGCTTGGATGGTGTGGAATCTGTATGGATAGAGCTGCGGAATACCATAGGGCAGAAATCACTCATGGGAGTTGTGCACAGACAACCAAACAGTAGTAGTGAGTTTGGGGACAGCATCAAACAAGAAATTACGGATGCGTAAAGGTACAGCAGTTATCATGGGCAACTTTAATCTGTATTGACATTGGGCTAACCAAACCGAGAGGCGGGAGTGCGTGGTTGGTGAGGCCTATAAAAGGCCCAGCGGCAGCGAGAGGCGGCGGCAGTCCGAGAGGCGGGAGTGCGTGTTTGGTGAGGCCTATAAAGACCCAGCGGCAGTGAGAGGCGGCGGCAGTCCGAGAGGCGGGAGTGCGTGGTTGGTGAGGCCTATAAAGACCCAGAGGCAGCGTGAGGCGGCGGCAGTCCGAGAGGCGGGAGTGCATGGTTGGTGAGGCCTATAAAGACCAACGGCAGCGAGAGGCGGCGGCAGTCCGAGAGGCGGGAGTGCGTGGTTGGTGAGGCCTATAAAGACCCAGCTGCAGCGAGAGGCGGCGGCAGTCCGAGAGGCGGGAGTTCGTGGTTGGTGAGGCCTATAAAGACCCAGCGGTAGCGAGAGGCGGCGGCAGTCCGAGAGGCGGGAGTGCGTGGTTGGTGAGGCCTATAAAGACCCAGCGGCAGCGAGAGGCGGCGGCAGTCCGAGAGGCGTACCTGTGCAGCTGCAGCGGGGAGAGAAGGCAAAAAAGAAGTAGAAAGAAATCAAAAGGTGACGTCACAGCCAAGAGGGTAAGTGATTGGTGAGTAGTTTTTCTCTTTTCTTTTATCTCTTCTATATCAGTGAGTAACGTTTAACATTGTTGTTGCCAATTTAAGTGTATCTAAGGGGTTAAGTCATGGCAGGGGAGCTCGATCGGGTGTTATGCTCCTCCTGCACCATGTGGGAACTCAGGGACGACTCCAGTGTCCCTGACGACTATATCTGCAGAAAGTGCATCCACCTCAAGCTCCTGACGGTCCGCGTTGCGGAATTGGAGCTGAGGGTAGATTCACTCTGGAGCATCCACGATGCTGAGAATGACGTGAGTATCACGTGTAGCGAGTTGGTCTTACCGCAGGAGAAGGGTCCACAGCCAGCGAGGGAATGGAAGACCAGCAGGAAGAGTAGTGCAAGGAAGGTAGTGCAGGAGTCCCCTGTGGTCATCCCCCTGCAAAACAGATACACTGCTTTGGGTACTGTTGAGGGGGATGACTCATCAGGGGAGGGCAGCAGCAGCCAAGTTCATGGCACCGTGGCTGGCTCTGTTGCACAGGAGGGCAGGAAAAAGAGTGGGAGAGCGATAGTGATAGGGGATTCGATGGTGAGGGGAATAGATAGGCGTTTCTGCGGCCGCATCCGAGACTCCAGGATGGTATGTTGCCTTCCTGGTGCAAGGGTCAAGGATGTCTCGGAGCGGGTGCAGGACATTCTAAAAAGGGAGGGAGATCAGCCAGTTGTCGTGGTGCACATTGGTACCAACGACATAGGTAGAAAAAGGGATGAGGTCCTACAAAACGAATTTAAGGAGCTCGGAGCTAAATTAAAAAGTAGGACCTCAAAAGTAGTAATCTCGGGATTGCTAACAGTGCCACGGGATAGTCAGAGTAGGAATCGCAGGATAGCGCAGATGAATACGTGGCTTGAGCAGTGGTGCAGCAGGGAGGGATTCAAATTCCTGGGGCATTGGAACCGGTTCTGGGGGAGGTGGGACCAGTATAAACTGGACGGTCTGCACCTGGGCAGGACCGGAACCAATGTCCTCGGGCGAGTGTTTGCTAGTGCTGTTGGGGAGGATTTAAACTAATATGGCAGGGGGATGGGAACCAATGCAGGGAGACAGAGGGAAACAAAAAGGAGGCAACAGCAAAAGACAGAAAGGAGATGAGGAAAAGTGGAGGGCAGAGAAACCCAAGGCAAAGAACAAAAAGGGCCACTGTACAGCAAAATTCTAAAAGGACAAAGGGTGTTAAAAAAACAAGCCTGAAGGTTTTGTGTCTTAATGCAAGGAGTATCCGCAATAAGGTGGATGAATTAACTGTGCAAATAGATGTTAACAATATAATGTGATTGGGATTACGGAGACGTGGCTCCAGTATGATCAGGGCTGGGAACTCAACATCCAGGGGTATTCAACATTCAGGAAAGATAGAATAAAAGGAAAAGGAGGTGGGGTAGCATTGCTGGTTCAGGAGCAAATTGGCGAATGATACTGAAGGGGTTGACTGTGGATGGGCAATGGCAGACATTTAGAGACCGCATGGATGAACTACAACAATTGTACATGCCTGTCTGGCGTAAAAATAAAAAAGGGAAGGTGGCTCAACCGTGGCTATCAAGGGAAATCAGGGATTGTATTAAAGCCAAGGAAGTGGCATACAAATTGGCCAGAAATAGCAGCGAACCTGGGGACTGGGAGATATTTAGAACTCAGCAGAGGAGGACAAAGGGTTTGATTAGGGCAAGGAAAATGGAGTACGAGAAGAAGCTTGCAGGGAACATTAAGACGGATTGCAAAAGTTTCTATAGATATGTAAAGAGAAAAAGGTTAGTAAAGACAAACGTAGGTCCCCTGCAGTCAGAATCAGGGGAAGTCATAATGGGGAACAAAGAAATGGCAGACCAATTGAACAAGTACTTTGGTTCGGTATTCACTGAGGAGGACACAAACAACCTTCCGGATATAAAAGGGGTCGGAGGGTCTAGTAAGGAGGAGGAACTGAGGGAAATCCTTATTAGTCGGGAAATTGTGTTGGGGAAATTGATGGGATTGAAGGCCGATAAATCCCCAGGGCCTGATGGACTGCATCCCAGAGTACTTAAGGAGGTGGCCTTGGAAATAGTGGATGCATTAACAGTCATTTTCCAATATTCCATTGACTCTGGATCATTTCCTATGGAGTGGAGGGTAGCCAATGCAACCCCACTTTTTAAAAAAGGAGGGAGAGATAACAGGGAATTATAGACCGGTCAGCCTGACATCGTTAGTGGGTAAAATGATGGAATCAATTATTAAGGATGTCATAGCAGTGCATTTGGAAAGAGGTGATATGATAGGTCCAAGTCAGCATGGATTTGTGAAAGGGAAATCATGCTTGACAAATCTTCTGGAATTTTTTGAGGATGTTTCCAGTAGAGTGGACAAGGGAGAACCAGTTGATGTGGTATATTTGGACTTTCAGAAGGCTTTCGACAAGGTCGCACACAAGAGATTAATGTGCAAAGTTAAAGCACATGGGATTGGGGGTTGTGTGCTGACATGTATTGAGAACTGGTTGTCAGACAGGAAGCAAAGAGTAGGAGTAAATGGGGACTTTTCAGAATGGCAGGCAGTGACTAGTGTGGTACCGCAAGGTTCTGTGCTGGGGCCCCAGCTGTTTACACTGTATATTAATGATTTAGACGAGGGGACTAAATGTAGTATCTCCAAATTTGCGGATGACACTAAGTTGGGTGGCAGTGTGAGCTGCGAGGAGGATGCTATGAGGCTGCAGAGCGACTTGGATAGGTTAGGTGAGTGGGCAAATGCATGGCAGAAGACGTATAATATGGATAAATGTGAAGTTATCCACTTTGGTGGTAAAAACAGAGAGACAGACTATTATTTGAATGGTGACAGATTAGGAAAAGGAGAGGTGCAACGAGACCTGGGTGTCATGGTACATCAGTCATTGAAGGTTGGCATGCAGGTACAGCAGGCGGTTAAGAAAGCAAATGGCATGTTGGCCTTCATAGCGAGGGGATTTGAGTACAGGGGCAGGGAGGTGTCGCTACAGTTGTACAGGGCCCTGGTGAGGCCACACCTGGAGTATTGTGTACAATTTTGGTCTCCTAACCTGAGGAAGGACATTCTTGCTATTGAGGGAGTGCAGCGAAGGTTCACCAGACTGATTCCCGGGATGGCGGGACTGACCTATCAAGAAAGACTGGATCAACTGGGCTTGTATTCACTGGAGTTCAGAAGAATGAGAGGGGACCTCATAGAAACGTTTAAAATTCTGACGGGGTTAGACAGGTTAGATGCAGGAAGAATGTTCCCAATGTTAGGGAAGTCCAGAACCAGGGGACACAGTCTAAGGATAAGGGGTAAGCCATTAAGGACCGAGATGAGGAGGAATTTCTTCACCCAGAGAGTGGGGAACCTGTGGAATTCTCTACCACAGAAAGTTGTTGAGGCCAATTCACTAAATATATTCAAAAAGGAGTTAGATGAAGTCCTTACTACTAGGGGAATCAAGGGGTATGGTGAGAAAGCAGGAATGGGGTACTTAAGGTGCATGTTCAGCCATGAACTCATTGAATGGTGGTGCAGGCTAGAAGGTCCGAATGGCCTACTCCTGCACCTATTTTCTATGTTTCTATGTTTCTAAATACAGTGGAGGAGGATTTCCTGGAGTGTATTAGGGATGGTTTTCTTGACCAATATGTCGAGGAAACAACTAGAGGGCTGGCTATCCTAGACTCGGTGATGTGGAATGAGAAAGGACTAATAGCAATCTTGTAGTGCAAGGCCCCTTGGGGAAGAGTGACCACAATATGGTACAATTCTTTAGTAAGATGGAGAGTGGCACAGTTAATTCAGAGACGAGAATCCTGAACTTGAGGAAAGGTAAGTTCAATGGTATGAGATGTGAATTGGCTAGAATAGACTGGCAAATGAGACTTAAAGGGTTGATGGTGGATAGGCAATGGCAAACATTTAAAGATCATATGGATGAACTTCAACAATTGTACATCCCTGTCTGGAGAAAAAAATGAAACTGGGAATGTGGCTCAACCGTGGCTAAGAAGAGAAATTAGGGACAGTGTTAATTCCAAGGAGAGGCATATAAATTGGCCAGAAAAAGCAGCAAACCTGAGGACTGGGAGAAATTTAGATTCAGTTGAGGAGGACAAAGGGTTTAATTAGGAGCGGAAAAATAGAGTAGAAGAGAAAGCTTGCAGGGAACATAAAAACTGACTGCAAAAGCTTCTGTAGATATGTGAAGAGAAAAAGATTAGTAAAGACAAACGTAGGTCACTTGCAGTCAGAATCAGGTGACTTTATAATGTGGAACAAAGAAATGGCAGACCAATTGAACAAATACTTTAGTTCTGTTTTCACGAAGGAAGATACATATAACCTTCCGGAAATACTTGGAAACAGAGGGTCTAGCGAGAAGTAGGAACTGAAGGAAATCTTTATTAGTCAGGAAATTGTGTTAGGCAAATTGATGGGATTGAAGGCCAATAAATCCACAGGGCCTGATAGTCTGCATTCCAGAGTATTTAAGGAAGTAGCCCTAGAAATAGTGGATGCATTGGTGATCATTTTCCAACAGTCTATCGATTCTGGATCAGTTCCTATGGACTGGAGGGGA
This sequence comes from Pristiophorus japonicus, assembly GCF_044704955.1. Classification (NCBI taxonomy): domain Eukaryota; kingdom Metazoa; phylum Chordata; class Chondrichthyes; family Pristiophoridae; genus Pristiophorus; species Pristiophorus japonicus. The sequence goes on from NW_027251310.1 coordinate 456,834, forward strand.
ACTAATGTAACAAAGCTTTTTAAAAAAGGAGGGAGAGAGAAAATGTATAATTATAGACCGATTAGCCTGACATCAGTAGTGGGGAAAATGCTGGAATCAATTATAAAGATGAAATAGCAGCACATTTGGAAAGCAGTGACAAGATCTGTCCAAGTCAGCAAGGATTTATGAAAGGGAAATCATGCTTGACAAATCTTCGAGAATTTTTTTAGGATGCAACTAGCAGAGTGGACAAGGGAAAAACAGTGGATGTAATGTGTTTGAACATTCAAAAGGCTTTTGACAAGGTCCCACACAAGAGATTAGTTTGCAAAATTAAAGCATATGGTATTGGGGGTAATGTATTGACGTGGGTCGAGAACTGGTTGGCAGACAGGTAGCAGGAAGCAGGGATAAATGCGTCCTTCTCAGTATCGCAGGCAGTGACTAGTGGGATGCCACTGGACTCAGTGTTGGGACCCCAGCTATTTACAATATACATCAACGATTTATATGGAATCAACGGAATTGATTGTAATATCTCCAAGTTTGCAGGTGACTCTAAGCTTGGTGGCGGTGTGAGCTGTGAGGAGGATGCTAATTGGCTGTTGGGTGACTTGCACAGGTTCGGTAAGTGGGCAAATACATGGCAGATGCAGTATAGTGTAGATAAATGTGAGGTTATCCACTTTGGTGGCAAAAACGTGAAGGCAGAATATTATCTGAATGGTGACAGATTAGGAAAAGGGGAGGTGCAACGTGACCTGGGTGGCATGGTACATCAATCATTGAAAGTTGGCATGCAGGTACAGCAGGCGGTGAAGAAGACACATGGCATGTTGGCCTTCATAGCTGGGGAATTTGAGTATTGGAGCAGGGAGGTCTTACTGCAGATTTAAAGGGCCTTGGTGAGGCGTCATCTGGAATATTGTGTATCAGCTTTGGTCTCCTAATCTGAGGAAGGATGTTCTTGCTATTGAGGGAGTGCGGCGAAGGTTCACCAGACTTATTCACGGGATGGCAGGACTGACATATGAGGAGAGACTGGATCGACTGGGCCTGCATTCACTGGAATTTAGAAAAATGAGAGGGGATGTCATAGAAACATATAAAATTCTGAAGGTACTGGACAGGTTAGAGGCAGGAAGAATGTTCCCGATGTTTGGGGAAGTCCAGAACCAGGGGTCAGAGTCTAAGGGATAAGGGGGAAGCCATTTAGGACCGAGATGTGGAGAAACTTCTTCACTCAGAGAGTTGTTAACCTGTGGAATTCTTTGCCACAGAGAGTTGTTGATGCCAGTTTGTTAGATATATTCAAGAGGGAGTTAGATGTGGCCCTTAAGGCTAAAGGGATCAAGAGGTATGGATAGAAAGCAGGAAAGGGGTACTGAGCTGAATGATCAGCCATGATCTTATTGAATGGTGGTGCAAGCTCGAAGGGTCGAATGGCCTTCTCCTGCACCTATTTTCTACGTTTCTATGTTTCTATGTCCTGCTACTGCTTCTTTAATAATGGACGCCAACATTTTCCCAACCACAGACGTTAGGCTAACTGGTCTATAGTTTCCTGCTTTTTGTCTTCCTCCTTTTTTAAATAGGGGCATTACATTTGCAGTTTTCCAATCTGCTGGGTCCTCCCCAGAATCCAGGCAGTGCATGTCCACAGATCCCTGAAAGTAGCAGGCCAGGTCGATAAGGTGGTTAAGAAGGAATATGGAATGCTTGCCTTTATTATCCGAGGAATAGAATAGAAGAGATGTGGTCGGTGGGGCAGGTTTGGCCACTGCTGGAGTACTGCGTGCAGTTCTGGTCGCCATATTACAGGAAGGACATGATTGCACTGAAGAGGATACAGAGGAGATTTACGAGTCTGTTGCCGGGAGTGGAGAATCTTAGCCATGAGGGCAGATTGGATAGGCTGGATTTGTTTTCCATAGAACAGAGCCTGAGGGGAGACTTCATTGAGGTGTATAAAATTATGAGGGGCCGAGATATAGTGGATAGAAAGGGCCTATTTCCCTTAGCAGAGGGGTCATCAACAAGGAGGCATAAATTTAAAGTAATTGGTAGAAAGTTAAGAGGGGAAATTTCTTCACGCAGAGGGTTGTGGGGGTCTGGAACTCACTGCCTGAAAGTGTGGTAGAGGCAGAAACCCTCACCACATTTTAAAAGTGCTTGGATGTGCACCTGAAGTGCCGTAACCTGCAGGGTTATGAACCTAGAGCTGGAAAGTGGGATTAGGCTGGATAGCCTCTTGTTGGCCGACGCGGATACGATGGGCCGAAATGGCCTCCTTCCGTGCTGTAAACTTCTATGACTCTATCATCTCCTTCACAAAGAGTTGAGGTGCGTGTGAGGTGAATTGGGCACATCTTTCCTCACGTGACAACATTTCAAAGGCAACTCAACGACTGTAAAGCACTTTGGGGCATCATGAGTTCCTGACAGACGCTGCAGAAATGCAAGTCCTTCTTTGCAAAAGTTCGATGCAAATTCAAAATTCGCGGCAAAATGAGGGCTCGTCCGGGATTTGAACCCGGGACCTCTCGCATATTTCAAATAACAACCCCGAAGCGAGATTCATACCTCTAGACCAACAAGCCAACTATGTAGTTTATTTGGAGATAAGGTGTAACCATTATTAAGCATTTTTAGTTTGTTGCTATTCCTGATTTTTGACATGTCTTCTGAAGCGCCACACGGTCCCACTCCTGCAGTCAATGAGCTGTCAGGACGTTAATGTATCCATCATCATCATCATCATAGGCGGTCCCTCGAAATGAGGATGACTTGCTTCCACGCCAAAAAAGGATGAGTTCATGGTAGTATGGTGTTACTCCTACCTGTGCGATCCCCAAGTTTGGCCAGGGAGCGTACAGCCTGACCTGACGGCCTCTGCGTTTCACTCAACAAGTGAAACACCATAAGTAAAGAATAATCGCGAGTTGACAGACAACCAAAAAGTGGGAAGCTATTCTGATCCCGGCAGGAACTTCTATATTTCTGAAAATGTCCCACCAAGGTGGAATTGTGATCTCGAGAATCTTTCTCCCTATCTCAATTGTTTTCTGTTCTCGAGAATCGAAATGTTTTTGTGAGATTACTACAGCTGCTAGCAGAGCAGTAAGTTGTTCGGGTAGTGGGGGAATTTCATCGCCAAATGTACAACATAATCCTGCAGGTTTGTGATGTTTTCTCTCACAGTGAGGTGAACAGTGGAGGGTTCAGGAATGGGGACAATCCGTTCCTGGGACACTTGAATTTCTGCCTCGGGTTTAAAGCAAAAACTGCTGTCACTGACCGGACACCAGAAGTGTCTATGTTGGTAGTGGGGCGCACTAGTGGTGACACAATATGTCCCACCCCCGATGTATGCACCCTGTGGAGGGACATGGTTTTGTGCCATTACCTCCATGGTACAGTTGATAGACTGTGCACCAGCAGCTTTAAACCCACACTGTGGTTTAGAATAGGTGTTCAAGTGCTGGGGACACAGTATTATGTGTGCACCCGGAGAGGTCAGTACCCGTCACAGCGTGTTCCCACTTTATGACATAGGGTGGGACTGCTGTGAAATGAACATGTGCACCTCCTTGAATGACTCCAATGTTCTCCACCCTGTATACAGTGTGGCAAGGGCTGTCCCACCCATGACCGATATCCTTAGTACTATCCCCATGATGGTGTGATTAGAACATCGCGATCGACTGGGACAGGGTAAGTTTCAGAAGCTAGGCCGAGCTGGCACGGGCTTAGTGAGTTACTGTACGGGTGGAGGGCTGCGAGGTGCTTGTTACTGATCCAGTAGGGGACTAAACCTTGTTTTAAATCCTCCAGGTTGTTGCGGCCCTCGCCCAACAACCATGCCCCGTACAGCACACACACCTCGTTCTGTGCAACCTGGTCAGAAGCATTCCTATCCTCCCGTATGAGTGCATTCCCTGTCTGTGCATGTTTTTCCAGCTCAGCCACGATTTCCTTTCAATGGATCATCATAGCCTGGTCCTCGTGTAGCTCTGAGCCTTCTCCTGTGTTTTCTTCTTTAATGATGTTTCTCAGTTGGTTCTTTCGACCATTTATCTGCATGTGTAGTTCTATATCATCCAGGCTATTTATCACAGAGGATCCTGCATGATATGCAGTTAAAATGTCGTTCAAGGTGCCCCTTCTAGGTCTTCCCGTGCCCATGGTGTCCCTAGTGTATAGGATGTATATATCTGTTTTGTCTACATTCTCAAATTCTAACTCATAAAAGTTCTTGAACATTTCTCTGAGTAGGGCCTGGTATAGCTGCTCTGTTTCCTTCGGGCACCAGTCAGGTATATGCACCTCGGTAAAGTTTAAAATAACTGAAGCTACTGCATAATGTAGCCCCTGGTATAACACCTTTTCGGTTGGTACCAATACTAATCTGTTCCCTGGTCACTTGGTGGTGGTCGGACACCTTTCTATTATTGTTCTCACTGGCGGGGTCGTGGGCAGGGGTTTCTTAATGGGTGCTATAAGTTCGGTGGTGTTAATTGGGAGTGGGGAGTGTGGGACCACACACCCGTGGAGGCTGGAATCCCACCCCATCCCTTCCCCGTCATCTTGCCATTGCCTGGCAAAGGCGATTGATATGCCTGCAGGACAGATCTCCTCTGACCACCACATGCAGACGTAAATTCCCTGTTCAGACTCCCACCACTTGTTCTAACACACCTTCACTCCTCCCCGTGTCCCCGTGATGGTACGGCACGTGTCATTCCCGAGTCTTTCCCAGTCAGAGTGCTGATCCTCCACATCCTTGCTCAGCTTCCTGAGCCAGCACCATCTACCCAGGGGAATCTTTCCTTTACAAGTCAAACACACGTTTTCCCTCCGTGACACTGACCCACGCAGCAACGTCCCGTATCCTGGGGCATGGAACGGAGGCCTCCCCAGAGGTAAACCCTTCCTGGCTGGAGTAGTGGGTGGAATGAGACCCCATCCACCCTGGCCACCTTCCCTCGTGGGCGTACACGGCGAGCTCTTCCACACCCTGGGTGTCACCCCATGCAGAGACGATCGGTGCTCTCTCTCCTGAGACCATAAATGGGGGATTCTTCCACGTCTCCTCAGCTGTCACTGCTCATCCTTATCAGGGTGAGCAGGAACAGGACCCTGTTCATGTTGTTATCGATCTTGTAGTGCCTCTTTTACTGCCGACAAGGTGGGGTATTTTCCTTTCCCCAATACATCTGTCACTATTTAGTCACCGACTGTCGGCTGAAACTCTTAGACATAGACATCGAAAATAGGTGCAGGAGTAGGCCATTCGGCCCTTCTACCCTGCACCGCCATTCAATGAGTTCATGGCTGAACATTCAACTTCAGTACCCCATTCCTGCTTTCTCGCCATACCCCTTGATCCCCCTAGTATTAAGGACCTCATCTAACTCCTTTTTGAATATATTTAGTGAATTGGCCTCAACAACTTTCTGTGGTCGAGAATTCCACTGGTTCACCACTCTCTGGGTGAAGAAGTTCCTCCGCATCTCGGTACTAAATGGCTTACCCCTTATCCTTAGACTGTGACCTCTGGTTCTGGACTTCCCCAACATTGGGAACATTCTTCCTGCATCTAACCTGTCTAACCCCGTCAGAATTTTAAATGTTTCTATGAGGTCCCCTCTCATTCTTCTGAACTCCAGTGAATACAAGCCCAGTTGATCCAGTCTTTCTTGATAGGTCAGTCCCGCCATCCCGGGAATCAGTCTGGTGAACCTTCGCTGCATTCCCTCAATAGCAAGAATGTCCTTCCTCAGGTTAGGAGACCAAAACTGTACACAATACTCCAGGTGTGGCCTCACCAATGCCCTGTACAACTTCTATATTCATATAAACATCCTTATCCTTTTCTACTCGTTTCACACCTTCCAGACATGTGGTTTCTTATCGGTTGTGGTGCCCTGAAATCATTACATGCAAAATCTACACTACGCTAGATTCTTACTAAACATACCATACCACATATCGTATTATTTATGTACATCTGCCACCCATCTCCGGGTGGCCAGGTTAATTCCTGTCCTTGTCTTTTCTTCTCTGGCCTCTGGGTTTCCAGCGGGGCCGGTAGTAGGTCGGACTGTACCGCAGGACCTGGAGTGTCCTGACCGGAGGTGGGTCTGAGTCCCACACTATTGGGGGAATGTCCCCTCCGGTGCTCCAGCACACCGCTCCTTTGGGGGTGGCTGCCTGGTTCATTTTGTCCCCTGGGGGTTCTACCTGGTTGAGGGCCGTGGGCTGGGGACCCCCAATTAGTGGCTGGTCCACCACTATCTCTTCTGGGGCTCCCTCATCGCCCGAGGCTACCGGCTGGGTGTCCCTGCTCGCAGACAGGTCCCTGATCTTAGGTACCCTTTCACGGCAGGTCCCTCTCCCGGGGCTGAACCACTTAAATTGGGGCGCTGGTGACCACGGTGCCTTAGGTCGTGGCGTGCGGAGAGTCCTTCTCAGGATTTTGACCCCTGGGGGTGCGTCCAAGTTCCAAATGATTGGGGGTATAGCTCCTCCAGTAACTCAGTCCATCGCCCCTCTGGGTACAGTCTGTGGGTCTGCCACGTCCCCTGTGGGATTTCCACAGTCGGCGGCTGCTGGCTGATGGTCCCTGCCTTTAACACGGTTCCCTGTTCCTGGCTGCCCCTTAAGTTTCGCTGCTGTCCCAGGGTTGAAAAGTTTGCACTGGTTTATGTGGAACCACTTTGTACGGCGAGGCATTTTCACGGCACAGACCATGGGGCTTGCCTTGTCGACAATGTGGTACGGCCCCATGTACAGTGCCTCATAAATCCCTCCTCGAGCGTAGTTGCTGACCATAACCTGGTCCCCTATCTCCCATTCGTGGTGTTTGAGGGGCTCTAGCAGCAGTCAGTTGCTCCAATGCTGTTTTCCCATATTGTCAGCAGCCTGCCAGTGAATCTGTTTAATGTGTTCAAACAGGTTCCTGACAAAGCTGTCCCGGCTCGCTTCCCTAAGCTGACCTTCCGTGAGTACCGGGGCTAATACATGGGTGGGGGATCACCTGGCTCTGCCGGTCATGAGCTCATACAGGGAGTACCCCGTGATCTTTGACTGGCTGGCCCGGATCCCTATGAGGACCAGTGGTCGGACCTCTACCCACCTCTTGGGTGAGTCCCCGGTCTCTTTGCGCAGCCTTTCTTTGATGTTGCGGTTTAAAAGCTCCACAGCCCGGATGACTGCGGGTTGTGGGCGACATGCCATTTACCTTTAATGCTGAGCACCTTAAGGATTTCCTGCATCACCTGCCTGGTGAAGTGGCTCCCCTAGTCGGACTTCACGTACTGGGGTAGTCCCCATCGGGAGAACACCTCCCTGACCAGGATCCTGGCTGTTCCCAGGGCAGTGGCTGTTCGGCATGGGAAGGCTTCCACCCATTTGGTGATTACATCCACCAACACGAGACAGTACTTGTAACCTCCCTGGGCAGTGGGTAGGGGCCCAATGTAATCGACTTGGATCGACTGCCAGGATCCCTCTACCCTCCTGATATGTCCCATAGACACCTTCCTTTTCTGGGGGTCGGGGTTGTTGGCAGCGCACACCAGACAGCTGGCACAGAACTCGCGGACGTCTTCCCTGAGTCCCGGCCACCACCCTGCCTGTTCCACCCGTTGCCAAGTGGTCTCAGATCCAGGGTGTCCTGCTCTTGGACCCTCGTGGGCCAGCTGGAGGAATTCTCTCCGCTGTTGTTGGGGTACTACCCATTGCTCCCCCCTGAACAGCATGCCTTCTGTACGGGCCGTCTAACCTATCCCATTTTTCTAGCGTGTTCAGGACAGTTTTGGGGACGGGGTCTTGGATCTGAACCGCTTTTAGGTCCGGGGACAATGCTACCCCTGCCCTCCCTGTCATCCCAATCCTGCCCCTGACTGCTGCGATGGGGCCTGGGTTGTCCAGATCCTAGAGCTTGCCTGTGCGCGCACCTTGCTTGGCCAACATGTCAGCATGCTGGTTTCCCTCGCTACGGGGTTCAGTGTTGGAATGTGCCTTCACTTTATGTATATAGATCTTCCCTTCCTCCCCCACGGCTGTCATGATCTTTTCCAGTCGGGGCTTAATTGCCAGGGGTCTCCCGTCTGCAGATGTGTATCCGCGACGGGACCAGATAGCCAAGTACTCCAGACACGAATTGCATGTGAACATACTGTCCGAGAAAATCGTGTGTTGGCTGGGGAATTCTTCGGGGTGTGTGACTACATACACCACCGCAGACAGTTCAGCGTGCTGGGCACTCATCGTACTGGGGAGTTTAATCACCAGGGCAATGCCTGCCTCTGGGTCATAAACTCCGCAGCCTGTGAGTCGTTCACCCGCAGATCCGTGCTTGAACCGTCCACAAGGATCTCTCGGCTTCTGCGGTGTAACCCAGCCCGAAAACCTATGTTAATTTCCCACCGTACACCGGTGGGCGGTCCCTGGATAGATCATGTTGGCTGCGAGTCTTGGCTCGCAGAGACCCTTTACCCTCAGGTCCATCTGGGAGAGGAGTAGGGTCCAGCGAGCAATGCAGGCAATGTTCTCTGTCCCGACCTTGATCCGACCGTCCAGGAGCATTTGGGTGGGCGTATGGTGGGAAAGGAGTGTGATAGGCGACCCCCCTGTGAAGATCAGTGAACTTTTCACAGCCCAGTGAGTGGCTAGGAGATGCCGCTCACAGTTGGAGTATCCCTTCTCCACATCCGTGAGTATCCTGGAGGAGTAGACCACTGGTCTCAGCCGGCCATGCCACTCTTGGAGCAGTACTGCACTCAGGCTGCCCCTTCACTGGCTGCTACCTCCAGGAAAAACTCTTTACCCCCATCAATAGCCCCTAGAGCTGGTGCGATCTGCAGGTCTTTCTTGAGTTGGATAAATACTGCCTCTCAGCCTTCGTCCCATTCCCACTCCACTCCCTTGTGTCGGAGTCGGAGCAGAGGGGCTGCTGTGGCTACATCATCCTCAATGTGATGTCTGCTGTACCCGGTTAGCCCGAGAAAAGATCTTGCTTCTGTCCCTGTGTCGGGAGCTGGTAACTTCTGCACTGCTTCCCTTCTAGCTTTGTCAGTGTCCCTTTCCCCAATGCGCACAGCCAGTCCCAGGAATTTTACTTCCTTCAGGCCGATATGTGCCTTTGTGGGATTCACTTTAAACCCTTCTTCTTTCAGCAGCTCCAGCAGTTCAGCCAGCAGTGGACCATGCTCCTCCCCCTCATCGGTGAACAGGAGCAGGTCGTCCACATACTGTACCAGCTGCTGGGGTCTGCTGAGGCTCTTTAAACAGTTGGCCATACATTGATGCAAAATACTGGGTCTTTTGTGGAAGCCCTGATGGAGACAGTTCCAAGTGTATTGCTGTCCTTTAAAGGTAAAAGCAAACTTGTACTGATCGTTCCTTCTTAAAGGTATGGACCAAACCCGTTGGAAATATCCAGCTCTGTGAAGGTGGTCGCGGAGGCTGGGATATGTCCAATGAGGTCGGCGACAGCAGCAACAGTGGGTGCACAGGCGGGGATGTTACGGTTGAGTACTCGATAGTCCACCGTGGCTCTCCAGGAGTTGTCCTGTTTCTTAACCGGCCACAACGGAGAGTTCACATGGGTAGCTATTGGTCTCAATACCCCTGTTTCACTAAAGAACCGAAGGCTGTTTCCATGTCTGCCTCCGCCTCCCTGGGGAAGTTATACTGTTTCTACAGTCGGGTCATAGGGTCCCCATCTATGCTAACCTCAACCCCGTTTATCCTCCCACAGTCGTGTTTGTGAGAGGCAAAAGCTGCAAGGTTTGCCCTTACATACTTTTGGTACTCCATCGGAGTGTTACTGACCAGTGATTCACGGTCGTAACACTCCTTTGGCTTCATGGTGCACACTGTCCCCTTTCCCCGTTTTTCTGGGATAACCATTACCTCACTCTCCTGTCCCGTACAGACTGACCCCCAAAGACAGTCGTTTCTTAAATCCACTAGGATCCCGTGGCCTAGAATAAAGTCAGCCCCCAGGATCCCTCTCCCTTCCTGTTCCCACATCATCAGGACACAAGTCCACTTGGTATGGAGTGTTCCTAAATGAACAGAGAGCGGAATGGAGAATGAGCCAACCTGCTCGGTGCCTGTGAAACCCACTAAGCTCTCGGGGACCCCGTTAGACAGAGGTGAGGCGGCGGGGTTATTTACATAGACAAGAGTGCTTGATGCACCGGTATCCAGCAGGTCAGTCCCTTTCAACTTCTCCACTTCCATCTGAACGGTCGGTCTCCCCCACGCATCGTACTCGAGGGAACACAGGGGAACAGGCTGTGTCTGTTCTAGTCACTATTTTGGCTGGGATGGGGCAGATGGGATTTCGGTACCGGTGGCGGTGGTACCCTCCCAGAGCCATCCAGCATTGTTCGCAGGGCAGTCAGAAAGGTATCAAACGTGTGGGGAGGGGCTGGCTTCTCGGTCTCGGTCTTTTGGGGAAGGGCAGGAGAACTCTTCCCTGCGCTACTCTTCCATGGGTTTCTACAATCCTTTCTCCAGTGCCCACTCTTTCCGCACCCAAAACAGGTACGTTTTGTACCGGAGGGGTTGCCCCCCTCGTGGCACCATTCCCTCTTGTCCTGACTAGGTCTGATTTCGAGGACCCTTCCCTTGGGTGGGTGCTCTTCCATTCCCCTGCCGTTCCAGTAGGCTCGGGTCATTTCCCTGACCACTCCCTGTTCGGTGGCCTGGGGATTTCTCGGGTCAAACCAGGCCTCAGCCTTTGTCCTTATACGAGGTAAATTGTTTGCCATCAGGCTTCAGAGCCAGTGGGCTCTCTCATCCCGGCTTAGGTGATTCCGGTCGAGGTCCCCTCCACAGACGCTCTGGTACACAGGCCACAGCCTGTCTGCGAAAACCTGTCGGGTTTTCCCTGTGAGCTGCACTGTTGGGACTCCCATCATTACAGTCCATGGCTTCTAGAATATTTTCCTGGACAGCGGCACATGTCCTCTGCCCCCTTTTACTCTCGGCAGAGAGGGACTGGTACAGCTTGCCGTCCAGTGAGAGGAGGTGCATATTTGCTATCTCAGCATCATCACACGCGTTAATATCCCTTGCCTGTTCCACTTCCATAAAGTGGACCGAGGTGTCCCCCTTTGGGGTGAGTTTCCCAGGTGACTTATCATAGCCCTGAGCTGTTGGGTCGTGTGGGGAACCACAAACTGACTTTCCAGGGGCCCCAGACCCCCAGCACCGGTGGGCGGGCCAAACATTTGTTGCTGGACCTGGCACATTGGCCCTGGTTCTGGCCCTTCCTGTTCTGGGTCGCCTACCCCTCCTCCCTGCTGCCAAGCCAAGCTGAAACTCGGTGCCACAGGTGGTGGTGGTCCGCTATCCCTGTCCGCCCCACAACTCGTTCACCCTCCTGCTGCCGAACCGGTATAGTCACCGGCACCACAGGTGGTGGTTGAACAGTTTCCTCCTTCTCTTCCAGGTTTACCCGGGCCGTTCCCGGGTTTATTAGGAATACCTTGCCTTTTGCCTTGCACAGAGCAAGGGTTAAACTTTTGTTTGTTGCTGGCAGGGACCGTGGTCTCCTGACTCAAACCCATTCGTGCTGGCTACTTTATAAGCTGCTGTACGTCTCTTAACTTATCCTCCAGCTCTTTTACTTGAAGGGTGAGGCGAGTGTTTTCCTCCCACAGTATCTTATCATTATTATTAGCCTCGGTAACCTGACACTGTAAATAGTTCTGGCTGTTTTTGAACCTTTTCATTCGCTGTGTCTTTCCATGTTTTAGTTTACGGAGTTCCCCCCACACCTTTCTTCTGCCATAGCCCTGTCATGTGATGTTTCTGCACATTCACATTGTTCTGCCTGCAGTGACTCGATGTTCTTATCTAGGGGTTGGACCTGTTGCTGTCGTCAGGACAACCAAATTGCCTTTTCTACTGATTCCTTATGGTACTTGCTTGCTGTCCACTGGGCCGCAGCGTCTCCTGAACGCTCAGCGTGCAACAGACCAAGCACTCATTCCTTAGTGACATTCACTTTCTTATACACAAAGGAGGAAATCCTCTCTTCCATCTTTGTTCTTTCCTCCAAAACAGCAATCTCTGCATCACATCCTTTAGACCAAAGTCCTGCCGTGGTCGCCATTCTGTCGGGCGTGGTGTGTGGGGTGAGGTTCACCTCTGACCTTCTGAGCGGTTTCAATCGCTCGCACTTTCTGGGTTCTAGACTTTGGATTTATTTGGGGATGTGACAAAGTGCAAGAGAGAATTGGTTTTGGTGCAAAGAACCTCAATTTTATTAAGGGCAAGAACGTAAAATGTCGAGCTTGTAATTACTCGAATAAAAAAACACTTATCACACTTTAAAGGGGTTACAGAAAAATAATACACCTCCCACCTCCCAATGCCTAACTCTGACTCGGTGAAACTCGAGGGCAAACAGGGATTATGCTCACCAATCCTCTTATTGTCAGTTGGCGGTGGTTTGCAGTTTCGTGGTTCGCTGGACTCTGTATGTTCTGCTTGCCGTACCCCGAACATCGTGGAAGACTTCTTACTGCGTAGTGTTCAGTTGGGTGGTGTCCGCTGATGCGGTTGGGTGCGTATTGGATTTATGGGGTCAGTACTCACTTTCTTCCGTCAGCAGTTGGTTTTAAAGTTCTTTAGGTAATGTTTCACCTGTTGGTATCGAGGAACAGATTGTAGAGGGGAAACTTTCGAAGCTTCGGTTTCTTCTTGAGGACTTTTGTTCTTAGAATTTGCCGATCGCGGTGTTTTCGATGTTACCACGTTGGCTGTGGTCAGTTGCTGCCGCGATGATGATGTCCGAAGTTACTGGGAACTGCTTTCTCTGCTGTGATGATGTTCTTCCTTCTCCTTCGGTAGCAGGGCAGTGTGGTCCAGGAGTGTCGTCGAGGCTGAAGATGTTGGAGCTCAGAAGAGCTGTACAGGAGGCTGTGCAGCAAGCTCTCTGGAAGGCTTGTTACAAACTGCTGTGGCGATCTCTCTCCTTTTTCCCTCCTTCCCGTTCTCCTTCTTTCGTTAAAAAACAAGGCCCCAGTTATACTTTGGGAGCCGTTCTAATCTGCGTGCCAAATGAGCCCCGATTTTTTGTTTTAATTTTGGCGGGCTTGATATCTCTTTGTTATATTTTGGCCGGCCCATTAATGGTAACCTGTCTCGGATGTGTTGATCTTTTGAATTTGTTTCTTGATCGGGAAAATTAGGTTTTTGGTATTTGCAATGTCAGCCGAGGCCTGGGTTTTCCATGCGGGCTGGATGGGCCATTCTCATTATGTATAGGCTGGATGGATTTCCTGCTCAGAGTGATGGCGGGCTATCTCTGGGTTGATTGTTGCGATGTTAATGTCTCCCGTGGAGACGGGTTTTCGAGTTTACACAATTCCCCAGACAATTTGTTCAGCTTCAATATCCCAGACAGCTTCAATCCCCAAACTGGTTTCTTTGAATGATCCTTTAGTTTTCAGCCCTTTCCACACGGACCCAATTCCAAATTCGATTAAAACTTGTAGTTTCTTCCATGTGCACTTTAGGATCCCAAACTTTCTGGTTCATAGTTCCAAATTAAATTTCCTTTCCAATGAGTCCACACACTGGGGGGTTGTCCAACGAATTTTTGCAATCCAACTCCTGCACCAATTTTCTATGTTTCTATGTTTCAAAAACTTTGGCATGATTGGTTCCATGGTGTACTGGTGAGCATTCTGTACTCAGTAAACCAGTGATCTGAGTTCACATTGTGGTGGAACCTCAATTCTTGCTGTCCCAGCTGCTGAAAATGTGTGACAAACAAGTGAAAGACACCTGGTGTTGGTGGGCAGTTTTGTTGACTTTGTCAGTGATGCTTGATCTGCAAGTCTAGTTTTCAAATCGTGTGTTCAACCATCAGTTACCTGTTACAAATCAGCGGAGGAGAAACCAGTTTTTTTATCTAATGCTGCCTTTACCTGCACAATTATCTGTGCTGAGATTATCTGTGCAATATGCTTTGAGCAGGATCAATAAAATCAACGCTTTTTGAAATGCAGGCACTGCATGTTTTGTACTCGAACAAATTTGCATTTTCTTGTCTGGGGTAAAAATAAAAAAGGGAAGGTGGCTCAACCGTGGCTATCTAGGGAAATCAGGAATAGTATTAAAGCCAAGGAAGTGGCATACAAATTGATGTGGAATCTATATGGGTAGAGCTGCAGAACACCATAGCGCAAAAAACGTTCGTGGGAATTGTGCACAGACCTCCAAACAGTAGTAGTGATGTTGGGGAGGACATCAAACAGGAAATTAGGGGTGCATGCAATAAAGGTGCAGCAGTTATAATGGGTGACTTTAATATGCACAGAGATTGGGCTAGCCAAACTGGAAGCAATACGGTGTAGGACGATTTCCTGGAGTGCATAAGGGATGGTTTGCTAGACCAATATGTCGAGGAATCAACTAGGGGGATGGCCATCTTAGACTGGATGTTGTGTAATGAGAGAGGACTAATTAGCAATCTCATTGTGCGAGGCCCCTTGGGGAAGAGTGACCATAATATGGTGGAATTCTGCATTAGGATGGAGAATGATACAGTTAATTCAGAGACCATGGTCCAGAACTTAAAGAAGGGTAAACTTTGAAGATATGAGGCGTGAATTGGCTAGGATAGATTGGCGAATGTTACTGAAGGGGTTGACTGTGGATGGGCAATGGCAGACATTTAGAGATCGCATGGATGAACTACAACAATTGTACATTCCTGTCTGGGGTAAAAATGAAAAAGGGAAGGTGGCTCAACCGTGGCTATCTAGAGAAATCAGGAATAGTATTAAAGCCAAGGAAGTGGCATACAAATTGGCCAGAAATAGCAGCGAATCTGGGGACTGGGAGAAATTTAGAGCTCAGCAGAGGAGGACAAAGCTTTTGATTAGGGCAGGGAAAATGGAGTACGAGAAGAAGCTTGCAGGGAACATTAAGGCGGATTGCAAAAGTTTCTGTAGATATGTAAAGAGAAAAAGGTTAGTAAAGACAAACGTAGGTCCCCTGCAGTCAGAATCAGGGGAAGTCATAACGGAGAACAGAGAAATGGCAGACCAATTGAACAAGTACTTTGGTTCAGTATTCACTAAGGAGGACACAAACAACCTTGCGGATATAAAAGGGGTCAGAGGGTCTCGTAAGGAGGAGGAACTGAGGGAAATCTTTATTAGTCGGGAAATTGTGTTGGGGAAATTGATGGGATTGAAGGCCGATAAATCCCCAGGGCCTGATGAACTGCATCCCAGAGTACTTAAGGAGGTGGCCTTGGAAATAGCGGATGCATTGACAGTCATTTTCCAACATTCCATTGACTCTGGATCAGTTCCTATCGAGTGGAGGGCAGCCAATGTAACCCCACTTTTTAAAAAAGGAGGGAGAGAGAAAACAGGGAATTATAGACCGGTCAGCCTGACCTCAGTAGTGGGTAAAATGATGGAATCAATTATTAAGGATGTCACAGCAGCGCATTTGGAAAATGGTGACATGATAGGTGCAAGACAGCATGGATTTGTGAAAGGGAAATCATGCTTGACAAATCTTCTGGAATTTTTTGAGGATGTTTCCAGTAAAGTGGACAAAGGAGAACCAGTTGATGTGGTATATTTGGACTTTCAGAAGGCTTTCGACAAGGTCCCACACAAGAGATTAATGTGCAAAGTTAAAGCACATGGGATTGGGGGTAGTGTGCTGACGTGGATTGAGAACTGGTTGTCAGACAGGAAGCAAAGAGGAGGAGTAAATGGGTACTTTTCAGAATGGCAGGCAGTGACTAGTGGGATACCGCAAGGTTCTGTGCTGGGGCCCCAGCTGTTTACATTGTACATTAATGATTTGGACGAGGGGATTAAATGTAGTATCTCCAAATTTGCGGAAGGCACTAAGTTGGGTGGCAGTGTGAGCTGCGAGGAGGATGCTATGAGGCTGCAGAGTGACTTGGATAGGTTAGGTGAGTGGGCAAATGCATGGCAGATGAAGTATAATGTGGATAAATGTGAGGTTATCCACTTTGGTGGTAAAAACAGAGAGAAAGACTTTATCTGAATGGTGACAGATTAAGGAAAGGGAAGGTGCAACGAGACCTGGGTGTCATGATATATCAGTCATTGAAGGTTGGCATGCAGGTACAGCAGGCGGTTAAGAAAGCAAATGGCATGTTGGCCTTCATAGCGAGGAGATTTGAGTACAGGGGCAGGGAGGTGTTGCTACAGTTGTACAGGGCCTTGGTGAGGTCACACCTGGAGTATTGTGTACAATTTTGGTCTCCTAACTTGAGGAAGGACATTCTTGCTATTGAGAGAGTGCAGCGAAGATTCACCAGACTAATTCCCGGGATGGTGGGACTGACCTTTCAAGAAAGACTGAATCAACTGGGCTTGTATTCACTGGAGTTCAGAAGAATGAGTGGGGACCTCATAAAAATGTTTAAAATTCTGACGGGTTGAGACAGGTTAGATGCAGGAAGAATGTTCCCAATGTTGGGGAAGTCCAGAACCAGGGGTCACCGTCTAAGGATAAGCGCTAAGCCATTTAGGACCGAGACGAGGAGAAACTTCTTCACCCAGAGAGTGGTGAACCTGTGGAATTCTCGACCACAGAAAGTAGTTGAGGCCAATTCACTAAATATATTCAAAAGGGAGTTAGATGAAGCCCTTACTACTCGGGGGATCAACGGGTATGGCGAGAAAGCAAGAAGTGGGTACTGAGGTTTCATGTTCAGCCATGAACTCATTGAATGAGGTTCAGACTAGAAGGGCTGAATGGCCTGCTCCTGCACCGAGTTTCTATGTTTCTATGTTTCTAAAAAACAGGGCCCCAGTTATACTTTGGGAGCCGTTCTAATCTGCGTGCCAATTGAGCCCCGATTCTTTGATTTAATTTTGGCGGGCTTGATATCTCTTTGTTATATTTTGGCGGGCCCATTAATGGTAACCTGTCTCGGATGTGTCGATCTTTTGAATTTGTTTCTTGATCGGGAAAATTAGATTTTTGGTATTTGCAATGTCTGCCTAGGCCTGGGTTTTCCATGCGGGCTGGATGGGCCATTGTCATTATGTATACACTGGATGGGTTTCCTGCTCAGAGTGATGGCTGGCTATCTCTGGGTTGATTGTTGCTATGTTAATGTCTCCCAGGGAGATGGGTTTTCGAGTTTACACAATTCCCCAGACAATTTGTTCAGCTTCAATATCCCAGACAGCTTCAATACCCAAACTGGTTTCTTTGAATGATCGTTTAGTTCTCAGCCCTTTCCACATGGACCCAATCTGCCTTGTAAAATCCCAAATTCGTTTAAAAATCGTAGTTTCTTCCATGTGCACTTTAGGATCCCAAACTTTCTGGTTGATAGTTCCAAATTAAATTTCATTTCCAATGAGTCCAAACACAGGGGAGGTTGTCCCATGAATTTTTGCAATCCTACTCCTGCAACTATTTTCTATGTTTCTATGTTTCGATGTTTCTATGTTTCAAAAACTTTGGCATGATTGGTTCCATGGTGTAATGGTGAGCATGCTGGACTCAGTAAATCAGTGATCTGAGTTCAAATTGTGGTGGAACCTCAATTCTTGCTGTCCCAGCTGCTGAAAATTTGGGACAAACAAGTGAAAGACACCTGATGCTGGTGGGCAGTTTTGTTGCCTTTGTCAGTGATGCTTGGTCTCCAAGTCTAGTTGTCAAATCGTGTGTTCAACCGTCAGTTACCTGTTACAAATCAGCGGAGGAGAAACCAGTTTTTTATCTCATGCTGCCTTTACCTGCACAATGTGTGCTGAGATTATCTGTGCAATATGCATTCCGCAGGATGAATAAACGCAACGCATAGAAACATAGAAACATAGAAACACAGAAAATACTTGCAGCGGTAGCCATTCGACCCTTCGAGCCTGCACAATCACTCAATAAGATCATGGCTGATCATTCACCTCAGTACCCATTTCCTGCTTTGTCTCCATACCCCTTGATCCCTTTAGCCGTCAGGGCCACATCTAACTCCCTCTTGAATATATCCAACGAACTGTCATCAAAAACTCTCTGCAGTAGTGAATTGCACAGGTTAACAACTCCCTGAGTGAAGAAGGTTCTCCTCATCTTGGTCCGAAATGGCTTAAACTGTGTTCCAACATTCTGGATTCCCCAACATTGGGAACATTCTTCCTGCATCTAACCTGTCCAGTCCCATCAGAATTTTATATGTTTCTATGAGATCCCATCTCAGCCTTCTAAACTCCAGTGAATAAAGGCACAGTCGATCCAGTCTCTCCTCATATGTCGGTTCTGCCATCCCGGGAATCAGTCTGGTGAACCTTCGCACTCGACAAAACGTTGCATTTTCTTTTCATGCCAAGCATTTTACATTAATGCATTGCAATGCCAACGCACTTTTTACCTGGCAAGACTGAAGTACAAGCTGTGATGAACAGTGTGAAACAGAAACAGCTACTTGAGAAACCACATCGACGGCATCTATGTGAAATGCTCTGCGCCGATAATTAGCAGAGCGTAAAGAAGGGAAACTGATGCTTCACATGAGAAAAGGCCGAGCCAAAGTGTAATGTTGATGATTTTGATAACTATTTCAATGATTTTTGTGTGATTGGTTCCATGGTGTAATGGTGCGCACTCTGGGCTTTGAATACAACAATCTGAGTTCAAATCTCAGTGGAACCTCAATTCTTGTTGTCCCAGTGGCTGAAAATTTGGGACAAACGAGTGAAAGATACCTGGTGCTGGTGGGCAATTTTGTTGCCTTTATCATTGATGCTTGATCTCCAAGTCTAGTTGTCAAATCCTGTGCTCTGTGTTAGCACAGTCCCGCATTGCTGAACTCTTTGCTTCAGCACGCAGTCTGAAGTTTGGATTAAAAAACAGGAAGTTTGAAGTTTGGATGGAAAAGAGACGTTAGACAATGTGGTGCCTTCAGCCAGTGAGATGAGTAAATTGTTATTGTCTGGATGTTATACATTTGAGTACCTTGTTACGGTGGGAATAATGGAAATTCAGGACTAAACGATTTGATGATGTCTGTATGTTCTGTATTTGACTGTAACCTTGTTACTATACAATGAGATCTGTAGGTTAAACAAGCAATATTAAGTCTGTCTGTTAAACGATTCAGAAAGCAGTTAGTCAGGATTGTCTAAATGGAAAGAATAAGAGTTCAAAGGCTTTTTCAGTGTAAAGATGAGATATTTATGGACTGTAGAGACACAGACAGCAGGGACACTAGACATTTGGAAGGTGTGTGTCTCAAGCAGCCACGGAAATCGAAGCAAGCTGCCTTTGTGAAGTGTTCTCAGTAACTTTCATACTTGGTTTGTTTAGTATGAATGTTTAACTAAAAGACCCGATCCTGCCTTTACTACAACGGAGTGTGTGCAGGTAATTCGATATTAAAAGCAACGAAGCGAAAAGAGCAAGACAGCTGTTTACAACATTTTGGTGACCGCGACGTGATTTTCGAAAGTTCGTTGGCTTATTCGAAGACCCCGAGGTGAAGCAGAAAGTTGGCTGAGTTGTTGGAAGAAGTGTTTCCCACACATCAGTTTAAGGGGTGAGCATTCTCTTCGTTGTCGTGATTAAAGGGATCTTCAGTTAGTAATGGGAGGCTAAGGGGATATTCCAGTTGAAGTCCGGTTATTTCTTAATGAGTTGATTGAGTCAAAAGGGGGACCTTATGGGATAAGACAGGAAACAATGACAGGAGATGGACAGAGACACAGCAGTCCTTAGTGGAGAGTGTCCAGTTAAAAAAGATTAAAGTGTTTGGGTTAAAAAGTGATAAAAAGTGAAAAGCGTTAGTGTTGCAGTGTCTCATGCTGTGGATTCAAACGTTAGGAGAAGAGGCTGAGGCTCGAGTTAGGGAAGTCTCAGAACTCAGAGAGCAGCTAACAGCAGTGAGTAAAGAAGTAGAGAATTGGTGATTTCAGGCACTCGGGGCAGCCAGGACTGTTCTGACACTGGATCAGCATCTTGCTGATGAACAGAAGCGTAATCAAGATCTAGAGAAAGGAATATCTAAGCTGCAGCAGATGGTGGTATTAGTTTGCCCACGGAGACAGCAATTGATAAAGCCGGGTGGTATTCGGAGGATTCCCCGGGTCTGAGAGTTGAAAAGGGGTATAAAGGACAGGGAGAATGCCCACCGTTCCCATCCACAGCTCCTTTGTCTTCTCTGACTTTGGAGCCTCGAACCCGTGTGGTTCGCATGGCAACGTTAGGATCAGAGGCGGAGCAGTTAGGTGCCTCTTCGGTTACTCAGACGCTTAACACCCCACAACATTACACACGACCTTCCGGTAATGTGGAGAGTGGGGGAAGCACGCTCGAACGGACAAGGCGAGAGCAGGATCACGATTCCTCTACACCCTGTGGAGCTCGTGAAGGGAACACGACCTTAAGTGGTTTTGGGGATACCTGGTATGAGCGAGGAGGGGTAAAGTTATAGGACATGAGAGCTATCCTTAGTGAAGTGGGACCCGCACACCTTCAGGATCTTAATACGTTTGCCCAGTGGTGGTGTAATATTCTGGGATGGTGGCAGTCAGGGAACATATCAGAGAAACCGAGGGTTCACATTGTTCTGTGAGCTTTAGGGAATCACCGGGGAACGGGAGTAGGTTTTGAAACAACTTCCAGGTCTCATGCTTGGTAGAATAATAGCTGCAATCTTTGTTACTCACTCGGGCCACAGTTAATAAAGCGGCTTGCATTATTACGAGGGGAAGGACCCAGGGAAGCTGGGGAATGTATATTCCAGTTGTGTAAAAGTTTGGGAAGTAATTGGATTGATATCAGTCATTACGGGGATGGTACACATCGAGAGATCATTTTGAATCTCCTATCCCCGTCAGTAGTTCTGGAAGTAGATGCTTGGGGTGGGGACGATCATTTTGATAAACGGTTGGCAACGGTAGAAAGCTTGTATCAGGGAGCTGAAGGAATTTCAGTCATGGAAGTGAGACAGGGGTTACAGCGAAGGAAGGCAGAATGGCCTGAGTGGATGAATCCCGCGAGGAGTCACATAAAAGGAGCAGGACCAGGTGGTGGCCGTCAGTTGATAGAGGACAGGGAGAGACTGGCTAAAGAATTAGAAAAGTTAAAAGAAAAGTTGAAGAATCAGGAAAGAGAAGCTGGAGACACAGACAGGAATGATACGTCGGTTCAGTTGCTGAGGTCGGGGGTAGATTCCGCAGGTGAGGGAGGATCCCTATAGGGATGCCGCGCCTCAACCACACATGTCGTTCCTTAAGACCCTTACTTCAGGATAGGGGTGGCCATACCCTTATCGAGGCTTGTGTGGAAGGGCAGCGGGAAATGGACACCGGGTCTGCCGGACAAATGAAGGTTCTCCTGGAGGAAGGGGATTCCCCTCTTCAGAGACAGTTCCCCAACACCCCAGATACACGAGGAGCAGTTACTGAACAGTCAGAGATGAAAGCAGTGGGAGAAGCTTGTTCAGAAACATTTAAAGTGTCAGCAGGAATGGGCTGTTTCAGAACTGATGAGATGTTCAGTGAAAAGCTCAAATGTGGGAGTTACAAACATGATCTTAAAGCATGTGAAATAGAAGTTGGATTGTTGCTAATGTCGAGAGAGTGAATTACAGCAGTTCCGAAGGGTGAACTGAGGGAAGGACTGGGTCTCTCGACTGACTATTCAGCATTTCCGCCATCCTTTACTCGATGTTGTTACACTTCTCCCAGAAAGCAGAGGAAATTGTTAAAACCTGTGCAGAGGGTAACAGACTTAGTCGAAGACACCAATTGTGAGTTTACATTTCTGAATGTAAACAGCATGGAATTCAGTTGGAAACATCAAAAATTTAAAATTGACTTTTAAGTAAAAATGGATATGGTGATCACAGACCAACGGACTTTAAAATGGCATCCTGAGAATCTGAATCTACAAGAACCCTACTTTGAACCGAAGCGTGCTGCTATTTGGAAGAAGGAAATACGGAAATGGAATACAACATGTCAACAGCTACAGAGTTTGAATCAAGCAATCGTTGTGGACATTAACCATCACACTGCGGAAATCGAGAACGTGCACACAACTTTGGACCAGATTGGACATGTAAGCTGGTGGGAGTCATTGTTGGGATGGAGCCCGACGGCAACAGGCGTGATGAACACACTGATACACCCTGTCCTTATGCTGGTGCTGGTTCAGCTGGTCGTGCTGGTCATTTTGATTTACTGCGGATGTCGTGATGGAAAACAAGGACAACAACTGGACAATGCTGTTGAACGAGCTCGAGCCACCATGCAAATGTATGTTACCCAGATAAGACCTGCAGAGAGGCGAGGAGAAAAAGTGGGGGAATGTGGGAGCACAGTCCCGCATTGCTGAACTCTTTGCTTCAGCACGCAGTCTGAAGTTTGGATTAAAGAACAGGAAGATTGAAGTTTGGATCGAAAGAGACTGTTAGACAATGTGGTGCCTTCAGCCATTGAAATGAGTAACTGGTCATTGTCTGTATGTTAAATATTTGATTGTACCTTTGTTACTATTTAATGACATCTGTAGGTCAAACAAGCAATGTTAAGTCTGTATGTTAAACAATTCACAAAGCCGTTAGCCGTGATTGTCTAAATGTAAAGAAATAAGAGTATAAAGATGAGACTCACACACGCAGACACCAGAGACACTGGACATTCGGAAGGTGTGTGTCTCAAGCAGCCACGGAAATCGAAGCAAGCTGCCTTTGTGAAGTGTTCTCAGTAACTTTCATACTTGGTTTGTTTGGTATGAATGTTTAAATCAAAGACCCGATCCTGCCCTTTACTACAACTGAATGTGTGCGGGTAATTCGAGGTTAAATGCAACGAAGCAAAAAGAGCAAGACAGCCGTTTACAACATTTTGTGACAGGTAACTGATGGTTGAGCACACGATTTGATAACTAGACTTGTAGATCAAGCATCAATGACAAATTCAACAAAACTGCCCACCAGCACCATATGTCTTTCACTTGTTTGTCCCAAATTTTCAGCAGCTGGGACAACAAGGAATCAGGTTCCACCGAGATTTGAACTCAGATCCCAGAGTGCTCACCATTACACTATGGAACCAACCATGGTAAAATATTTGAAACAATTCTCAAAAACAACAAAATCATCTCCAACAGTACACTTTGGCTCGGCCTTTTCTCAATCACACCATCAGTTTCCTCTCTTTGCTCTCTGCTAATTATCGATGCAGAACAATTCACACAGATACCGTCGAGGCTATGGTTTTACAAGTAGCTGTTTCTGTTTCACACTGTTCATCACAGCTTGTACTTCAGTCTTGCCAGGTAAAATGTGCGTTGGCATTGCAATGTATTAATGTAAAATGCTTGGCATGGAAAGAAAATGCAAAGTTTTGTCGAGTTAGCGAGTAGGTGACGAGGTTTGGGGTTGATGTGCGTCGCTTTCAATCTTTGAAATTTCACCAAGCAAAGAAATGGAGAATTGAACTGTCCCTGTAAGCATTGTGTTCGCGTTTAATCACAGCAATATCCACATTCAGGAGCTGAAAAGGAATTAAAACCTAATACCTGCTTCGGGACAATCAGAAGACTTCGTCACAGACAAGGCACCGGAAGGCTGGAAGGTAGATCACACCGGTTGTGGGAGAGCTGGTTGGTGGTGACATGGAAGTGTCTGCAGTGTGCGGGACCAGACTGCTTCCACACATCCACAATGAATGTCCCAACCTTTACTTGGGAAAAGTACAACTGAGAGTGGACAAGTTCCATCCCGGTCAGAGCAATCTGAAGCTTTAACTGACTGACACCCTGGTTTGGGATGTCTTGCAGTGTGTAATTGTGTCAGTCTCTGTGGCGCAATGGGTTAGCGTGTTCGGCTGTTAACCGAAAAGTTGGTGGTTCGAGACCACCCAGGGACAAAGCATTGAACTGTTTTTCCCCGTGGATTCGATGCTGCACGATTCCAGGTTGTCATTGTGCGTTTTGGCTGCGCGAATATATTCCACAAACATTGCCAGCTGTGCTGTTATCCAGTGAGTTCCCACTCCAATATTTTTATGAGCATTCAGTTTGAGTGTATACAGAACTGAACAGAGACATCAGAAAATTTAACAAGGTTGTGGGACATTGTTTTTTGTTAATATTGAACCACTAATATGAATAAATCCATTTCTTCAAATATTTAATTGAACATGTTTTCAAAATGTTTCCCAACAGTTTTGAACCAGGGACATTTCGCGTGTGAGGTGAATCTAATAACCACTACATTACGGAAACACTACAGCAATGTTCGGAATATAACCAGAGCTTTAACCGACACAGCTGGCCTATACTTCAGGACCTGGTTTTATGAGAATAGAAAGACGGTGCTATATTTAGGAAGTCTGTGAGTGTGGCAGGAATTGATCGAGTGTTTCCCAGACTTTACACATAGGAACAGGAGGTGGCCATTTAGCAGCGAGTGGTTAGGATCTGGAATGTACTGCTTGAACGGGTGGTGGAGGCAGACTCAATCGTATCTTTCAAACGGGAGCTGGATCAGTGTCTGAAGGAAAAACAATTGCAGGGCTACAGGGAAAGGGCGGGGGAGTGGGACTCGCTGAGAGTCGGCACGGGCTCGACGGACCGAATGGCCTTCCGTGCTGTAACCATTCTATGATTCTATAAGTTAGTGGCACATTTCATAGTGTGGGTGGAAGCAGAACATTGCAAAGGGACATGGATTGAGTCGGCAAAACTGGAGGCATCTGATTCAGGAGAGTCGGGGGGCGCGGAAATTCGGGAGTTTAATGACTTGGAAAGGAACATTTTTGTTTTGTGCAGTTACGGTCAGATAAATGTTTGTGAAAGGAATTTTTTGAACAGAGGAATGCAGCATTTAATCTTCTGCCTCAACACTTCTTCCTGGGTGTCGGGGTCACATTTTTTTTGAGATTATTCTTCTCAAAAAGGAGTTAGATGTAGTCCTTCAGACTAGGGGGATCAAGGGCTATGGCGAGAAAGCAGGAATGGGATATTGAAGTTGCATGTTCAGCCATGAACTCATTGAATGGCGGTGCAGGCTCAAAGGGCCGAATGGCCGAACCGTGCACCGATTTTCTATGTTTTATATGTTTCTTGAATTTATATTTCCTTTGTTGTTTCACAATAACCAGACCTTTGCTCTAAAGTCTTTTTCACTATTTCCCCAGTCTCCTTTTGATGTTACCAGCAATGAACATTTTGAACCAGACACCGAAAACACACTGTGCAAAATGGGACATGCTTTAACAGTTAACGTGGGGCTCGAACCCCCAAATTCGAGATTAAGATTCTCATGCTCGACCGATTGATCTCGTGGGGCTTCTATCAAATAGACGTTTTTGTCGTTGATTGCAGCCAGGCGCCTGTTGGCTCCGCCCCAGATGTTTAAACTTGCTGTCAAGGAACTGCCAGGATCTTGTTGAATGGTGGACCAGGCTCGAGGGGCCGAATGGCCTAATCCGGCCCCTAATCCTCACATGTTTATTACCTTATGACCTTTCACAGGAGAACAAACTCGCCCCTGAGCATACATGAGGAGATAGCTCCAGAAAATATTCCCACCCAGTTAGCTTTTGCGTGTGAGGCGAACGTGTTAACCGTTACACTGCGGAAACATCTCCACTTTCAGCACCAGGTCAGACGGAAATGTTAAGCGAGCAGGTGAACTGCTGAATCCCACTTTGAAGGAGTTGATCGTGGTGTCAAACAATGAGTTTCACTTTATGATTAAAAATAAGAAATGTCAGATTTAAACACAGACCTCGAGAGAAGACTGCAACCTGAACACAGCACCTGAGACCGCTCGGCCATCCTGACTATTTAATGCTGTATGTGGCCATCTGCAGGTTGATTTTGAACTTTTGTATCCTGTCACATGAAAAAAATGAGGGCAGCAGGCGTATCTCTGCCTGACACCGGGGAAACAGTGAGACAGACCTTGGAGCAAGGGTCTGGTTATTGCCAAACAGCAAAGAATATATTAATTGTGGAAGAACAATATCTAAAAGTACAGTAACCCTGATGTGATTTAAACACGCTACCTTCGGAACTGAAATTAGTCACGCTACCATTGCGCCACGAGGTCTACGTCATAAGACTCAGATGTTCGTCGATATGAAGGTGTCACAATACAAGGAGCTTTAAAATCTCCGCCCATTCCCACCTGGTGTCAGAAGCAGCGCTCACCTCCCAGTCACTGTATGTTTTTTTCTTAAACTTTTGTGTTGCTTTCATGGGAAAGCATCATTAATTAACCCATCACCTTCTTTTGCACAATGAAAGAAATGCTAACTGAGGGACAGTCGATACTTCAATCATTTGTCCTGTGCTTTGGGGAGCGGGCAGGGAAGTGGACCTGAGTCCATGATCGGATCGGCCATGATCGCATTAAATGTCGGAGCAGGCTCGAGAGGCGTATGGCCGACTCTTGCTCCTATTTCTTATGTTCTTATGTTATTCTGCATGTTGACCCATTTTACACACTGTATTCTAGGATCTGGTTCAAAATCTTCATTGCCGATGACATCAGGAATCTGGGGCAACTTTTTTCAAATTTAACAGCACCGGTTATTCCGACCATGCACAGAAAATAAAATCAGTAGTGAAGTGCTCATTTTCATATTCAACGCAGTAGGATTTCAAATAAAGTTTAAGAATTTTACAGTGAAAAGTTTTGGAAGTGTTATTGTATTTGTGTCTTTAATTAAACTTTGTGGCGTCTGATTCCCGTTCATGCCTCTGCTGAATAAGAAAGGAGGGTTTGACGTTGACCAGACTGCACTGCCCCTGATATTTGTGAGCTCATCCTTTATATTCAGTGGTTTCTCGCCCTTTGATGGGCTGCAGTGTAGCGGATATCACGTTGGCCTCACACGCGAAATGTCCCCGGTGGATCCGTTTTCTCTCACTGAAAGTTATCTATTTATTGAAGTGAAATAAAGAGCACTTAAGGAATAAGGGATCACTTTTGCCAGGAGAATAAATAGCAAATAAAAACAGCAAATGCTGGAAATCTCAGCAGGTCAGGCAGCAATTGCCAGGAGACGAAACTCGCCTCTGATTGTTCCTCGAAAGCAAGTTTAAACATAATGCTCCTTGCCGGGATCGAACCTCATACCTTTCATGTGTAATGCAAACGTGATAAGCACACGTGATAACCACTACACTACAGAAACCTCTGGCACAGCTGGCACAACAGAGGGGAGCTGACCAGTGAGCTCCCTCTGTGCTGATCGGGAATGTGTTGGCTCACCTTAAACAACTTCTGTCCCACACTGAAAGTTCTCAATCCTTCTCCTCCACTGCCCTTTACAGAAATGTCACGGATCACCCAGCCACCGTGTTCACTTCCACATCCTCACAGTGGGATCACAGAGGTTCCTACCGTCTCCCCGCCATCAGCGAACTCGCCCTGTTTACAAAATTAAACCCGGAACACGTGCCCGGCAAAGGGCAGGAGAAGCCAGATAGTCTGTCAGTTCGGTCTATCACAGAAAGTATTGGTATTCATGGTAATGACAGCAATTATTAATCGTCTCACAGACCTCAATCATTTTTATGCGATGAATTTATCGACAATTGAAACCAGTTTAGTGCGCCGGATCTTAACCCCTCGACCACCAGGGAACAGTTATGATACAAGTAGATATATTTATATATATTCTTATTTGAACCTGAATATCAATGGCTAGCTACCTAGACCTCATGGTGCAATGGAAGTGCATCTAACTTTGAGTGAGAGAAATTGTTCCACAGTGACATCCATTTCATCTTTTGTTCCCTTTCAAACGCTAGAGACTGAGACAGGGGGAATAAATAGAGAAATAAAAGCACAGGGAGAAAGACAAGAGGAAGAGAGAAGGGGAAAGATACTGTCCCCACCCAGAACTCATGCAGAAACCCCTCTGCTGCGCTCGGGTTGGCCACCCAAAGCCTGGATGCACTAACGGGAGAACACCAGCGGCAGGTCGGGGCCATAAAAGGAACGGCGAGCGGCCCTGGGAGCAGCTTGGAGGTCCCGGGAGACTACTCCAGGGAGCAGTGCGAGCTGGTGCAGGAGGGCGGCTGCAGCGAAGAGTGACGTCATCAAGGTTCAGGTCGATGATTGGAGCGTGGGCACGTACAGCAGGAGCGGCGAGATCGGGGCGAAGGAGCGGTGAGAGACTGTAGAGGGATGTGATCAGGGCCCAGGGGAGGCATGAGTTCGGGGCCAGGAGCCCGGCGTTAGCACGGGCCAGCCCACACTGCGATATGTGTGTGCAGTGGGTCCGTGCAGCAGACCTGGTCTCCAGTCAACCTGCTTAACCCTTGCCACTGGACCAAGTCCTCGCTCTGTCAAGCCCGTGTGATGGCTGGGGTGCAACGGCCATCACAATTTTTAAAAATCCACGCACAGGCATCTTCCACCCTTTGGGATGTCGTTCGGGTCCTTCATTGAAACACCTGTGAACTCATCCTTTTTCGGCGTGGAAGCAAGTCATCCTCGTTTCGAGGGACCGCCTATGATGATGATGATGATGATGGATACATTAACGTCCCAACAGCTCATTGACTGCAGGAGTGGGACTGTGTGGCACTCCAGAAAACACGTCGAAAAGGCAAAGTCACTGATTCCGTCTCATGTGCTCCTCCGAACAAGAATAACAACACACACTAAAAATGCTTCAATAATGGTTACACTTTATCTCCGTGCAGCCTCTACAGTCGAAAGACACCACAACGGTAGTGCGAATACATTCTTCCCATCAAAGTTCTATTTGTGCTACTTTATTGTGGCAACTCTTGATTGCAGTCACCAAGATATCCCTTGAGATATCGGGTAAAACTCATGCTTTTCCTTTGGCAATGCTTTTAATAATCTGAGAAGATTTGACTGGAGGTTTATTAACAGATAGCACTTCGTAAGGCCTTTATCTCCATATTTACTAAGCAATTGGCTCGTTGGTCTAGTTGTATGATTCTCACTTAGGTGTTTGCGAGAGATCCCGGGCGAGCCCTTTTTTTGCCGTGAATTTTGAATTTGCATCGAACTTTTGCAAAGAAGGACTTGCATTTCTGCAGCGTCTGTCAGGAGCTCATAACGCCCCAAAGCGCTTTACAGCCGTTGAGTTACCTTTCATATGTTGTCACGTGAGTAAACATGTGCCCAAATCACCCCACACGCACCTCAACTCTTTGTGAAGGACTTCATAGAATCATAGAAGTTTGCAGCACGGAAGGAGGCCAATTCGGCCCATCGTGTCCGCGTCGGCCAACGAGACGCTCTCCAGCCTAATCCCACTTTCCAGCTCTAGGCCCATAACCCTGCAGGTTACAGAACTTCAGGTCACATCCAAGCACTTGTTAAATGTGGTGAGTGTTTCTGCCTCTACCACTCTTTCAGGCAGTGAGTTCCAGACCCCCACAACCCTCTGCGTGCAGAAATAAATAGGTGCAGGCGAAGGCCATTCGGCCCTTCGAGCCGCACCACCACGGAGAATGAAACAGTTAATTCAGAGACCATGGTCCAGAACTTAAAGAAGGGTAACTTTGAAGGTGTGAGGCATGAATTGGCTAGGATAGATTGGCAAATGATACTTAAGGGGTTGACAGTGGATGGGCAATGGCAGACATTTACAGACCGCATGGATGAACTGCAACAATTGTACATCCCTGTCTGGTGTAAAAATAAAAAAGGGAAGGTTGCTCAACCGTGGCTATCAACGGAAATCAGGGATAGTATTAAAGCCAAGGAAATGGCATACAAATTGGCCAGAAATAGCAGCGAACCCGGGGACTGGGAGACATTTGGAACCTAGCAAAGGAGGACAAAGGGTTTGATTAGGGCAGGGAAAATAGAGTATGAGAGGAAGCTTGCAGGGAACATTAAAATGGACTGCAAAAGCTTCTATAGATATGTAAAGAAAAAAAGGTTAGTAAAGACAAACGTAGGTCCCCTGCAGTCAGAATCAGGGGAAGTCATAACTGGGAACAAAGAAATGGCAGACCAATTGAACAAGTACTTTGGTTCGGTGTTCACTAAGGAGGACACAAACAATCTTCCGGATATAAAAGGGGTCAAAGGTTCTGGTAAGAAGGAGGAACTGAGGGAAATCCTTATTAGTCGGGAAATTGTGTTGGGGAAACTGATGGGATTGAAGGCCGATATATCCCCAGGCCTGATGGTCTGCACTCAGAGTACTTAAGGAGGTGGCCTTGGAAATAGTGGATGCATTAACAGTCATTTTCCAACACTCCATAGATTCTGGATCAGTTCCTATGGAGTGGAGGATAGCCAATGTAACCCCACTTTTTAAAAAAGGAGGGAGAGAGAAAGCAGGGAATTATAGACCGGTCAGCCTGACATCAGTAGTGGTGAAATTGATGGAATCAATTATTAAGGATGTCATAGTAGCGCATTTGGAAAGAGGTGACATGATAGGTCCAAGTCAGCATGGATTTGTGAAAGGGAAATCATGTTTGACAAATCTTCTGGAATTTGTTGAGGATGTTTCCAGTCGAGTGGACAAGGGAGAACCAGTTGATGTGGTGTATTTGGACTTTCAGAAGGCTTTCGACAAGGTCCCACACAAGAGATTAGTGTGCAAAGTTAATGCACATGGGATTGGGGGTAGTGTGCTGACGTGGATTGAAAATTAGTTGGCAGACAGGGAGCAAAGAGGAGGAGTAAATGGGTACTTTTCAGAATGGCAGGCAGTGACGAGTGGGGTACCGCAAGGGCCCTAGCTGTTTACATTGTACATTAATGATTTAGACAAGGGGACTAAATGTAGTGTCTCCAAATTTGCAGATGACACTAAGTTGGGTGGCAGTGTGAGCTGCGAAGAGGATGCTATGAGGCTGCAGAGTGACTTGGATATGTTAGGTGAGTGGGCAAATGCATGGCAGATGAAGTATAATGTGGATAAAGGTGAGGTTATCCACTTCGGTTGAAAAACAGAGAGACAGACTATTATCTGAATGGTGACAGATTAGGAAAAGGGGAGGTGCAAAGAGATCTGGGTGTCATGGTACATCAGTCATTGAAGGTTGGCATGCAGGTACAGCAGGCGGTTAAGAAAGCAAATGGCATGTTGTCCATCATAGCGAGGGGATTTGAGTATAGGGGCAGGGAGGTGTTACTACAGTTGTACAGGGCCTTGGTGAGGCCACACCTGGAGTATTGTGTACAGTTTTGGTCTCCTAACTTGAGGAAGGACGTTCTTGCTGTTGAGGGAGTGCAGCGAAGGTTCACCAGACTGATTCCCGGGATGGCAGGACTGACATATCAAGAAAGACTGGATTAACTGGATTTCAGACAAATGAGAGGGGATCTCATAGAAACGTTTAAAATTCTGGCAGGTTTAGACAGGTTAGATGCAGGAGGAATGTTCCCAATGTTGGGGAAGTCCAGAACCAGGGGTCACAGTCCAAGGATAAGGGGTAAGCCATTTAGGACCGTGATGAGGAGAAACTTCTTCACCCAGAGAGTGGTGAACCTGTGGAATTCTCTACCACAGGAAGTTTTTGAGGCCAATTCACTAAATATATTCAAAAAGGAGTTAGACGTAGCCCTTACTACTCGGGGGATCAAGGGGTATGGCGAGAAAGCAGGAATGGGGTACTGAAGTTGCATGTTCAACCATAAACTCATTGAATGGTGGTGCAGGCTCGAAGGGCTGAATGGCCTACTCCTGCACCTAATTTCTATGTTTCTACATTCCAATAAGATCATGGCTGATCATTCACCTCAGTACCCCTTTCCTACTTTCTCTTCACACCCCTTGAGCCCTTTAGCCATAAAGGCCACAGCTAATTCCCTCTGGATATATCAAATGAACTGACATCAACAACTCTCTGCGGCAGAGATTTCCACAGGTTAACAACTCTCTGAGTGAAGAAGTTTCTCCTCATCTCGGTCCTAAATGGCTTACCCCTTATCCCTTAGACTCTGACCCCTGGTTCTGGACATCCCCAACATCGGGCACATTCTTCCTGCCTCCAACCTGTCCAGTCCTGTCAGAATTTTATATGTTTCTTTGAGATCCCCTCTCATTCTTCTAAACTCCGGTGAATACAGGCCCAGTCAATCGAGTCTCTCCTCATATGTCAGTCCTGCCATCCAGGGAATCAGTCTAGTGAACCTTCGCTGCACTCTCTCAGTAGCAAGAACATACTTCTTCAGATTAGGAGACCAAAACTGAACACAATATTCCAGGTGAGGCCTCATCAAGGCCCTGTACAACTGCAGTAAGACCTTCTTGCTCCAATACTCAAATCCTCCAGCTATGAAGGCCAACATGCCATTTGCCTTCTTCACCGCCTGCTGTACCTGCATGCCAACTTTCAATGATTGATGTACCATGACACCCAGGTCTCGTTGCACCTCCCCTTTTCGTAATCTGCCACCATTCAGATAATAATCTGCCTTCACGTTTTTGCCACCAAAGTGAATAACATCACATTTATCCACATTATAGTGCATCTGCCATGTATTTGCCCACTCACCTAAACTTTCCAAGTCACTCTTCAGCCTCTTAGCATCCTCCTCACAGCTCACACCGTCACGCAGCTTAGAGTCACCTGCAAACTTGGAGATATAACACTCAATTTCTTCATCAAAATCATTGATGTATATTGTAAATAGCTGAGGTCCCAGCACTGAGCCCTGCAGCACCCCACTAGTCACTTCCTGTCATTCTGAGAAGGTCCCATTTATCCCGACTCTCTGCAACCTGTCTGCCAACCAGTTCTCTATCCATGTCAATACATTACCCCCAATACCATGTGCTTTAATTTTGCACACTAATCTCTTGTGTGGGTCCTTGTCAAAGGCCTTTTGAAAGTCCAAATACATTACATCCACTGGTTTTCCCTTGTCCACTCTCCGAGTTCCATCCTCAAAAAATTATAGAAGATTTGTCAAGCATGATTTCCCTTTTCTAAATCCATGCTCACTTGGACTGATTATGTCACTGCTTTCCAAATGCTTTGCTATTTCATCCATAATAATTGATTCCAGCATTTTCCCCACTACTGATGTCAGGCTAACCGGTCGATAATTACCCGTTTTCTCTCTTCCTTCTTTTTTAAAAAGTGGTGTTATATTAGCTACCCTCCAGTCCATAGGAACTGATCCAGAGTCGATAGACTGTTAAAAAATGATCACCAATGCATCCACTATTTCGAGGGTTACTTCCTTAACTACTCTGGGATGCAGACTATCTGGCCCTCGGATTTATCAGCCTTCAATCCCAACAATTTGCTGAACACAATTTCCTGACTAATAAAGATTTCCTTCAGTTCCTCCTTCTCGCTGGACCCTCGGTCCCTGAGTACATTAGGAAGGTTATTTGTGTCTTCCTTCGTGAAGACAGAACCAAAGTATCTGTTTAACTGGTCCGCCATTTCTTTGTTCTCCATTATAAATTCACCTGATTCTGACTGCAATGACCGACGTTTGTCTTCACTAATGTTTTTCTCTTCACATATCTATAGAAGCTTTCACAGTCAGTTTTTATGTTCCCAGCAATCTTCCTCTCATACTCTATTTTCCCACTCCTTATTAAACCCTTTGTCCTCCTCTACTGAATGCTAAATTTCTTCCAGTCCTCCGGTTTGCTGCTTTTTCTGGCAAATTTATAGGCCTCTTCCTTGCATTTAACACTATCCCTAATTTCCCTTATTAGCCACGGTTGAGCCACCTTCCCCGTTTTTATTTTTTCTCCAGACAGGGATGTACAATTGTTGAAGTTCATCCATGTGATCTTTAAATGTTTGCCATTGCCTATCCAGCGTCAACCTTTTAAGTCTCATTTGCCAGTCTATTCTAGCCAATTCACATCTCATGCAATTGAAGTTACCTTTCCTTAAGTTCAGGTCCCTAGTCTCTGAATTAAATGTTTCAATCTCCATCTTAATAAAGAATTCTACCATATTGTGGTCATCCTTCTCCAAGGGGCCTCGCACAACAAGATTGCTATTTAGTCCTTTTTTCATTACACATCACCGAGTCTAGGATAGCCAGCCCTCAAGTTGGTTCCTCGACATATTGGTCCAGAAAATCATCCCTAATACACTCCAGGAAATCCTCCTCCACCGAATTTCTACCAGTTTGGTTAGCCCAATCTTTATGTAGATTAAAGTCGCCCATGATAACTGCTGTATCATTATTGCACGCAGCCATAATTTCTTGTTTGATACTGTCCCCAAACTCACTACTACTGTTTGGTGGTCTGTGCAAAACTCCCACTCGTGTTTTCTGCCCTTTGGTATTCCGCAGCTTATACATACAGAGTCCACACCATCCAAGCTAATGTCCTTCCTTAATATTGCGTTAATTTCCTCTTTAACCAGCATCGTTCCCCGACCTCCTTTTCCTTTCTGTCTATCCTTCTTGAATGTTGAATACCTCAGGATGTTGAGTTCCCAGCCTTGGTCACCCTGGAGCCATGTCTCTGGAATCCCAATTATAACATATTCGTGAATTGCTGCTTCTGAGTGAATTCATCCACCTTATTACGAATAATCCTCGCATTGAGGCACAGAGTCTTCAGGCTTGTCTTTTTAATACACTTTGTCACTTTCGAATTTTGCTGTAATGTGGCCCTTTTTGATTTTTGCCTTGTGTTTCTCTGCCCTCCGCTTTTACTTTTCTTCTTTCTATCTTTTGCTTCTGCCCCCATTTTACTTCTTTCTATCTCCCTGCATAGGTTCCCATCCCCCTGCCATATTAGTTTAACCCCTCCCCAACAGCACTAGCAAACATTCCCCCAGACATTGGTTCCGGTCCTGACCATGTGTAGACTGTCCGATTTGTACTGGTCCCACCTCCCCCAGAACCGGTTCCAATGTCCCAGGAATTTGAATCCCACCCTCCCGCACTACTCATCAAACCATATATTCATCTGCGCTATCCTGCATTTCCTATTCTGACTAGCTCGTGGCACTGGTAGCAATTCTGAGATTATTACGTTTTAATTTAATTCCTAGCTCCCTCAACTCAGCTTTCGGACCTCATCCCGTGTTTCCCTATACCGTTGGTACCTATATACACCACGACAGCTGGCTATTCACACTCCCTCTCCAGAATGCGCTGCAGCCACTCCGAGACATTCTTGACCTTTGCACCAGGGAGGCAACATACCATTCTGGAGTCTCGATTGCAGCCGCAGAAACATCTATCTATTTCCCTTACAATAGAATCCCCTATCACTATAGCTCTCCCACTCTTTTTCCTGCCCTCCTGTGCAGCAGAGCCACCCATGGTGCCATGGACTTGGCTGCTGCTGCCTTCCTCTGATGTGTCATCTCCCCCAACAGTACCCAAGGTGGTGTATCTGTTTTGCAGGGGGATGACCGCAGGGGACTCCTGCACTGTCTGCCTTCCACTGCTCTTCCTGATGTTTACCCATTCCCTCTCTGCCTGAGTAACCTTTACCTACGGTGTGATCAACTCACTAACCGTGCTATTCACGACATCCTCAGCATTGCGGATGCTCCAGAGTGAATCCGTGCGCAGCTCCAGTGCCGCAATGTGGCCTGTCAGGAGCTGCAGATGGATACACTTGCTGCACATGTAGTCATCAGGGACACTGGAAGCGTCCCTGACTTCCCACATAGCACAAGAGGAGCATGACATGTGTCCGAGCTCTCCTGCTATGACTTAACCATTAGATTTACTTAATTTGGCAACAATTCCAAAGTTTCCTTGCTGCTAAGAACAAGAAGAAATCCAAGAAACAGAAAACTACTCACCACTCAACCAGCCAATCACTTACCCTCTTGGCTGTGACGTCACCCTTTGATTACTTGTGACTTCTTTCTTACTTTTGACCCTGCACCAGCTGTAGCTCGCTGCTCGCTGCTCCTCCAGCCGCTGCTCCTCCGACTACCGCCGATCCACGGACTCCCGCTGGGCCTTTATAGGCCGCTGCTCACACCTCCTGCGGTCACTGCTCCTCCCACTTTTGGAAAAAAATAATTCAGTCACGCAGAGTCTGCATGGATTTATGGAAGGGAAGTCATGTTTGACAAATTTGCTGGAATTCTTTGAGGGTGTAATGAACAGGGTGGATAAAGGGGAACCAGTGGATGCCGTGTATTTGGACTTCCAGAAGGCATCTTGACAAGGTGCCACATAAAAGATCACTGCACAAGATAAAAGTTCCCGCGGTTGGGGGTTATATATTAGCATGGAGAGAGGATTGGCTAACGAACAGAAAACAGAGAGTCGGAATAAATGGTATATTCTCTGGTTGGCAATCAGTAACTAATGGGGTGCTGCAGGGATCAGTGCTGGGACACCAACTGTTTACAATCTATATTAACGACTTGGATGAAGGGACCGAGTGTAATGTAGCCAAGTTTGCTGATGATACAAAGATGGGAGGAAAAGCAATGTGTGAGGAGGACACAAAAAATCTGCAAAAAGACATAGCCAGGCTAAGTGAGTGGGGAAAATTTGGCAGATGGTGTATAATGTTGGAAAGTGCAAGGTTATGCATTTTGGCAGAAAAAATTAAAGAACAAGTTATTAGTTAAAAGGAGAAATATTGCACAGTGCTGCAGTCCAGCTTGAGCTGCGCGTACTTGTGCATGAAACACAAAAGATTAGTATGCAGGTACAGCAAGTGATCAGGAAGGCCAATGGAATCTTGGCCTTTATTGCAAAAGGGATGGAGTACAAAACAAAGAAGTCTTGCTGCAGTTATACAGGGTATTAGTGAGGCCAGACCTGGAACACTGCGTGCAGTTTTGGTTTCCATATTTAAGAAAGGATATAGATGCTTTGGAGGCAGTTCAGAGAAGGTTCACTAGGTTGATTCTGGAGATGAGGGGGCTAACTTATGAGAAAAGGTTGAGTAGGTTGTGCCTCTACTCATTGGAATTCAGAAGATTGAGAGGTGATCTTATGGAAACGTGTAAGATTATGAGGGGGCTTGACAAGGTGGATGCAGAGAGGATGTTTCTGCATACTAACCTTTTGTGTTTCATGTACAAGGACCCCCAGGTCCCTCTGCACCGCAGCATTTCGTAATCTCTCCCCATTTAAATCATTATTTGCTTTTTTAGTATTGCTACCACAGTGGATAACCTCATATTTCGCTAATTATACTCCATCTGACAAATTTCTGCCCACCCACTGACCCTATCTATATCACTTTGCAGATGGTTTGCGTCCTCATCACAACTTGCTTTCCCACCTATCTTTGTATCAGCAGCAAACTTGGCGACATTACAAACATGCAGAGCACAGAACAAATTATTGATGTATTGACTCTCCCTCAGTTAGTATTTCTTTCATTGTGCAAAAGAAAATTATCGAATCATTAATTATGTTATCCCATGAAAGCAAAATAAAAGTTTAACGAAAATAATCGGCACATTTGAAAGGAACATTTTTGTTTTGTGCCGTTTCGGTCAGAGAAATGTTTGTGAAAGGAATTTTTTCAGAAAAAGGGATTCAGCATTTCAGCTTGTCACTGAACACTTCTCTCTGGGCACTGCACTAGGCAGCAGTTTCCGTAGTGTAGCGGTTATCACGTTTGCCTCACACGCGAAAAGTCCCCGGTTCAAGCCCGGACGGAAATGTTATTTTTGAAACAAAAACTGGGTTTAAATGTTCATTGCTCATGTGACAATGGCCTCCTTCTGTGCTGTAAACTTCTCTGATTCCATGAAGAACATTTAAAACCAGTCTCCTAAAATACAGAGTGTGTAAAATCAGAAAGGGAATAAAACTTCCTCAATGATTAAAGTTTCACAAATTATGAAAATGAAGTTATTGAAGTTTCGGCTGACCCTCAGTGATCATGTTAGCATTTCTTTCATTCTGCTCAACAATGCTATCGGTTAATACCAGCAGATCTAAGCCGCATTTCAAACCCGGAAACAACTCATTCATTATTCACCCTTCCCAGTTCCAGTGCACAGAGGGTTATTTATACTCCATCCCAGAAACTCAAGTCCAACTTCTGACATTCCTTATTTCTAATTACTAACTCATTTGTTTTGACACCACTCTGAAGTGCTTTGGGTCATCTATGTAATTTAGTTAAATTACTTCAATTTAATTAAAAACGGTGGAAGCAAAATTACTTCCCTAACTGGGAATCAAACCCTGGAAGCTGAAGGGATCGGAATGGTTTTAGTGAAGCATTTAAAGATGCTCTCTAAAAATCTCACACTGCTAATTTAAAAACACGGTTACGATTTGTTTCAGTGTGAAAGAAGGGGATTGCAATGACAACAAAAACACCAGGCAGTGACTGCATTACGACCAATTCAAACTTTG
This sequence comes from Pristiophorus japonicus, assembly GCF_044704955.1. Classification (NCBI taxonomy): domain Eukaryota; kingdom Metazoa; phylum Chordata; class Chondrichthyes; family Pristiophoridae; genus Pristiophorus; species Pristiophorus japonicus. The sequence goes on from NW_027251310.1 coordinate 495,109, forward strand.
CACAAAGTTTGTATTTCGAAGTAACAGCTGAGCTAAAGTTGGCACTGACCAATGGGTAAAGACATCTCATTTTAACCAATGAGCTCACAAATATCAGGAGCAGTGCAGTCTGGTCAATGTCAAACCCCTCCTTCCTTATTCAACAGAGACATGAACGGCAGACAGACGCCACAAAGTTTAATTAAAGAGCGAAGTACAAGTCACATTTAATTTCCAAATCCTTTCACCATAAAATTCCTTCACTTTATTTCAAATCTTACTGCGTTGATTCTGAAAATGAGCACCATGTTACTTTACCTTGAATACTGATTCTATTATCTGTGCACGGTAGAACTACCGCTCCAGTTTTGAGCCCAATTTGACAAAAGTTGCCCCAGATTCCTGGTGTCGTCAGCAATGAATATTTTGAACCAAACTCCTAAAATACTGTTTTTTTATATGAGTTCACAGGCTCTGGGTGTCACTGGCAAGGCCAGAATTTATTGCCCAACCGTAATTGCCCTTGAGAAGCTGGTGGTTGTTGTGTATCTGTAAAGCATGCACTCTCATGTTCCACCACCAGGGAGCTCATCCCTTGAAGTCCCAAGGGATCTCAGCATCCCTTTGGAGCACTGTATATAAGCCCGCCCCCAAGGCCTGTTCCTCACTCTGGAGTGTCTTATTAAAGACTGAGGTCACTGTTACTTTAACCTCCCTGTGTGCAGCCTCATCTGTGTTAGGAACACAATACCTGGCGACGAGAATACGAATCCAACGCAAAGATGCAGCAAACTGTGGGCATCCTGGAGAAGTTCTCGGAGGGTGAGGACTGGGAAGCCTATGTCGAACGGCTAGACCAGTACTTTGTAGCCAACGAGCTGGATGGAGAAGGAAATGCTGCAAAAAGGAGAGCGGTCCTCCTCACAATCTGTGGGGCACCGACCTACAGCCTCATGAAGTATCTTCTGGCTCTGGTGAAACCCACAGATAAGCCATATGAGGAGCTGTGGACAGTGGTTCGAGAGCATCTTAACCCGAGGGAGAGCTTGCTGATGGAGCGGTATCGGTTCTCCAAGTGCCAGCGATCTGACGGTCAGGAAGTGGCGAGCTACGTCGCCGAGCTAATGCAACTTGCAGGACAATATGAGTTTGATGGCTGCCCGGAGCAAATGCTCAGAGACTTTTTTGTACTAGGCAAGACACCATCCTACGAAAAATTGTGACTGGAGAGACACCGACCCTCAATAAGGCCATTGCGACAGTACAGGCGTTTATGTCCACCAGTGATAACACCCAACAAATCTCTCAGCACACAAGTGCTAGCAATGTTCATAAATTAACTGGAACTGTGTTTGCGAGCAGAAATGTGCAGGGCAGAACCCACGAGTTTGTATTGGCCAGCAGGCCTCAGGTGATCCAGATGACTCAGAGTCCCCAACAAAGAATAAATGCAAGGCAATTCACAGCTTGTTGGCGTTGTGGAGGCTTCCATTCAGCCTATTCATGACGCTTCAAAGGTTGTGTTTTCAAGTGCTGTAGAACAATGGAGCACCTCCAATGAGCTTGCAAACGAGCTGCAAGCTCTGCAAAACCTGCTAACCACCACGTGGCGGAGGAAGATCGGTCCATGGTGGATCAAAGCAATTTAGAGCCTTCGAGAGAGGAGGCAGATGCTGAAGTACACGGGGTGCACACATTTTCGACGAAATGTCCACCTATTATGCTGCATATAAAATTGAATGGCTTAGCCGTAGCCATGGAACTGGACACTGGCGCCAGCCAATCCATCATGAGTAAAAAGATGTTTGAGAAACTGTGATGCAACAAGGCATTCAGTTCAGCCCTGAGCCCCATCCACACGAAACTGAGAACATACACCAAAGAGCTTATCACTGTCCTGGGCAGCGCCATGGTCAAGGTCACCTACAAGGGCATGGTGCATGTACTGCCACTCTGGATTGTCCCGGGCGATGACCCCATAGTGCTTGGAAGGAGCTGGCTGGGCAAAATCCATTGGAACTGGGATGACATCCGAGCACTATCACATGTCGATGAGGCCTCATGTATCCAGGTTCTGAAAAAAATTCCTTCCCTTTTTGAGCCAGGATTTGGAAACTTTTCCACGGCGAAGTTGCGGATCCACTTGGTCCCAGAGGCACGACCCATTCACCACAAGGCGCAAGCAGTACCTCACATGATGAGGAAGAGAGTGGAAATGGAGCTGGACAGGCTGCAACTCGAGGGCATCATCTCCCCAGTGGAATTCAGCGAGTGGGCCAGCCCGATTGTTCCAGTACTCAAAAGTGGTGGCACAGTCAGGATTTGCGGCGATTATAAAGTAACTATTAATCGTTTCTCGCTACAGGACCAATACCCGCTACCTAAGGCAGACGACCTAATTGCGACGCTGGAAAAAGGCAAGACGTTCACCAAGCTCGACCTGACTTCGATTTACATGATGCAGGAGCTGGAGGAGTCTTTGAAAGGCCTCACCTGCATCAACATGTACAAGGTACTGTTCATCGATAACAGATGCCCGTTTGGAATTCGGTCGGCTGCAGCGATCTTCCAGAGAAACATGGAGAGTCTACTCAATTCCGTACCACGCACAGTGGTCTTTCAGGACGACATATTGGTCATGGGTCGGGACACCGCTGAGCACCTACAAAACCTGGAGGAGGTCCTCCAGCGACTGGATTGCGAAGGGCTGTGGCTGAAGAGGTTGAAATGTGTCTTCATGGCAACAGAAGTGGAGTATTTGGGGAGAAAGATCGCAGCGAAGGCAGAGGCTATCAGGAACGCATCCAGGCCACAGAACGTCATGGAGCTGCGGCCGTTTCTCGGCCTCCTCAACTATTTTGGTAACTTCCTACCAGGGTTAAGCACCCTTTTAGAGCCCCTACATGTGTTATTGCGCAAAGGTGAGAACTGGGTATGGGGAAAAAGACAAGTAAATGCTTTTGAGAAAGTCAGAAACATTTTATGCTCCAACAAGCTGCTTGTATTGTATAAGCCGTGTTAAAGACAAGTGCGAGCAAGTGACGCGTCGTCGTACGCATTCGGGTGTGTATTACAACAAGCTAACGTTGCGGGGAAGTTGCAACCTGTCGCTTATTATTCCAGGAGCTTGTCTAAGGCCGAGAGGGCCTACAGTATGATTGAGAAAGAGGCGTTAGTGTGTGTGTTGTGGTAAAGAAAATGCATCCGTATCTGTTTGGCCTCAAATTTGAGCTTGAAACCGATCACAAGCCCCTCACATCCCTTTTCACTGAAAACAAGGGGATAAATACGAATGCCTCAGCCCGCATACAAAGGTGGGCACTCGTGCTATCAGCGTATAACTATACCATCCGCCACAGGCCAGGCACCAAGAACTGTGAGAATGCTGTCAGTCAGCTACTATTGCCCATTGCAGGGGTGGAAATGGTGCAGCCTGCAAACTTGTTAATGGTGGCGTAGCCCGCAGACATGTTGATGGTCATGGAAGCGTTTGGAAATTATAAATCACCTGTCACAGCCCGCCAGATTAGGACTTGGACCAGCCAAGAGTCTCTGCTGTCCCTCATAAAAAACTGTGTACCTCATGGGAGCTGGGCCAGCATCCCCGTTGAAATGCAAGAGCTAATCAAGCCGTTCCAGCGGCGAAAGGACGAGCTGTCGATTCAGGCAGACGGCCTGTTGTTGGGTAACCGCGTAGTGCTACCAAAAAAGGGCAGGGAGACATTCATCTCGGATCTCCACAGCACACACCCGGGTATAGTAATGATGAAAGTGATAGCCAGATCCCACGCGTGGTAGCGCGGTATCGACTCTGACTGAGAGTCCTGTGTATGGCAATGCAGCATATTGCTCAGTTGAACAACGCGCCCAGAGAGGCACCACTAAGTTTGTGGTCCTGGCCCTCGAGACCATGGTCGAGGATCCATGTCGACTATGCGGGCCCGTTTCTCGGTAAAATATTCCTGGTGGTGGTCGATGCTTTTTCAAAATGGATTGAAAGTGAAATAATGTCGGGAAGCACCGCCATCGCCACCATTGAAAGCCTGAGGGCCATGTTTGCCACCCACGGACTGCCTGACCTACTGGTCATTGACAACGGTCCATGTTTCACCAGTGTCGAATTTAAATAATTCATGACCCGCAACGGGATAAAACATGTCACCTCGGCCCCGTTTAAACCAGCCTCCAATGCGCAGGCAGAGTGGGCAGTACAAACCATCAAACAGAGCCTGAAACAAGTAACAGAAGGCTCACTCCAAACCCGCATGTCGCGAGTACTGCTCAACTACCGCACGAGACCCCACTCGTTCACAGGGGTGCCCCCGGCTGAGTTATTCATGAAAAGGACACTTAAAACCAGACTCTCGCTGGTTCACCCCAACCTGCATGATCAGGTAGAGAAAAGGTGGCAGCAGCAAAATGTAAACGATGGTCGCGCCATTGTGTCACGGGTTATTTATCTGAATGACCCTGTGTATTTGCTAAACGATGGACATGGTCCCAAGTGGATCGCAGGCACGGTGATAGCGAAAGAAGGGAATAGGGTGTTTGTCATCAAATTGGACAATGGACAAATTTGCAGAAAGCACCTGGAACAAATGAGGCTGCGGCTCACAGACTGCCCTGAACAACCCACAGCAGACACCACCTTTTTCGAGCCCACAACACACACCCAAAGGATCAACGACACCACGCCGGACCAGGAAATCGAACCCATCACGCCCAACAGCCCAGCAAGGCCAGTCTCACCCAGCAGCCCTGCAGGGCCAACAACATGCCAGCCCAACGAGGGCACAGCCAACAATCCCGACCGCGTCACCTTGTAAATAATTTTCATTTGACTTTGTGGGGGCAGTGATATTGTGTATCTGTAAAGCATGCACTCCCATGTTCCACCACGAGGGAGCTCATCCCCTGAAGTCCCAAGGGATCCCAACATCCCTTGGGAACACTATTTCTAAGCCGGCCCCTCAGGCCTGTTCCTCACACTGGAATGTATTTTAAAGACTGAGGTCACTGTTACTTTAATCTCACTGTGTGCAGCCTCATCTGTGTGAGGAACACAATAGTGGTGAGGCATCATCTTGAACCGCTGCAGTCCGTGTGGTGAAGATGCTCCCACAGAGCTGGTAGGGAGGGAGTTCTAGGCTTTTATCCCAGTGACGATGAAGGAACGACCGATATACTTCCAAGTCAGGATGGTGTGTGTCTAAATCTAACAATGGCTGGTGTCACAGGCACCAAACATTTGAAAGCAATGTCCTAAAATGCGGTGTGTAAAATGGGAAGGGATAATAACTCATGACATGCAAAGCCTGTTTAAAATGGGACCGTATAAAATTAATGTGAATATTTTGCTGCCTGACAGAGTTTTGGAAGCAGATTTAATATTAACTTTCCAAAGGGAAATATAGTTGAAAAAGAAACATTTGCAGGATGCTAGGAATGGGACTAATTGGAAATTTCTTTCACAGAACCAGCACAGGTAACAACATAAGAAATCGGAGCAGTAGTAGGCCATAGGGCCCCTCAAGCCTGCTCCACCATTCAATAAGATCATGACTGATCGTTGATCTCAACTCCACTTTCCCGCTCGATCTCCCGATCCCTTGATTCCCCGAGACTCCAAAAATTGATCTAACGCAGCCTTGAATATATTCAGAGGCTCAGCATCCACAGGCCTGTGGGGCAGAGAATTCCACAGATTCATAACCCTCTGAGTGAAGAAATTCCTCCTCATCTCTGTCTTAAATGGCCGACCACTTAACCTGAGACTGTGCCCCCTGGTTCTCGACACTCCTGCCCGGGGAAAACAACCTCTCAGCATCTACCCTGTCAATCCCCTTCAGAATATTGTGTGCTTCAATGAGATCACCTCTCATTCTTCTAAACTACCGGAGAGTATCGTCCCATTCTACACAATCTCTCAACTTAAGACAGTCCTCTCCTCCCAGGAATCAATCTGGTGAACCTCTGTTGTACCACCTCCCAGGCAAATATTTACTTCCTTCAATAAGGAGACCAAAACTGTGCGCAGTACTCCAGTTGTGGTCTCACCAGGGCCCTGTACAATTGTAACAAGACTTCCTTACTCTTGTACTGTGGGCTATATATTAGGTACTATGGGCCGAGTGCCCTGTTTTTTTGATGATTCGATGGTTGTATAAAAAGTTATTAAAATTTGACAGTTGCTCGACAAACATATTTGTATTTCCTTCAGTGTACTCCTTACTCTTCAAGGGCTAGATTTTCCCCAAGCAGTTTTGTCGGCGCACTGACCTCAAGCGCACCGACTTTGCGCGGTGGAAACGGCTCGGGGAAAAACTCGCCCCATCCTGGCCGCTGTGTGCAGTCCCCGGAGTCCTGGCGTGGTGTCGATGGTGAAGTGGGGGGCGGAGCCAAATGCCTGCGCCGAAAACACTGCCGGCACCTTCGCGCATGCGAAGTAGGGAGAGAAAACTCGTCACTCTGCCATTTTTAAACAGTGTCAAACCCGATGAAAAGCAAAGCAGCTTCTCAGCTTCTCCGGTCGCTCGGCGGGCTCTCCCCCCGTCCCTCCCCGATAAAATGCACAGCTCCAGCAGCTGAACTTCTCCGGTCCACAAGCTCACACTTCTCCGGTGTGTCTTCCCTCCCCTATCCCAAGGATACAGGGACCGAGTGTAATGGAGCCAAGTTTGCTGATGATAAAAAGATGGGTGGGAAAGTAAATTGTGATAGAGCAAAGTAAATCTCAATTCCGGAAGAACAATATGGAAAAGTACAGTGATCCCGACGTGATATAAACACGCAGCCTTCTGATCTGGAGTCAGACACACGACCGTTGCACCACGAGGTCTACAGTGCAGAGTGCCCATGTTTTTATACATGAAGGTTCCTGAAACACAGTTTCATTTGCCCTGCATTGGTGCAATGAAAGGGCTTTAAAATTCCCGGCCACTCCCACCGTGGGTCAGACAGCATCAGAAGCAGTGCCCACCTGTCCCTCACCCTCTCACGCCCGCTTTCATCACCTGCTGCCCGCGGACTGCAGCAAATCCAGTTCATCATCATCATAGGCAGTCCCTCGAAGCGAGGATGACTTGCTTCCACGCCAAAAAAGGATGAGTTCACACGTGTTTCAATGATGGACCTAATATTCCAGGTCCCGAACTGCATGTTGAAGGGTGGAAGATGCCTGTGCGTGGATTTTTTTAACGTGTGGTGGCCGTTGTACCCCAGCCATCACACGGGCTTGACAGAGCGAGGTCTTGGTCCAGTGGCAAGGGTTATTCAAGATGACTGGAGACCAGCTCTGCTGCACGGACCCAGTGCACACACATATCGCAGTGTGGGCTGGCCCGTGCTGCGCCTGGACCCCTGGCCCTGAACTCACGCCGCACCTGGGCCCCGATCACATCCCTCCACAGTCTCTCACTGCTACTGCTGCACCTGCCCACGCTCCAATCACCGAACTGGACTTTGATGACATCACTCTTCGCTGCCGTCGCCCTCCTGCACCAGCTCGCGCTGTACCTTGCCGTGGTACACCACCACGCTGCTCCAGGCCGCCGCTCACCACTCCTTTTATGACCCCGACCTGCCGCTGGTGTTCTCACGCAGGTCGGGGCCTCCACGCCGCTCCCAGCAAATCCAGTTACACGCCGTGTCACCGCAATATTCTCAGCTGTGATTGTAAGCTGACTATATTTAAAGCTATTGCAGAGAGTGCAAACAGTGTTCCCTGGTCGTCAAGTGGTTCGGATTCGGTGCTTTTGCTGCCGTGACCTGGGTTCGATTCCCGGTCAGGGAAAGCATTTTTGCAGAGCAAGTTGACAAATATAATTCAAGCCTGTGAGATACTGAATAATTGTTTCAATCATCATTATTCCACCCACATGTGTTGCACACTGAAGGAAATACAAATATGTTTGCTGAGCGATGGGCGAATTTTCATAACTTTTTATACAACCGTAGAATCAGCAGAAAAACAGGTTATTCGGCCCATAGTACCTAATATATAGCCCACAGTATAAGAGTAAGGAAATCTTGCTACAATTGTGCAGGGCACTGGTGGGACCACACCTGGAGTACTGCACACAGTTTTGGTCTCCTTATCTGAGGAAGGATATACTTGCCTTGGAGGTGGTACAACAGAGGTTCACCAAATTGATTCCTGGGGTGAGAGGACTGTCCTATGGTGAGAGATTGTGTAGCATATGCTGATACTCTCTGGAGTTTCGAAGAAGATCGGTGATCTTGTGGATATCTGAACGGAATATATGGAATTAAGGACAGTAAAGTAAACTGGATATATGAAAATGTATAAAGCCATGGAGGAATAGCTGGGAGAATGTCAGATTGCAAATAGTGCAACATCAGCACAGTTAACAGTCTTTCTCAAGGTTTCAAGTTACTAATCCTGCCAATAACATAAATTGTAACATGAAATGAATATATGGATAAATCTGCAGAATTGCAAGGTCTCAGCTGGTAGTCACACCATAAATTGAAACATTCAGAGGCAATGCTTGAGCTTTCGTAAAAACATCTCATATAGATTGACTAATGAGTGGCTGAGATAGAATGTCAATCTAATTGTATTTTGTTATCTATTTTCAAAACTGTACAACTGTTGTCGCTTTACGATGTAACTTCACTTATCCGTAGGGAGTGTGTACGCTCGATCGAGAAAGTATATCTTCTGTCTGATAAGTCTTGCCGGCCAGTAAAATAAAGACTGCTTTGTTCAAAGCACAAGAGGTATTCGACTCAGTAATTTTACTGAACCAGATTGAGAGAAAAGAATCTACATTTACATTTGGTGTCACAAGTGGGATCTCAACGGACGACTGCCGAAAACTTGCGAATTAAGAGCCAGACTAGCCTTGGAAGAGACGAGGGGAAAGTGGCCACTGGAGTGAGTATGATTTCAATACTGCTCCAGTTTCCCCCGGTTTCAAAAGTCTGAGGAAAGTTTAGCCACTCGCTGGTTCTCAGGTAGTGTCTGAACGAGATCCAGGACAATCTGGTGAATACCTTTCAAACTTAGAATAGGGATAGAGATAGGGAAATTGCGCGATGACGCAAACCAAGCGGCGACTTGGAAAGATAGGTTATAGTTAGAGCTAGATAGGGATAGATGTTCAATCATGGATCCAAAAATTAATAGGAAAGAAAAGAGACTCTTGTGAACGTCTGTTTAAATGAGAAATGCTTCTGTGATTTTTACTGAAAAAAAAAATGCCGGGGAGTTGTGGTTTGTTTTATCTCAAACAGAATGAAAGTTTTCCTGTATGTGGGAAGTTTAAGAGTGTGAACCTTATTGAATTACATATATTCGGATGATAAGTTACGGAGCCAGGAAATGCACAAAGGATAGGTTTGTTGGTGGTTAAAAAAAAGGATTTAACATGCTCACTTACTTGTCGAAAGAACACATTCAGAGAAGGCACAGCAAAACAACTGAGATGGATTCAAAAGGATTCAAAAAAAATATTATATTAAATAACATGACCTTGAGGCTGGAACAATTGAGATAACGAAAAGCAGTCCACAGCCTACGTGCCAGACTTCTCTCTAGTTATGGAAAAGACAAAAAAAAGTAACGTACCAAATAGGTGCTGAAAACAAAATGTTCTGAGATTTTAAATTATGAGCAAAATTCCACTGCAGTCTAAAAGAAAAAAATCACTCCTGTCCAGTTGGCAGAAAAACTCCATTAAATTAGGGCTTTCATTGACTGATTGGATTTAAACTGCGCAGTGACGCGAAAGGATAGGGAAATTTGGAGACGAAAATAAATTAAATTTAGAAAATTAGGCTCACAGGGAATTAAATAAGGCTTATGGAGAATTAAATAGAGGATAGGTGTTCAAATCAGGTGTGACGTCGACCTTGTATATCACTTGGCCCGTCTCGGCACTGATTGAATTTAAATCACGCAGCAACTCGAAAGGTAAGGCTGATGCAGACGCGCAGCGGCGCGAACGCGTGGTGACGCGAGAGGTGCGGCGGCGTGAGCGTGCACCCGAGTGAACGTGGGCCGATGCGAACGCGCAGCCACGCGAAACACGAAATAATATCAAGTCAGTGCTGATTTTTGTAGGTCCGTTTATAGTAAGTTTGTTAAGTCTGTTTACTTCAAGTTGGAATCGCGCGGCGACGCGAACTGCGGGGCGACGTGGCTTTGTGTTAGTTTAGTAAGTTTATTAAGTCTGTTTCAAGTTTGAATCGTGCGGCGACGCGAGCCGCGGGGTGATGCGGCTTTGTGTTAGTTTAGTAAGTTTGTTAAGTCTGTTCAAGTTTGAATCGCGCGGCGACGCGAGCCACGGGGCGACGCGGCTTTGTGTTAGTTTAGTAAGATTGTAAAGTCTGTTTCAAGTTTGAATCGCGCGGCGATGCGAGCCGCGGAGCGACACGGCTTTGTGTTAGTTTAGTAAGGTTGTTAAGTCTTTTTCAAGTTTGAATCGCGCGGCGACGCGAGCCACGGGGCGACGTGGCTTTGTGTTAGTTTAGTAAGTTTGTTAAGTCTGTTTCAAGTTTGAATCGCGCGGCGACGCGAGCAGCGGGGCGACGCGGCTTTGTGTTCGTTTATTAAGTTTGTTAAGTCTGTTTACTTCAAGTGTTTTGAATCGCGTGACGACGCAAGCCGCGGGGCGACGTGGCTTTGTGTTAGTTTTAGTAATGTGTGAAAGTTTTAAGTTTGTTTAAATCGCACGACTACGTGAACGCGTAATGACACGGTAATACGAGGGACAGCGTGAAAATGGGTAATCAGTTGGATAAAACAACGGATGCGGATAGTCCGCTACAAAAGTAAAAACATCTCATATAGATTGACTAATGAGTGGCTGAGTTAGAATGTCAATCTAATTGTATTTTGTTGTCTATTTTCAAAACTGTATAACTGTTGTCGCTTTACGATGTAACTTCACGTATCCGTAGGGAGTGTGTACGCTCGATCGAGAAAGTATATCTTCTGTCTGATAAGTCTTGCCAGCCGGTAAAATAAAGTCTGCTTTGTTCAAAGCACAAGAGGTATTCGACTCAGTAATTTTACTGAACCAGATTGAGAGAAAAGAATCTACAGTTACATTCTCATTGAAACGGATAATATTCTGAAGGGAATTGACAAGGAAGATGTTGAGCAGCCCGGCTAGCTCAGTTGGTAGAGCATGCGGTTCATGATCTCAAAGTTGTGGGTTCGATTTGAGCGAATTATTTTCCTTAAACTTTATGTTGCATTCACGGGAAAACATCTTTAATGAACCCATGATCTTCTTTGCACAATAAAAGGAATGCGAACTGAGGGAGAGTTGATAATTTAATCATTTGTTCTGTGATCTGCATAAGAACACAAGAACGAGGAGCAGGAGTCTGCCATTTGGCCCTTCGAGCCTGCCTTCTTTTGCACCGAAACAAATTATAACCGTGTTTTTAAATTAGCAGTGCGAGATATTTCGAGGGCACCTTTCAATGCTTCACAAAACTATACCTTTCGCTACAGCCACCTGGGATCGATTCCTGGTTTGGGAAGTAAATTTGATATCACCGTTTGTAATTGAAGTGGAGTAATTTTATTACATTAGATGGATGTCCCAAAACACTTCAGAGTGGTGTCAAAACAAATGATTTTGTAATTAAACACAACGAATGTTAAGAGTGGGATTCAAACCCATGCCTCCGGAGAAGACTGTGACCTGAACACAGCACCTTAGACCGTTCGGCCATCCTAACTGTTGGATGTTCTTTTTGCAAGTTATTACTCTGGATAGTTTCAGAATGGGCACTTGTTCAGTGTTGCTGGAAGTCTCAGTGACCAGGATATTCTCTTCCCTGGGGTTTTCCTCAGCCTGTGCTCGGTGTACAGGGAGCTTTGGCCCAGGCCTGAGGTAGTTTGCATCATTCATCAATGTATCCTGGAATGCTTTTCTTAAATTTTATTGCAGACATGTTTTTGTTTCAACAACAATGTTTCTGTCCGTGATCGAGCTGCAAACTTTTCACATGTGAGGCGAACGTGATCACCACTGCACTTCGCAAGCTGCTGCTTAGCTCAGTGCCCAGAGAGAAGTGTTCAGCAACAAGCTGAAATGCTCAATCCCTCTCTCTGCAAAAAGTTCCTTTCACAAACATTTCTCTGACCAGAACTGCACCAAACAACAATGTTCTCCTTTCAAAGTCATTAAACTCCCGAATGTTCACGTCTGCAATTTTCTGGACAAGGACAAGGACTGAAAGCGCTTTGTGATCAGAAAATTGCCGGAATCCCCGGGGTTAATGACAGGGCATTAGATGGTTGATTTCCGTACACACCTTGGGATTCAGGAGAACTGATTTTGTGGTTTGAAGTTCGAGGTAAACCCACGGGGTGGAGCCAACCGTCACCTGGCAGCAATCAGCGACAGGAACATGCAACTTAAGCAGGCCCGGCTATCAATGGCATTACCATCGACACATACCCCACCATCAACATCCTGGGGGTCACCATTGACCTGAAACTTAACTGGACCAGCCACATAAATACTGTGGCAACAAGAGCAGGTCAGAGGCTGGGTATTCTGTGGCGAGTGTCTCACCTCCTGAATCCCCAAAGCCTTTCCACCATCTACAAGGCACAAGTCAGGAGTCTGATGGAATACTCTCCACTTGCCTGGATGAGTGCGGTTCCAACACTCGAGAAGCTCGACACCATCCAGGACAAAGCAGCCCACTTAATGGGCACCCCATCCACCACCTTCAACATTCACTCCCTCCACCACCGGCGCACCGTGGCTGCAGTGTGTTCCATCTACAAGATGCACTGCAGCAACTCACCAAGGCTTCTTCGGCAGCTACTCCCAAATCCGTGACCTCTGCCGCCTAGAAGGACAAGGGCAGCAGGCACATGGGAACACCATCACCTCCATTCTCGGGGGAGAGGGTGAACAGCCAGAGGTCATGGTCCATATCAGGACAAATGACATGGGTAGCAAGAGAGATGAGGTCCTGCAGACAGAGTTTAGGGAACTAGGAGAGAGATTAAAAAGCAGGACCTCAAAGGTAGTAATCTCTGGATTACATCCGGTGCCACGAGCTCGTGAGTACAGAAATAGGAGGATAGAGCAGATGAATACGTGGCTGGAGAGATGGTGCAGGCGGGAGGGCTTTAGATTCCTGAGGCATCGGGACCACTACTGGGGGAGGTGGGATCTGTACAAGCCGGACAGTTTGCACCGAAACAGAGCCGGGACCAATATACTCACGGGGTGGTTTGCTCGTGCTGTTGGGGTGGGTTTAAACTAGCTTGGCAGCGGGATTGGAACCTGAGAATAGATTCAATAGGCAGGGAAATAATGCTGGAATTAGAAAGCAAAATTAAAGAAAGTGAGTTTGAAAGAGAGAGAAAACAAGCAGGTAAAAAGGGTAAATAAACAAATTGAAAGACACTGTTGTAGGAAGGCAAAGGCACCTGCTGAATATATAAATGTATGTATGTTTAAAATGTTAGCCAAATATAAAATGGCTGCCAGGGGGCTTAGCAAAGCATGATGGGGGCTCAGTAAGCCAAGTTAGCTAAAACTGCTGACTGAGCGCTGACCCTGCAGAGTCTGGTGCCAGGAATGTGTTGATTCAACAACTTGAGGCAAGATAGTATACAGAACACTGCGATACCTAGTACGGAATGTCCTCAAGTCAGTGACCCCCAGATGGGGTGCCTAGCAACCACGGAGATAAGTAGCTCGGCACCGGCGGAACCCATGATTAACAAAGATAAGGGGGGTCTGGAAAACATCACACGGATATGAATCTGCCCCCAACTGTCATGAACTGATTATGCAGCCTCCTGATGTACCAGGGTTAATTCTATTGGCCCATTTAAACCTATATGTAATCTATAATCATTATGATTGGATTGTGTCCAGCCGAAGTGGGCTGAGTAACTGTAATGAACTATTGTAAAACATATAAATATCGATGAATTTCTTTGTTCGGCGGAGTAGAGTGCCTGGAGTTGGACCAGAGGCTCTCTCCCCGCTGGCGTAATAAAGGCCGTTTTGGCATTGGAACCGACCCCGAGTGTCGAGTGATTCTTCCACAAAAACATTTGTGCTAACAGTGGTTCACGAACAGGATTTCCCGGAGTCGCTGGACGTCCTTGGAAAAACCTGGGTGAGTATAAAAATGTTTTAATTATTAAGGGTGCGGAAGGTGGAGGCCGGTTCATCGACACGACGAGACGGTCTAATATCTCAAACGCCGAGCCTGAGCCTGAACTAAGAGGACTTTTGTCTCACGTGACGGCCAGGAACTAAGTAGGCGTAGGGAACGCACTTAGACCGTGGGATTGTGATACCGAGCGACATCTCCCAGACCCAGTAGTGTGATTTGTAAATATACCCCGGAGACCAGGCGGTGCACAGCGACCAAAGGAAACCAAACCTGTGAACAGGGGACGGAGCAACAGACAAAACGGTGGTAGGTCGTCGTTAAGGAGGCGTGGGGCACTGCGGGAATTGCTTAAACGTTTTTTAATAATTGTATAAGTTTGTGTAATAGCAGAACTTGTGACCTAACAGTAGCCAGGAGACGGTCTGCTACAAGTTACATTAGGAAGAAAGTGGAACTCTGAGAGTCGATTCCTAACGGTTCTAGTCCTACCCAGGAATGGCCAATAAAGCAAGTAATCTCGAGTGGGGACTAGAAGGGTCCCTTACCCACCAAACTAATTGAGAAGATGATTAAGTCAGGATGGAACCCCCAGGACCCGCCAGCAAATCAACGGGAATGGTGGGAGAAGGAAAGGAAAGATAAAGATGAGAAAGCCGTGGTCTTGATTCTTCAAGCCCACATAAAATTAACAGAGGAAGTTAATCAGTATGTAAGAAATAAAAAAAACCTGATCGTGATTATCTGAAAAGAAGTATGGATCCAATAATAGAGCCAGCCAAACAATAAACTTTGTTGAATGAAAAGAGACATTTGTGAATGTGTAGGAATGAGATAAAGAATGGAGAAGGGAAGCTGTAATGCCTTTTAAAAAAGCCTGTGTCTCTGGAGGCTGCAGGCTGGGGAAGTACGCTCCCCTTTTTCCTTTGTGTAAAACCTTGATGCGAAAGTTTTTCGCTCAGGAAAGAGATTTTTAAATTGCAGATTGGTAGTACAATATTGAATTGGGATTTTGAGATATTTCAGGTGATTCTCGTTGATAAACATTTTGGTTGTATAGGAAAATCTTGGGTTTGGAAGCCTTTTTAATAAAAGTACACATACTGCATCAGGAACTGAAGCTTAAAAAAGATGTAATTAATGAGATATAGTACCACAAAATTTAAGTTACAGAGCAAAAGATTAGAGTTTTTGATCAGCTTCTAAAACGGAAGTTAGGCAAAAAAAATCCAGTAATACCATATTTGACATTTTGAAATTCAATAATAAATACAAATTCTACAAAAGGTGAGCAGAAATTAGGATGGGAACAGTGAAGAGTTAATTTTGTTGTGAAGATTTCAAGTACCACTGGTTAAGAAAAGGTGCAACAAAATGCGATACGTTTAAAACAAAAAGTTAAATCTGATCTCTTTTAAAAAATAAAACGAAAAGGTTTGGAAAAAATGACGTAATGTACGAATAAATAAGTGCTGAAAAAAAAAGTGTTTGCGATGGAAAAAGACATAACTTACTAAATACTAGTTGATATTGGCTGTGAAAAAGATATTGGATTAATTGGGAAAAGGAAAAAAAAATTGGAGGAGCTAAAAGACACTCTCCATTGATAATGATTTTAAATTACGAGAAAGTTTCACTGCAGTTTGAAAAGATTTCCAGAATAGACGTTGTCCCAAACAGTCTAAACAAGCAGGAGGGTTTTGAAAATAACGAGGAAAAAAGATCTAAGCTATGCGTACTCAGCAGAGAGAGATATTAAACACAAGATTTGCCCAATGAACGGGACCGTTAAAAAAAAACCGAAATGTTAGCATGTATACAGCTTGTGTGAAAATTGGATTTCAGTCAACAAAATAGCTATTAAAAATGTGTGCTCTCATTTCAAAAAAAATCTTAGGCAAGTACTTGAATTAGATGTTAAGGAAAAAATTGGAGTTAATCTAAAATGCTGTCTTTCCTGATGACAAAATTTTTATTATGACCACTTTACTAATGATTTCTACTGTTTTAATGGATTCCTAATTTGTAAGCAAGTTTAGAAGACACAAAGATTTGGATGATTACGTGAAGTCACGTAATGACATCAGGCCTTCTTACAAACCTGTAAAGGAGTTAACCTTTCCATTGACAGCTGTTTTACACTGGACCTTACGAATTTGAATTTCTTACTAAAATAAAGAAGACTCACCTGACAGACTGTGGAAATGGTGGGATAGTCAGAATAAAAATAAAACAGAACTAGCTGGTCAAGAGTTAAAAGCTAAGATAAATAAGCTGGAAGAGATTTAAAAAACAGGAGCAGACGGATAGTGCAGTGTGCAGCCAAAGCACCATCACCTATGGCAATCGAGCCAATGTACCCCACGGTGGGTAGGTGTAGTCCACAAACCCAACCTAACAGTAAAGCACACTGCGATGTTTGGAGGAATAGTGGTGGCATTGGTGTTGATTAGAGTTTGGATAATATTTAGATGGGTCATCGTGCAGGCTCGAGCACAGCAGGCTCAAATACAAAACCGACGGCAGCCCAGACAGGGACATGAAGTGATCGAGATGGTACGACTATAAAGAATATGGATAACCAAACCCTTACCTCCGATTCCACAGAGTGACCGCGACACAAGTAGACCAGAACCTAACATCTGGTGACGACCAGGCTATCTGTTTAAAATTTGCAGATACAACCATCACCGAGATGGGACCGCAGTGCTGACTTCGACTCTGGGGACTCATGATACTGGGAACCTTGAGGCCCACACAAGCACTGGATAATACAGACCGACTACGAGAGGTACAGCACACGCAAGAAAGACACAACTGCATCAACTATGGGGTTTTGTTTACTTTGACTGATGGAATATGCATTCCAGCAGCCAAGGACTGGAGCAAGGACAGAACTTATTTTAACGCGTGGCTGCAAATGAATCCGGATAAGAATAGAGTATGTGTGCGATGCTCCATGGGTGCAAGATGCAGTTGCATTAGACGAAGGGAGGCCGGGGGGGCCCGATGAATGTACCTTTGGAATAATTTGCGAGTCTCCTGCCCAGCCACAACCGTTAGTCACCCACAAAGAGGGGGTGGGGCTGTGTGGATACTATGAGGAGGTAGAGGCTGCCGCAATATCATTGTATATAATCTTCTCACCCCCTCCGACACCACGCCCCATAAGAACCACCACACTGCCCATGGAATTGCCATGTCCAACAATTACAAGGGGACTGGAAAATGGGATTGTGCTGTCCAACGAGGGTGAACTATTATATGATAATGTTAAGCATGAAATTGTGCCTGTCCTGATCAATATCTCAGGTATACAGATGCTGGAATATTGTACAGAACAGGCAAGAAATATGTATAATGTATTAAGTAAAGTTGTAATGCAGCAGGCTGCCGATACCATGGGTGCCAGTAGATTCCGAGGACAGGAGCCAGTTCATCGGACTAAGAGGGAAATAGTTAACGATGTTGCGATCGGTTTTAATGCCGGAACCTCCATAGTAAACTCACTGGACATACAAAGGCTAAATGAAAGGGTGGAGCAGCTTAAAGGGGTGATGAAGGGATTATTAGAACGGGCAGAGTGGAATCAGGAAAGTCAATCCTAACTCGGAAGAGAGGGTGCTGAAATCCAATTGGATGGCCTCTCGGTCCTGGAAGCTCAGGCAAAAACAATCAATCACCTTTTCGACAGAGAGAGAGAAGATACCGCAAAACTTAGACAGGGACAACTCTGTCACGCTTATGGCCTATGGATGGTGGGACAGATACGACACAACCTCGATCATATCCAAAGGGGGGAGTTGCCAGACTGGATAGACAGCCCACATCTGGCTCAGTTGGCCAAACTGAAAGGGACACTGGGTAATTGCACTCTGAAGGGAATAACCAGAGTATGCCCAGTGATCCTAAACTGCCGAATGGGCAAAGCTGCCGGAGTGGGAATAGCCCTGATGATACCTATAGTCACACAAGATTCAGGATCGTTTCCCCTTTATCAACTGTAGAATATCGGGATCTTACGGGAAAACACCTCCCTCCATTACTATCTGACCGAAGCCCCTGCTGTCCGCAGAGACAACACACTCTATGGGATCTCCCTGACGGGATGCAAGCAGACGGGTGACATAACGGTGTTCCCTCAACCGGTGGGACAGGGAGAACTAGTCGAATGTGGATTTAATCCAACCGATGGATGTGTATTGGAAATAGTACCTGCCCCCACACATTTTGCCAGAACAGATTACGGGGGCAAAGGAAAATACTGTTACTCTACCATGGTACATTTATATTGGTACAATGGCTTACAATGCCAGATCTCGCAACCAAACTTTTGCTTCACAGCCCTATGACCTCACAATAGGACAAGCCCGCATTATCCAGGTTAGACACCGAGGCCCAAAATCATTAAAGCCATCGATCAGCTCCACGATCACCTGCAGGATTATGACGAGCCAGAGCAGGCCCCTATCCCACATTTAGTTGCAGTATTAAGGGGACTAAGACTCAGAGTAGGCCAGTGTGTCAGACTCTACCACCAACTACAGACAAAGATTGAAATACTGGAGAAGGATACTGATCAAGAGTTACAAAACCAGAGTTGGTGGAGGAGGGTCTGGGACTGGGGCATGAACGTAAACATCCACCCCTGGATTGGAATAATATCACACATACTTGTAGGGATACAGCTGGTCTTAGCACTAACATGGAGAGTCATGGCCTGTCGATCCTGCAGGCATTATGCACGACAAAGGAGTATCAGAACAAGGGCTCAAGTAAATAAAGTGACTTGTCCAGCAGAGGGACAGGGGAATCTGAACTATATCAATTTGACCTAAGCAACTGGGACTTCTGACACCAAATGAATGGCCAGCACGTTGTGACAGGAAGTACCGGGTGGTACATAAAAATATAAGTCGAGTAACAAATAATGTTGTCGGTAAAAGGAGACTAGGATTAGTCCATTACCGAAAGGGGGGATTGTTGTAGGGCAAAGGCAAAGGCACCTGCTGAATATATGTCTGCATATATGTATGTGTAAAATGGTAGCCAGATACAAAATGGCTGCCAGGGATTCTGCAAAGCACGAGGGGAATTCAGCTAACAGTTAGCTTGAATACATTTTTGGGTAGCTGATGACACTGCAGTTCCGTGTACAGGAACACTGGAATGAGCGAGCTCAGCAGAACGTCCTTAATCAACAAACCACAGACAAGATGTCCCAGCAGAATACTGAACAAAGAAATTCCTGTGACTGTGCAAGGATAAGGAGGTTAGGTGCAGACAGAACCCAAGGACAGTAGAGATAAGGGGATCTGGAGAATCTCACGAGGCCATGAATAAGCCCCAGCTAAAACATGAGGTGATCACGCAGTCCCCTGGTGCCTGGGGGCCAATTCCATTGGCCCAGTGGAATCGATTTTTAATTTATAGTCCTTAAGATTGGATTGTGTCCAGCCGACATGGGCTAAGTAATTGTAATGAACTGTTGTAAAACATATAAATATCGATGAATTTCTTTGTTCGTTGGAGTGGAGTGCCTGAGTTGGACCAGAGGCTCTCTCCCCGCCGGTGTAATAAAGGTCATTTTGGCATTGGAACCGACCCGAGTGTCGAGTGATTCTTCCAGGAAAACATTTGTGCTAACATAACCCGTGCTGTAACAGCCCTGGGAGAGATTGATGGGACAGTGTAGAGGGAGCTTTACTCTGTATCTAACCCCGTGCTGTACCTGTCCTGGGAGAGATTGATGGGACAGTGTAGAGGGAGCTTTACTCTGTATCTAACCCCGTGCTGCACCTGCCCTGGGAGAGATTGATGGGACAGTGTAGAGGGAGATTTACTCTGTATCTAACCCCGTGCTGGATCTGTCCTGGGAGAGATTGATGGTACAGTGTAGATGTAGATTTATTCTGCATCTAACCCATGCTGTACTTGCCCTGTAAGGGTTTGATGGGACAGGTTAGAGGAAGCTTTATTGTATATCTTAGATGGGCTGTATCTGCTCTGTGAGTCTTTGATGGGACAATATAGGGGAGCTTTAATCTGTATATAACACATACTGTACCTGCCCTGGGAGGGTTTGATGTGACAGTGTCGAGGAAGCTTTAGTCTGTATCTGCCCTCTGAGTCTTTGATGAGACAATGTAGAGGGGGCTTTAATCTGTATCTAATCCGTACTGTACCTGCCCTGACGGGTTTGATGGGACAGTATAGTGGGAGCTTTGCTCTGTATCTATCCTGTGCTGTGCCTGCCCTGGGAGGGTTTGATGGGACAGTGTAGAGGGAGATTTAAACACGTGCTGCACTGTAATGTATCTATGCCCGGGTTTACCTGCCACCAGGGGGACCGACCGTCGAAGGTCATTGGGCCACAGGCACACACATGCAACTCTTGTATATAAAGAAAGCCTCCATGTTTAATCCTTTGTTCGAGAGCTAGAAAAGTACGGTCAGGATGCACCTGATTGAGTTCACGGTAGTAAGCCTGCTGAGTTATTTCATGTGCAACATGCACCTGCCCGTGGAAGAGTTTGATGGGGCTGTGTAGCGGGAGATTTATGTTGTAACTAATTTGTGCTGTACATGCCCTGAGAGTTTGAAGGGACAATGTAGAGGGAGCTTTCCTCTGTATCTAACCCCGTGGTGCATCTGCCCTTGGAGCGTTTGATGGGACAGTTTAGAAGAATCTTTACTCTGTATTTAACACATGCTGTACCTGCCCTTGGAGAGTTTCATGGGACAGTATTGAGGGAGCTTTACTCTGTATTTAACCCATTCTGTACCAGCACTGGGAGTGTCGATGGGTCAGTGCAGAGGGAGCATTACTCTGTATCTAATCCGTTCTGTACCAGCCCTGGGAGTGTTGATGGGTCAGTGCAGAGGGAGCATTACTCTGCATCTAACACGTATTGTACCTGCCCTGGTTGAGCTTGATGGGACAGTGTAGAGGGAGTTTTACTTTGTATCTAACGCGGGCTGTATCTGTCCTGAGAGGGTTTGATGGGACAGTGTCGAGGGAGCATTACTCTGTGTCTAACACGTGCTATACCTGTCCTGGGAGGCTTTGATGTGACTGTGTAGTAGTAGCTTTACTCTTTATTTAACATTATTGTCATTTTCAATCCACTTGTTTCACACCGAAACAATTCGTAACCGTGATGTGAATTTAACGCCACGTGATTCTTTGAAATCATCTTTAAATGATTGGGTAAAACCACGCCTTATGCCACCGAAAAACAGCTTTGATTCCAGGTCTTGGCGATAACTTTTGGAACACCATTTTTAAATTCAAAACCTTATAAAATTGATGACATGCAGCCAACGTGCAAAAGTAAGAATTCTTTTAATCACCGTTAATTAGCCGATAATCTTCTTCAGAATGAAATAAATAGTAATATAATTACTGAGGAACAGTGTTATCTTCAATCATTCATTTTCTCTTTACATGTGATGAAGTTTTATCCCTATCTCATTTGCACGCTGTATGAGAATGGTTTAAAATTGTAAGTTTTTATGACTCAGTTGTAAAACCATTGATTGTGTGTGTGTCTATTCTTGATAGGAGGAGCACTTGATACCGAAGTTCCAGTTCTATGAGCCCAAGTTTCCACACGATAAGAAACGGGTACCCCTCCGAGCTGGGTGCCCGTTTTTCGCGCCTAAAACGGTGCCTAAAAAAAACCTTGCGATTCTGGAGCGTTCTGCAGCTCCTTGTCTGCCTGGCGCAGCGCCCAGGGGGGCGGAGCCTATACTCGCGCCGTTTTTGTAAGTGGAAGGGGGCGGATACTATTTAAATTAGTTTTTTTCCTGCCGGCAACGCCACGCGTGCACTTTGCAGCGTTCGCGCATGCTCAGTGTGAAAAAAACATTGGCACTCGGCCATTTTTGTAGTTCTTTGTAGCTGTTTAATTTTTGAACATTTTTTTAATAAAAGCACATTGCCATCAGCACATCAGCCTTCTCACTGTCTCCTTCCCCCCCCACCGCGGGAAGAACGGGCGCCTCTTACCCACCACTGCAGGAAAAACATGCGCCTCCTCTCCCCTCCCCCACCCCCCGCGGGAAGAACGGGCGCCTCTTACCCACCCCGCGGGAAGAACGGGCGCCTCCTCTCCCCCCCACCCGCCAGCGGGAAGAACGAGCACCTCTTCTCCCCTCCCTCCCCCCCGCAGGAAGAACGGGCGCCTCATACCATCCCCGCGGGAACAACGGGCGCCTCCTACCCCCCCGCGGGAAAGAACGGGCACCTCCCCCCTCCCCCGCGGGAAGAACGGGCGCCTCATACCCCGCCCCCCGCGGGAAAGAATGGACGTCTCCTACCCCCACCGCGGGAAGAACGGGCGCCTCCTCTCCCCCCCCACCCGCCGGCGGGAAGAACGAGCACCTCTTCTCCCCTCCCTCCCCCCCGCAGGAAGAACGGGCGCCTCATTCTATCCCCGCGGGAACAACGGGCGCCTCCTACCACCCCCCGCGGGAAAGAACGGGCACCTCCCCCCTCCCCCGCGGGAAGAACGGGCGCCTCAGGCTGACTGCAGCATTCTCCGTGCCTGAAGCACTTTCACACAGGTAGGAAGATGGTTTATTTAATCTTATCTTTGCTTATAAATGTTTATTCAGGTTGGATTTATTTGTATAATATTTGTAGAAGTATAAATAAGGATTTATTGTACAATTTAATGACTTCCCTTCCGACCCCACCTCGTTCTGGACGCCTAATTTGTAACCTACGTCTGATTTTTTAATGTGCAGAACAGGTTTTTTCAGTTCTACAAAAATCTTCACTTGCTACATTCTAAGTTAGTTTGGAGTACGTTTTCACTGTGGAAACTTTCAAATCAGGCGTCAGTGGCCGGACACGCCCCCTTTTGAAGAAAAAATTTTGTTCCAAATTAGAACTGTTCTACCTGACTGGAACAGCAGAAAAAAAAATGTGGAGAATTGCGATTTCTCAGATAGTCCGTTCTCCACCAGTTGCTCCTAAAAATCAGGCGCAAATCATGTGGAAACTTGGGCCCCAGAAATGTATCAATAGAATCAATTTCCACCAGTTTCTTTAAACCCAATCACATAATTTATTTTTAGTGGGCTGGATGGAGGAATATGATCCATGTAAAACATTGTTATCGTTTTTCTTGAACTGAATGCTCATAAAATATTGGAGTGGGAACTAACTGGATAATAGCACTGCTGGCAACATTTGCGGAATATATTCATGCAGCCAAAACGCACAATGACAACCTGGGACTGTGCGGCACCGAATACTCGGGGAAAAACAGTTAAAGGCTTTGTTCCTGGGTGGGGTTGAAGCACCAACGTTTCGGTTAACAATCGAACGCGCTAACCAATTGCGCAACAGAGACTGATGGAAGTATAATGTGCACGACATCACAAACCAGGCTGTCAGTCAGTTAAAGCTTCAGATTGCTCCGACCGGGATGGAACTTGTCCACTCTCATTTGTACTTTTCCCAAATAAATGGAGAGACATTCATTGTGGATGCGTGGAAGCAGTCTGGTTCCGCACACTGCAGACACTTCCATGTCACCACCAACCAGCTCTCCCACAACCGGTGTGATCTACCTTCCAGCCTTCCGGTGCCTTGTCTGTGACAAAGTATTCTGATTGTCCCGAAACCGGTATTAGGATTGAATTCCTTTTCAGCTCCTGACTGCGGATATTCCTGTGATTATTCTTCTGAATTCCAATGAGTAGAGGCCCAACCTATTCAACCTTTTCTCATAAGTCAACCCCTCATCTCCGGAGTCAACCCAGTGAACCTTCTCTGGACTGCCTCCAAAGCAAGTATATCCTTTCGTAAATATTGTAAGTGTTTGTGATCCTCGCCCAATTGCCAGACGGACGGTTTGAATCGTCCCCACCTTACGAAAGTTCGAGATGCGGGAATTATTATTCAGAGTGTAACTTAAATGTGTCACGGAAAGGGATGCTTCGGTAATAAATCATAGTGTATTTATTTGGTGTAACATACACTGGCTAAAACATGCACTGCTAAACGAAATCACTGTCTCTGTGGAGAATAAAATCCCGGTTACAAACAACATACATACAGTACAGAAATGAACCTAGTAACACGCAGTAATTCCCTGGTGGATTCTAACCCCACCCCTACCAATGAATTACCCTCCCCAGAATAGCCCTGAAAAGCTTCACTTCCGAGAAAACCCTGAGCCCTTACCCAGCTGGCCTGGGATATCTGGTTACTGGCTTGGGACACTCGCGACCATGTTCACCACCACACGCAGCCGGTTTCCTTGCTCAGCTCAGCTGTGGGAAGTCACTGCCTGGTCTTCAGTCTCGGTGGCTTCTTCTGCAGTTCTGCGGCCCCTTCCTCTGGTACATCGATCGGTGGAGCGAGAGCAAGAGCGAGAGGGGGCTCTCTCGAGACACAAGCTACAAGCTGCAAGCTCCAAGCTTCACACCAAGCTCCAAGCTAAAAATAAAGTGGAAAGGACCCTGACTTTCTGGGAGTCTTGCTACCCCTATCTTTCCCGCCAATCTTTAAAACCCCTTTGTTTCTAAGCACGGGTACTTAGTCAGTGATGGGCCATCCCACCCATGCATTGGGCTGATGGCCCTTAGTCTGAGCATCTCTCTGAGCCTTTGTGTTGGGAAAGACCCAGCTCCTCCTTGGCTGGCCTGGCTGGTGGGTTCATTGTTCTGTGTCTCCTTCTGAGATGGAGGTGAGAAGTGCTTTTGCAAATTAGAGTGGCTTTGTCAGTGGCCCCCCTTCCTGGCCGACAGCTCTTTTGTCAATGGATGACTGACAGGTCTTTTGTCCCAGCTAACTGTCATGCGGTCTCTGGAGTTTTAACAAAACCAGCTTTTTCACATATCTGCGCAGGGTGTCCCCAGCACAGGGAAAATAGCCTCAGAAAAATAAAATCCACAAAATATTCTCAACTGAGTCCATTCTTTCACAGAAACTTTGCGATCTCTTCATTCTGCTCTGCTAATTATCGATCTTGCCACGTAAAAAGTGCGTTGGCATTGCAATGCATTAATGTAAAATGAATGTAAAGAAAATGCAACGTTTTGTCGAGTGCAAAACATGCAGTGTCTGCATTTCAAAAAGCATTGCTTTTATTCATCCTGCGGAATGCATATTGCACAGATAATCTCAGCACACATTGTGCAGGCAAAGGCAGCATTAGACAACAAAGTGATTTATCCTCCGCTGATTTGGAGCAGATAACTGACGGTTGAGCACACAATTTGATAACTCGACTTGTAGATCAAGCATCAATGAAAAAGGCAATAAAACTGCCCACCAGCACCAGGTGTCTTTCACTTGTTTGTCCCAAATTTGCAGCAGCTGGGACAACAAAACTTTAGGTTTCACCAAGATTTGAACTCAGATCACTGGATTTAAATCAAGAGAGCTCACCATTGCACCATGGAACCAACTACGCCAAAACTTTTGGAACATACTTCGGCACTGGAAGGCTGGAAAGTCGATCACACCGGTTGTGGGAGAGCTGGTTGGCGGTGACATGTAAGTGTCTGCAGTGTGCGGGACCAGACTACTTCCACACATCCACAATGAATGTCCCACCCTTTACTTGGGAAAAGTACAACTGAGAGTGGATAAGTTCCATCCCGATCAGAGCAATCTGAAGCTTTAACTGACTGACACCCTGGTTTTGCATGTCTTGCAGTGTGTATCTGTGGTGCAATGGTTTAGCGCATTCGGCTGGTAACTGAAAGGTGGGTAATCCAAACCCATCTCCGGGCGAAGCCTTTTAATGTTTTTCCCCGAGGATTCGGTGCCGCACAGTTCCGGGTTGTCATTGTGCATTTTGGCTGCACGAATATATTCCGCAAATATTGCCAGCTGTGCTGTTATCCAGTGAGTTCCCACTCCAATACTTTTATGAGCATTCAGCACAAGTAAAACGAAAACAATTTTTTACATGGATCATGTTCCTCCATCCAGTCCAATCAAAATAAATTATGTTATTGGCTTTAAAGGAACTGGTGAATATTGATTCTATCGATACATATATCGAACTGGAACTTCGGTCTCAAGTGCTCCTCCTATCAAGAATAGACACACACACAATCAATGGTTTTACAACTGAGTCATAAACACTTACAATTTGTCATACAGCATGTAAAGAGATAGGGATAAAAATTCATCACATGTAAAGAGAAAATGAATGATTAAAGATACCACTGTCCCTCAGTAACTATATTATTATTTATTTCATCCTGAAAATGGTTAGCGGTTATTTAACGGTGCTTAAATGAATTCTTATTTTTTCATATTAGCTGCATGTCGTCAATTTTATAAGGTTTTGAATTGAAAAAGCTGTTACAGAAGTTACCGCCCTGACCTGGAATCGAAGCTGTTTTTCGGTGGGAGAAGGGGTGGTTTTACCCAATCATTTAAAGGTGATTTCAAAGAATCACATGACGTTAAATTCAGATCAAGGTTACGATGTGTTTCGGTGTGAAACAAGTGGATTGAAAAGGACAATAATGACATCAAGCATTACGATGCAGCGATGCAGCAATGCAGCGTTCCCTGGTGGTCCAGTGATTAGGATTCGGCGCTCTCACCACCGCGACCCTGGGTCGATTTCCGGCCAGGGAAATTGCACTTCCATCAAAATTAAAACCTTAGAAGAAAGAGTTACATGCATCTCATGTGAAAAAAAGATTCATTGATTTAAACATCATTAATTAATCCATTGTAGAACTTCAATCATTTATTTTGCCCTGAGTACGTGAGGAACGTTTATCCCGACCTCATTGTATTTTAGGAACATGGTCCAGCCCTGGTATTTCCACCTGTGAAAGTAGGAAACTGCTGGAAATACACAACAGGACGGGTTGCCTTGACAAACAATTAAACCCAGGTTACAGACTCTCTCCCTTCCCGTGCCCTTTGCAGGACACTTGTTCCCCTTTAATTTTACAGACTGACTGAGTTCACTAACCGCGCGGAGAGAGTAGGTGTCTCCACGGCCCGTCTGTGCTAACATGGAAGATAACACGATGGGGATGTGGGGTGGTGGGTGGGGATCAGTGACATGTTTCTGTAAAGGGCAGCGCAGGAGAAGGATTGACAGCTGTCAGTGAGGGACAGAAGTTGTTTAAGGTGAGCCAACACATTCCCGATCAGCACAGAAGGCATTCACTGGTCAGCTGCTCTCTGCTGTACTTCTGGTCAGAGCGGTTTCCGCAGTGGAGCCGTTATCACGTTTGCTTTCCCCGTGAAAGAATCCCGTGCAGGAAGATTATGTTTAAACTTGCTGTGGATGAACAGCCATGGGCGAGTTTATTCTCCTGTCAAAAGGGCGACAGTGGCTTCTCCCTTATTCTTTAATTGCTCTTTATTTCACTTCACTAAATAGATATATTTGAGTGAGAGAAATTGTTCCAGAGTGTCGCCCACTTCATCTTTTGTTCCCTTTTAAACACATAAAATGAGGCAAGGGGAATAAATCCAGAATACAAAGCTGAGGGATAGAGACAAGAGGAAAAGAGAAGGGGAAATAATGCCTCTACCCAGAACTCATGCAGAAACTCCTCTGCTGCGCTCGGGGTGGCCACCCGCAGCCTGGATACACTGACGTCCCAACAGCTCATTGACTGTCGGAGTGGGACCGTGCGGCGCTTCAGAAGACAGGTCGAAAAAGCAAAGTCACTGATTCAGTCCCATGCGCTTCTCTGACTGACACCGGGGAAACGGTGAGATAGATTTTGGAGCATAGGTCTGGTTATTGTGAAACAGCAAAGAAAATATGAAATCTGGAATTAAATTATTGAATGTGTATCCTGCTCGTTTAGTGGTTAGGCATTCACAGAGGGAGCCCGAGTTCAGAAAGTAACTTTTTAATTCAAACATTTTTAAATAATTACATGCAATTAATTAAACTCTGTTGGAGGTGGGGTGATTAAAACATCACCGATCGGAAAGGAATTGTCCGCGGGAAGCCTCCAACCGGAATTTTTGGGCCAATATTCCAACCCGGATTGTTTTGCAGACTTACAGTCAATACTTCAAAAACTGAACTGTAATAATTTCAGGAGCTTTTATCATAGATGATATTTTACACCCTATCTGACTTAACACACTCTGAATTTTAGAAATTGGTTTCAAACGTTCATTGCTCAGAAGACAAGGAACCTGGGGTACTTTTTTCAATTTATTAAACAGCAAATATATCCTAAAATGATGCTCATGCCCAGGCTCGAAACGGGGTCTTTCGTGTGTGAGACGAACGTGATAACCACTACACTACAGAAACCACTGCTGAACTTACTGCCCAGAGAGAAGTGTTAAGCCAGAAGTTGTAATTCTGAATCCCTTTCTGTGAAAAAATCTTTTCACAAACATTTCTCTGACCGAAGCTGCACAAGTCAAAAATGTTCCTTTCAACGTCGTCAAACTCCCAAATTAACGCACCCCCCGAATCTTCTGGATCAGAAAGCTCTAGTTGTGCCGACTCAATCCATAAATCTGACTTTACTCACCCTGTATTTTAGGAGATTGGTTTAAAATGTTCATTGCTGATAAGACACGGAACCTTGGGCTACTTTTGTTCAATGTATTTCACAGCAAATATATTCTAAAATAAAGCACGCGCCCAGGCTCAAACCAGGGACATTTCATGTGGGAGCTGAACATGATAACGGCTACACTGCGTAAACCTTTCCTTAACCCAGCCCCCGGTTCGTCATTTGTACCACAATTAAACCCAATGAGATCGGAATAAAAGTTCCTCACATGCTCATGGCAAAATAAATGGTAAATGATTTACAAAATAATTTATGTATTAATTAATGATGTTCAAGTCAATGATTCTTATTTTTTATACATGATTTGCATATAGATCTGTAAAATAAATGATCTCTTTTTTTTTTAGGTTTTTGAATTAAAAATACAACTTCCCAGAGTAGGAATTGAACCCAGGACACAACGTTGAGAGCATGGAATCCTTACCACTCGACAACCAGGAACCTAGATACCGTTTCACTGCTGCATCATTATAGTTCATGACATTATTGTCATTTTCAGTTCACTTGATTCACACCGAAAAAGATTGTAACTGTTGTGTATGCATGCCTGTTTACTGTGTGACGTCTGTAACACTGCTATGCAACACTGAATGTACTCTTACACTGTACACACCTTATCGATACCAGAGAAAGCTGCTGCTTGAGACCGAAAGGTTACCTGCAACCCAGTATATAAAGGAGCTCACAGCTTGTTGTCCTCACTCGATGAGCTTCAAATAAAGGACTACAGGTCCACACAGTTTAAGTATCATACCCTGCCTCGTGTAGTCATTACGAAAGGTGCCGACATACACTACAGTGAACGCCACTTTAAATCACATTCCAATGATTCACTGAATCCACCCCTTGTACCACCGCAACACAGGTTCGATTCTTGGTCAGGGAGATAATATTTGCAACACAGTTTTCAAACTAATGGCCTGATCAAAATGTCAACATGCAGGTAATGTGAAAAAATGAATTAATTTAATCACGTTCAATGAACCGATAACTTTCTTTTGCTGAATTAAAGAAATGATAATATGGTTACTGAGGGATAGTGGTACATAAGAACATAAGACCATAAAAATTAGGAACAGGAGTCGGCCATCGAGCCCCTCGAGCCTGCTCCGCCATTCAACAAGATCACGGCTGATCAGGCCGTGGACTCAGCTCCACTTATCCGCCCGCTCCTCATAACCCTTAATTCCCTTATTGGTTAAAAATCTATCGATCTGTAACTTGAATACATTCAATGCGCGAGCCTCAACTGCTTCCTTGGGCAGAGAATTCCACAGATTCACAACGCTCTGGAAGAAGGAATTCCTTCTCAACTCGGTTTTAAATTGGCTCCCCCGTATTTTGAGGATGTGCCCCCTAGTTCTAGTCTCCCCGACCAGTGGAAACAACCTCTCTGCCTCTATCTTGTCTAACCCTTCTATCCCTTTCATTATTTTAAATGTTTCGACAAGATCACTCCTCATCCTTCTGAACTCCAACGAGTAAAGACCCAGTCTGCTCAATCTATCATCATAAGATAACCCCCTCATCTCCGGAATATGCCGAGGGAATTGTCTCTGTACCCCCTCCAAAGCTAGTATATCCTTCCTGAAGTAAGGTGACTAAAACTGCATGCAGTATTCCAGGTGCGGCCTCACCAATACCCTATACAGTTGCAGCAGGACCTCCGTGCTTTTGTACTCCATGCCTCTCGCAATGAAGGCCAACATTCCATTCGCCTTCCTGATTACCTGTTGCACCTGCAAACTAACATTTTGGGATTCATGCACAAGGACCCCGAGGTCCCTCTGCACCGCAGCATGTGGCAATTTCTCCCCATTCAAATAATATTCCCTTTTTCCTGTTTTATTTCCCAAGGTGGATGACCTCACACTTTCTGACATTGTATTCCATCTGCCAAACCTTAGCCCATTCATTTAACCTATCTAAATCTCTTTGCAGCCTCTCTGTGTCCTCTACACAACCTGCTTTCCCACTAATCTTTGTGTCATCTGCAAATTTTGTTGCACTACACTCTGTCCCCTCTTCCTAGGTCATCTATGTATATTGTAAACAGTTGTGGTCCCAGCACCGATCCCTGTGGCACACCACTAACCACCGATTTCCAACCCGACAAGGTCCCATTTATCCCGACTCTCTGCTTTCTGTTAGCCAGCCAATTCTCTATCCATGCTAATACATTTCCACTGACTTCGCGTACCTTTATCTTCTGCAGTAACCTTTTGTGTGGTACCTTATCGAATGCCTTTTGAAAATCTAAATACACCACATCCATCGGTACACCTCTTTCCACCATGCTCGTTATATCCTCAAAGAATTCCAGTAAATGAGTTAAACATGATTTCCCCTTTATGAATCCATGCTGCGTCTGCTTGATTGCACTATTCCTACCTAGATGTCCCGCTATTTCTTCCTTCATGATAGTTTCAGGCATTTTCCCTACTACAGATGTTAAACTAACCAGCCTATAGTTACCTGCCTTTTGTATGCCCCCTTTTTTAAACGGAGGCGTTACATTAGCTGCTTTCCAATCCGCTGGTACCTCCCCAGAGTCCAGAGAATTTTGCTAGATTATAATGAATGCATCTGCTATAACTTCCGCCATCTCTTTTAATACCCTGGCGTTTCATCAGGACCAGGGGACTTGTCTACCTTGAGTCCCATTAGCCTGTCCAGCACTAACCCCCTCGTGATAGTGATTGTTTCAAGGTCCTCCCTTCCCACAATCCTGTGACCAGCAATTTCTGGCAAGGTTTCTGTGTCTTCCATTGTGAAGACCAAGCAAAATAATTGTTTAATATCTCAGCCATTTCCACATTTCCCATTATGAAATCCCCCTTTTCATCTTCTAAGGGACCAACATTTACTTTAGTCACTCTTTTCCGTTTTATATATCGGTAAAAGCTTTAACTATCCGTTTTTATGTTTGCACAAGTTTACCTTCGTAATCTATCTTTCCTTTCTTTATTGTTTTCGTAGTCATTCTTCGCTGTCGTTTAAAATTTTCCCAATCTTCTATTTTCCCACTAACCTTGGCCACCTTATACGCATTGGTTTTTAATTTGATATTCTCCTTTATTTCCTTGGTTATCCACGGCTGGTTATCCCTTCTCTTACCGCACTTCTTTTTCACTGGAATATATTTTTATTGAGCACTCTGAAAGAGCTCCTTAAAAGTCCTCCACTGTTCTTCACTTGTGCCACCGTTTAGTCTGTGTTTCCAGTCTACTTTAGCCAACTCTGCCCTCATCCCACTTTTGACCCCTTTGTTTAAGCATCGTACGCTCGTTTGAGACACTACTTCCTCACCCTCAATCTGCATTACAAATTCAACCATACTGTGATCACTCATTCCGAGAGGATCTTTTGCTAGCTTCAATCATTAATTTTCTCTTTACATGTAATGAACTTTTATCCCTATCTCGTTTACACACTGTATTTTAGGAGAATGGTTTAACATTTTAAGTGCTTATTGTCATGTATTCAACCAACATTGTAACCCGTATATAATCTGACCTCAGTTGTACACTGTGAGAACAATGACCACTAGGTGGTGAACTTTTGGGAGACACTCCTAACCTGGACCTTCAGGTATGAAAGGGGATGCTCCACCCACTTTCATCACTTGACTGTGAAGGAATAAAGGACAGGCCACAGACTGACCTTCTCTCAAGCATGGGCCTCGTGTGCATTTATACTGTATAGTAAGGATGTATCAATGGCGACGAGAAACTGGGATTTAAACCACGTGAGCATGGCCACTAGCAGAACAGACGAGAGATACTGTGTTCAGGAATGGTTGGGACAGAGAATCAACATTGTTGAAGTAGCGCACAGTTCTCCAGGCAGACAAGGGCAATTGGGCATGCCCCAACATATAGTCGAACCCAGAGGGGGAGTTCGACAGAGATAATGGCAAGCAGAACGGCGATTCACACCATTGCAAGGGACAATGTGGCCAGTAATGGGGCCATCAACACCTGTTAATGGCACACTCAAGGACAGTCACATGGGTAGTCAGGGACGACTGACTAGCATGGGACCTTATGTTTCCAACAACAGCTCATGTTGGAGGCATGGAGGCACAAACTCAGCCGGAGTTTGCAGAGATGAGCAAAATACCTACAGAAATTGCAGAAATGAACGCTGGGGGAAATCGCTGGAAGCTGAAGTTCAGTGAGCTCATTTGGAGGACGTATACAGTTCATACACCAGGACGCCACCGATAATGATGAAAGTGCTCCTCAGTGGCATCCCAGTATCAATGGAGCGAGACACGGGGGCTAGCCAGTCACTGATGGATATCAAATAGTTTGAAAAGTTGTGGGCGTCCAAGGCCAGTAAGGCCAAAATTATCACCGATTGATGCACAGCTACGGACATACACCAAAGAGATCATTCCGGTGCTCGGTAGCGCCACTGTAATCGTGACCCACAAAGAGTCGGAGAACAGGTTGCCACTCTGGGTTGTCCCGGGGGACGGTCCCGCAGTACTGGGGAGGAGTTGGCTTGCTGTCATGAACTGGAAATGGGGCAATGTCAATGCTATTTCCTCTGTGGAGCGAGTATCATGCTCACAGTTCCTGCACAAATTTGACTCATTATTTCAACCCGGCATTGGCACTTTCATGGGGGCCAAGGTAGTGATTCACATAAACCCAGAAGCCAGGCCAGGACAACACAAGACCAGAGCAGTGCCGTACGTGATGCGGGAAAAGATAGAAGGTGAATTGAACCGCCTGATGAGGGAAGGTATCATTTTGCCAGTCGAATTCAGTGACTGGGCGAGCCCGATTGTACCGGTGTTCAAGGCGGATGGGTCGGTCAGGATATATGGTGATTACAAGGCCACCATCAATCGGGTGTCACTCCAAGACCAGTACCCGCTACCGAGAGCGGAGGACATCTTTGCGATGATAGCCGGTGGGAAACTTTTTTCAAAATTGGACGTGACCTCAGCTTACAGGACCCAGGAGCTGGCGAGTGAGTTGAAGAAGCTGACCACCATCACGACACAAAAGGGGTTGTTTGAGTACAACAGATGTCCGTTCGGGATTCGCTTGGCCGCCGCGATCGTCCAACGAAATATGGAAAGCCTCCTCAAGTCGATTCCAGGGACGGTGGTTTTTCAGGACGACATCCTCATTACGGGTTACTATACTGAAGAACACCTCCACAACCTGGAGGAGGTGCTATGCAGACTGGACCGGGTAGGGCTGCGACTGAATAAGGCGAAGTGCATCTTCCTAGCTCCAGAGGTAGAATTCCTGAGGATGAGGGTAGGAGTAGACGGGATGAGCCCTACTGCGTCCAAGACGGAAGCGATCCAGAGAGCACCCAGACCCCGTAACACGACGGAGCTCCGTTTGTTCCTGGGGCTCCCGAACTATTTGGTAACTTTCTTCCCAAATTGAGCACGCTGCTAGAGCCGCTACACGTGCTCCAAAGCAAAGGTCGCGAATGGGTCTGGGGGGACAGCCAGGAAAGGGCTTTTAATAGAGCACACAATTTGTTATGTTCCAACAATCTGTTAACGCGATATGACCCATGTAAGAAACTTGTTTTAACGTGCGATGCGTCGTCCTATGGTGTCGGGTGTGTGTTGCAGCATGTCAATGACAAGGGTCAGTTACAGCCGATAGCGCATGCCTCCAGAAGTCTGTCCCATTCAGAAAGGGGCTACGGGATGATAGAAAAGGAGGCGCTCGCATATGTATATTCGGTAAAGAAAATGCACCAATACCTGTTTGGGAGGAAATTTGAGCTGGAGACAGATCACAAACGCCAAAACTCACTTTTGGCCGACAACAAGGTCATAAATGCAAACGCATCGGCCCGCATACAGAGGTGGGCACTCACGTTAGCCGCCTGTGACTACACAATTCGGCACAGACCGGGCACTGAAAACTGCGCCGATGCACGCAGGAGGCTCCCACTAGCCACCACTGAGCGGGCTACCGAGCATGCTGCTGAGATGGTCATGGCTGTT
Organism: Pristiophorus japonicus; assembly: GCF_044704955.1. Taxonomy (NCBI): domain Eukaryota; kingdom Metazoa; phylum Chordata; class Chondrichthyes; family Pristiophoridae; genus Pristiophorus; species Pristiophorus japonicus. The sequence goes on from NW_027251310.1 coordinate 529,754, forward strand.
GAAGCTTTCGCAAGCGAAGGCTCACCTGTGACAGCCCGTCAGATTAAAGTCTGGACAAATAGACACCCGCTTTTGCCTCTAGTCAAGAAATGTGTCCTGAATGGGGACTGGGCAGCCACGTACAGGGCATGCCCTGAGGAATTTAAACCATTTCCCATGCGCAGGGATGAACTCTCGATTCAGACTGGTTGCCTTCTTTGGCGAAACCGCGTAGTCATGCCCCAGATGGGCAGAGAGGTGTTCATCAGAGAACTCCACAATGAGTATCCGGGCATTGTCATGATGAAGGCAATTGCCAGGTCACACGTTTGGTGGCCAGGGATAGATGCGGAACTGGAACTTTATGTTCGCAGGTGCAACACGTGTGCCCAGCTAGGTATTGCGCCCAGGGAAGCCCCCCTTAGCCCCAGGCCATGGCCCGCAAAGCCTTGGTCATGCATCCATGATGACTACGCAGGTCCTTTCATCGGATAAATGTTTTTGGTTGTGGTAGACGCCCACTCCAAATGGATTGAGTGTGACATTTTAAATTCAAGCACATCCTCTGCCACGGTAGAAAGTCTACGGGCAATGTTCGCCGCCCACGGTCTACCGGATATCTTGGTCAGCGACAATGGCCCGTCCTTCACAAGCACTCAATTCCAGGACTTCATGGCAGGCAATGGAATTAACCATGTCAGAAAGGCACCGTTCAAGCCAGCCTCAAACGGCCAGGCAGAACGAAAAGTGCAGATAATCAAACAGGGCAGCTCAGAATCCAAGGGGGTTCCCTAAAAAGCTACTTATCACGCCTCCTGTTGGCCAATAGATCCCGACCACACTCGCTCACAGGGGTTCCACCCGCAGGGCTGCTAATGATAAGGACGCTCAAACCCGTTATCCCTTATACACCCCACCATGAAAGAAATTGTTGTGCGCAGGCGCCGATCACAATATAACTACCATGACAGGAATGCGAGGGCACGATATATTGGTGTAAACGACCCTGTTGTTGTCCATAACTACACTGCAGGGCCTAAATGGCTCACAGGCACTGTGATTGCCAAAGAGGGCAATAGGATTCTGGTAGTTAAACTTACCAATGGACAAATCTGCCCAAAGACGTGGATCAAACAAAAAGGAGGTTAAGCAACCCTATAGAAGAAGCAGAGGAAGAACACGATATAGAGTTCACTCCAGCACAGGTGACCGAACACTGGAACCAAAGGAAGGAGAGCCCAGTCACTGTGGGCAATTCGGATAGGCCTGAGGCACTGCAAACAGCAGACACACAGGCCAGCGCCCAACAACCGGAGCCCCAACTCAGGCACTCTACAAGAGAGCGTAAACCACCAGAGAGACTCAACCTGTGATCCCAATAAGACTTTGGGGTGGTAGGTGATGTCATGTATTCAACCAGCATTGTAACCCATGTATAAACTGACAAGTTGTATACTGTCAGAACAAAGACCACTAGGTGGTGAACTTGCTGGCGACACTGCTAACCTGGACCTTCAGGTATAAAAGGGGAAGCTCCACCCAATTTCATCACTTGAATGCAAAGGAATAAAGGACAGGTCACAGACTGACCTTCTCTCAAGCATGGGCCTCGTGTGCATTTATACTGTCCAGCAAGGACGTATCACTTATGACTCCAGGAACCCGGTGCAACTTTTGTTAAAATTAACAGGACCAACTATTTCACAGAAAAAATCTTCTCTGACATAATGTTTTTAGATCATGCACTGGTCGATCATTCTTCGGTGCAAAGTGGATGAACTGACCCTTCCCCACATTGAACCCCAGTAATCACAGTTAAGGGGAGATTTAATAGAGGTTTTCAGAATTGTGGGGAAACTGTTTCCACGGGCAGGAGTGTCGGTAACCAGAGGACACAGACATAAGATAGTTGGTAAAAGGAAAAATCCGGGGCGGGGGATGTGGGGTGAGGAGATGTATTTTTACCTGCTCCTGAGCCTTACATGTTTATGATCTTATGACCTTTCACAGGAGAACAATCTCGCCCCTGAGCATGTATGAGGAGAAAGCTCCAGAAAATATTCAATATTCCCACCCGGTGAGCTTTCGCGTGTGAGGCGAACGTGTTAACCGCGACACTGCGGAAACATCTCCACTTTCAGCACCCGGTCAGACGGAAATGTTAAGCGAGGAGGTGAACTGCTGAATCCCACTTTTAAGGAGTTGGTCGTGGTGCCAACAAATGGGTTTTGCTTAATGACGATAATGAAGAAGTGGGATTCGAACCCACACTTCCAGAAAAAACTGCAAACTGAACACAGCACCTGAGACCGCTCGGCCATCCTGACTATTTAATGCTGCATGTGGCCATCTGCAGGTTGATTTTGAACTTTTGTGTCCTGTCACATGAAATAAATGAGGGCAGCAGGCGTATCTCTGCCTGACACCGGGGAAACAGTGAGACAGACCTTGGAGCATGGGTCTGGTTATTGCCAAACAGCAAAGAATATATTAATTCTGGAATTATCCAAAAGCAATGTGACCCCGACGTGAAATAATCAGGGGCTCAGTTTTGCCAGTATTTTCACAACTTAATGTTGCAATGTGAAACAATGCAGGAAATCAGTGGTGAAGATAAAATCCCACGGTGCTCATTTTCAAATTCAACACAGTACGATTTGAAATAAAGTGAAAGAATTTTACAGTGAAAAGATTTGGAAGTGTTACTTGTATTTGTATCTTTAATTAAACTTTGTGGCGTCTGACTCCCGTTCATGCCTCTGCTGAATAAGAAAGGAGGGTTTGACGTTGACCAGACTGCACTACCCCTGATATTTGTGAGCTCATCCTTTATATTCAGTGGTTTCTTGCCCTTTGATGGGCTGCAGTGTAGCGGATATCACGTTGTCCTCACACGCGAAAGGTCCCCGGTGGATCCGTTTTCTCTCACTCAAAGTTATCTATTTATTGAAGTTAAATAAAGAGCAATTAAGGAATAAGGGAGCCCTTTTGCCAGGAGAATAAATAGCAAATAAAAACAGCAAATGCTGGAAATCTCAGCAGGTCAGGCAGCATTTGCCAGGATACTAAACTTGCCTCCGATTCTTCATCCGCAGTAAGTTTAGGGAAATTCCAACATCCTGGGCCCGTACAAAGTTTCTACGGATTGCGGGATTTACGCATATCTTGCCCAGCAAATATCCTCAAAATCCTTGCAGCTGAAAAAGCAAGCGCATAGCGTAATTTTACAGGCGCAAGTGTTTAAAAACACTCATAACAACAATAAAATAAAATAAAATAAACACAATGTCGCGTGAAAAACTCTGCCAACTAAGGTAAGTTTATTTTTAACCCGAATTACAAAGCTTAAAAAAAATTGGAACTACCCTGTTTTTTTCTAATGCGTTTATTAACTTTAATTTCAATTAATTTTAATTATGTGAGGTCTGTTTTTTATTATTTCTCAGTGTGTGTGTGTTTTTTGTTCTCATGAATAGCACTGAGAACTCGTAGGTACGCGAGTCTCATTGCTATTAATGGGAAAGCTGTGGAATACGTACCTGATTGGCTGAGCAGTCACACGTGGGATCCCTCCGGACGGGAGCGTGCTTCGCAGCGCGGGAAGAGAAGGCCTCCCCAACGGAATCCACGATGCCTCCTAGACCACCAGGTAGGCTCGTAAAACATCTCCGGTCGGAAGGGAATTGTCCACGGGAAGCCTCCAACCGGAATGTTTGGGCCAATATTCCCACCCGGATTGTTTTGCAGACTTACAGTCGAGACTTCAAAAACTGAACTGGAATAATTTTAGGAGCTTTAATCATCGATGACATTTTACACCTTATCTGACTTAACACACTCTGTATTTTATGAGATTGGTTTAAAATGTTCATTGCTCATAAGACAAGGAACCTGGGGTACTTATGTTCAACTTATTTCACAGCAAATACATTCTAAAATGATATTTCTGCCTGGGCTTGAACTGGGGACCTTTTGTGTGTGAAAGACTAACATGATAACTGCTATACAATGGAAACCATTGCTTAACTGCTTGCCCAGAGAAAAGTGTTAAACCAGAAGGTGTAATTCTGAATCCCTTTCTGTGAAAAAATCATAACACAAACATTTCTCTGACCGAAGCTGCACAAGTCAAAAATGTTCCTTTCAAAGTCGTTAAACTCCCAAATTTCCGTGCCCCCCGAATCTTCTGAATCAGAAAGCTCTGGTTGTACCGACTCAATCCATAAATAAAAAATAAAAACAGAATTGCTGGAAATCTCAGCTGGTCAGACAGCATCAGCGTTTTTATCAGGAGACTAAGCTCGCCTCCGATTGTTCATCCACAGCAAGTTTAAACATAATATAGAATCATGGAACGGTTACAGCACGGAAGTAGGCCGTTCGGCCTGTCGAGCCCGTGCCGACTCTCAGCTAGTCCCACTCCTCCGGCCTTTACCCGTACCCCTGAGATATTGTTCCTTCAGATACTTATCCAAATCCATTTTGAAAGATAAGATTAATTCGGCCTCTGCCACCCTTTCAGGCAGCGGATTCCGGATCCGAACCACTCGCTGCCAAATGGCCTCCTCCTGTTCCAATGTTCCTGCATATAAAGTCTGGGAAACACGAGATCAATTCCTGCCACTCTCACAGCCTTCCTAAATATAGCACCGTCATTCGATTCTCGGAAAAAAAGCTCCTGAAGTATCGGCCAGCTGTGTTGGTTGGAGCTCTCGTTATGTTCCTTAGACAACATCTACCACTTTGTGTCTGTAGTGTCGTGGTTATCATGTTCCCCAAACACACCAAAGGTCCCCGCGTGGAATCATTTTGAAAAGTTTAAAATGGACCGAATGGCCGACTCCTGTTCCTAATTCTTACGTTCTTATGATCTTATGTCCTTTCACTGGAGAACAATCTCTCCCCTGAACATGCTTGAGGAGAAAGTTCCCACAAAATATTCCCACCCGGTGAGCTTTCCCGTGTGTGAGGCAAACGTGTTAAACGCTACACTGCGGACACATCTCCACTTGCAGCACCAGGTCAGACGGAAATATAAAGCGAGCAGCTGAACTGCTGAATCCCACTTTTAAGGACTTTGTCGTGGTGTCAAAACAAATTCTGGGTGAGCCTCCATTTGCCGGCGAAGTTTGAACTTGCGGTTAGAACTTTTGCAAAGAATGACTTGCATTTTTACATGGCCTTTCAACAACTCAGGATGTCCCCAAGTGAATTAAAGTCAATGAAGTACCGATGGAGCCTTGTAATGTGGGGAAAGATGTGCCCCAATCACCCCACACGCATCTCAACTCTTTCAGAAGCAGGAGAGTGTGTAACCTGGGTCTATAACATAAAGTAATGGGCTCATTAACGATTAAAGCCCATTATTAATCCTCTCATACACCTAAGTTATGTTTATGCAATGCATCGATGGAAACTTCAACAACTGATCTTTACTGCGTTAAGGAACTTTAATCATTGATGAAGTTTTATCCCCTATCTGATTTTACACACACTGTATTTTAGGAGAGTGAGTTAAAATGCCCATCGCTCATGATACAAGGAACCTGGGGCGACTTTTTAAAATGTATCCCACAGAAAAATATTCGCTAAAATAATGTTTCTGTCCGTGCTCAAACCGAGGATATTTCACATGTGCGGCGAAGGTGATAACCGTTACACGACGGAAACCTCTGCTTACACCTCGAAAAAAAGCATCCTGCAGCGCTGCCTCATTTCCCAGCAGCAGATCAAAGCCACAAACAAACCCATCGATTATTCCCACTTCCCCACTTCCACAGATACTGCCCGACCTGCTGCGTGTTTCCAGCATTTTCTGTTTTTACTGAATACACAAACACAGGTATTCGTTCAAAATCAAACTGGAGGTGGCCACACACAGATTAAACAGAGCCAGAGAGACAGACAGGATCGGGAAAAACAGGGAAATGGGACGGAACCAACAGGCGCCTCACCGACAGGGAATGTGATTAACATAATCCTTGCTCACTCAGTCGATCCAACATGAGGCTCTTATTCTCAGGGTTGTGGGTTTGAGCCCCAGGTTGGGTGAATCATTATTGTTAAATTTTATGTCGCTTTCTCGGGCAAACTTCATTAATTAACCGATCAGCTTCTTTTGCAAGTGAAAGTAATGCTAACTGAGGGAAAGTCGATAATTCAATAATTGGTTCTGTGTTTTGCATGTTAACTGTTGAACCAGATCCCAGTTTACACACTGTACTTCAGGCATCTGATTCAGAATGTTCATTGTAACATGAACGTGCCCCTGGGGAAACAGTGAGACAGGTTTTAGAGCAAGGGTCTGGTTATTGTGAAACAGCAAACACAATATCAATTCCGGAAGAACAACAGCTAAATTAACTGATTTGAACACGCAGCCTCCTGATCGGGAGTTAGACCCGTAAGCGTTGCACCACGATGTCCAGATTCTACAACAGTCCCAGTGGATCGGAAGGTAGAAAATGTAACATCGCTATTCAAGAAAGGAGGGAGAGAGAAAACCGGGAACTACAGGACAGTTAGTTTGACATCAGTCATCGGGAAAATGCTGTAATCCATTGTTAAGGAAGTGGTGTCAGGGCACTTCGAAAATTATAACATGATTTGACCGAGTCAACATGGTTTTATGTAAATGTCATGGGCAGTTACAGAAAATAATCAAATAAAACTAATGTTAAGCTGGCCTTCATATCTCGCGAACTCGATCACCAGCAAGTGATCAGGAAGGCCAATGGAATCTTGGCCTTTATTGCAAAGGGGCTGGAGTATAAACGCAGGGAAATCTTGCTCCAGTTATACAGGGTATTGGTGAGGCAACACCTGGAATGCTGCGTGCAGTTTTGTTTTCCATATTTACGAAAGGATATATTTGCTCTGGAGGCAGTTCAGAGAAGGTTCACTGGTCGATTCCAGAGTTGAGGGGGTTGACTTCTGAGGAAAGGTTGTTCAGATTGGGCCTCTACTCATTGGAATTCAGAAGAATGGGTCGTAATCTTATCCAAATGTATAAGATTATGAGGGGGCTCGACAAGGTGGATGCAGAGATGATGTTTCCACTGGTGGGGAAGACTAGAACTAGATCTTAGATTAAGGGGCCGCCCATTTAAAACTGAGATGGGGAGAAATTTCTTCCCTCAGAGGGTTGTAAATCTACGGAATTCGCTGCAACAGAAGCTGGGACATTGAATATATTTAAGACAGATAATTTCATAAATGATAAGGGGATAAGGGATTATCGGGAACGGACAGGGAAGTGGAGCTGAGTCAATGATCAGATCAGCCATGATCTTATTAAATGGCGGAGCAGGCTCGAGGGACGGTGTGGCCAACTCCTGCTCCTATTTCTTATGTTCGTATAACTGGAACACAAGGGGACAGATGTTGTGTGCAGCTACACAAAGCCCTGGTTCGACCTCACTTGGGGGACTGTGTTCAGTTCTGGTTCCGCACAGGCAGCATCTGCTTTTTTGCCAGGAGACGAAACTCGCCTCCGATTGTTCATCCACAGCAAGTTTAAACATAATATTCCCGCCTGGGATAGAACCAGGAACTTTTCACATGTAAAGCGACGTGATAACCGCTACACTACAGAAACCTCTGTTACAAGAAGCACAACAGAGGGGAGCTGAACAGTGAGCTCCCTCGGTGCTGATCGGGACCGATGCTGATGTGGAAGCAAGTCATCCTCGACTCCGGGGGACTGCCTCAGAAGAAGAGAGGAGGATCAGGAATGTGTTGGCTCACCTTAAACAACTTCTGTCCCACACTGAAAGCTCTCAATCCTTCTCCTCCGCTGCCGTTTACAGAAATGTCACATAATTACCACCCACCATGTTCACTTCCACATCCTCACAGTGGGCCACAGAGACTCCTGCCGTCTCCCCGCGATCAGCGAACTCACTCAGTTTGTAAAGTTACAACTGGAACAAGTGTCCCGCAAAGGGCAGGAGAAGCCAGAGAGTCTGTAAACTCAGTGTGTAACAGGAAGTAACGGGCTTATTAACGGTGATTACAGCAATTCATCATCATCATAGGCAGTCCCTCGAAATCGAAGAAGACTTGCTTCCACTCTAAAAGTGAGTTCTCAGGTGACTGAACTGTTCAATACAGGAATTACAGTCTCTGTCACAGGTGGGACAGACAGTGGTTGAAGGAAAGGGTGGGTGGGACTGGTTTGCCACACGCTCTCTCCGCTGCCTGTGCATGTGTTCTGCATGTTCTCGACGATGAGACTCGAGTTGCTCAGCGTCCTCCAGATGCTCTTCCTCCACTGAGGGTGGTCTTTATCCAGGGACTCCCAGCTGTTGTTGGGGATGTTGCATTTTATGAAGTGGCTTTAAGGGTCCTTAAAACGTTTCCCCTGCTCACCTGGGGCTCGCTTGCCGTGTAGGAGTTCCAAGTTGAGCGCTTGCTTTTGGAGTCTTGTGTCAGGCATGCGAACAATGAGGCCCGTCCAACGGAGCTGGTCGAGTGTGGTCAGTGCTTCGATGCTGGGGATGTTAGCCTGATTGAGGACGCTAACGTTGGTGCGTCTGTCCTCCCAGGGGATTTGCTGGATTTTGCAGAAACATCATTGGTGGTATTTCTCCAGCGACTTGAGGTGCCCACTGTATAAGGTCCATGTCTCTGAGCCATACAGGAGGACGGGTATCACTGCAGCCCTGTAGACCATGAGCTTAGTGGCTGATTTGAGGGCCTGATCTTCGAACACTCTCTTCCTCAGGCGGCCGAAGGCTGCACTGGCGCACTGGAGGCAGTGTTGAACCTCGTCGTCGATGCCTGCCCTCGCTGATAATAGGCTCCCGAGGTATGCAATTATTCATCCTCTCACAGACCTCAATTATTTTCATGCGATAAACTGATTGAGAATAGAAAGAGGGTTAGTGCTCGGGATCTTAACCACTCGACCACCAAGAAAAAATTATGATAATGGTGTATATTATATATATGTATATATATCGATATTAATAGAATCATAGAATCAGAAAGTTTCAGCACAGAGTGAGGCCATTTCGGCCCATCGTGTCCGCACCGGCCGACCAAGAGCTATCCAGCCTAATCCCACTTTCCAGCTCTCGGTCCAGAGCTCTGTAGGTTGCGGCACTTTAAGGCACATCCACGTATCTTTTAAATGTGGTGGGGGTCCCTCCCTCTACCACCCTTTCAGGCATTGAGTTCCAGACCCCCACCACCCTCTGGGTGACGAAATGTCCCCTCATATCCCCTCTAACCCTCCCCCAATTACTTTAATTCTATGCCCCCTGGTTGTTGACCCCTCTGCCTAGGGAAACAGGACCTTCCTATCCATTCTATCCAGGCCCCTCAATTTTATACACCTCAATCAGGTCTCCGCTCAGACGCCTCTGCTGCAAAGAAAACAGATTCAGCATCTCCAAACTATCCTCATAGCCAAAATTCTCCAGACCAGGCAACATTCTAGTAAATCTCCTCTGCACCCTTTCCAGTGAAATCACATCTTTCCTGTAATGTGGTGACCAGAACTGCACGCAGTACTCCAGCTGTGGTGTAGCCAGTGTTTTGTACAGTTCAAGCATAACCTCCTTGCTCTTGTATTCCATGCCTTGACTAATAAAGGCAAGTATTCCATATGCCTTCTTAACCACATTAACTACCTGGCCTGCTACCTTCAGGGATCTGCGGTCCTGCACTCCAAGGTCCTTTTATTCCTCTACACTTTTCAGTGTCGTACCATTTAATGTGTATTCCCTTGCCTTGTTAAACCTCCCCAATGCATTACCTCACACTTATCCGGATTGAATTCCATTTGCCACAGTTCTGCCCACCTGACCAGTACATTGATCATCATCATCATAGGCGGTCCCTCGATCGAGGACGATTTGCTTCCATGAGTTCACAGGAGTTTCGATGAAGGACCCGATGTTCCAGTCCTGAATCCAATTGAGTGAGTGGAAGATGCCTTTGTGTGGATTTTTTTAACGTGGGGTGACCGTTGCACATCAGCCACCACACGGGCTTGACAGAGCTAGGTCTTGGTCCAGTGGAAAGGGTTAACCAAGACGACAGGAGACCAGATCTGCTGCATGGACCCAGTGCCCACACATATCGCAGTGTGGGCTGGGCCCGTGCTGTCCCGAGGCCCTCGGCTCTTCTGGGCCCCGTCCCCTCATCTGTCGCACCTCCTCCACGATCTGTCACCGCTCTTCCACTATAAACATTCACCGTATCTCGCCACAAACACTCGCCGCTCATCCGCCCCGACCTTCCCACTCCTCTGTACCTGGGCCCTGCCGATGTTCTTGCTCACGCTCCAAAATGACGACCAGTGTTAACATAAAACTGTTAACATATATGGAATAAAACTTGAAGCACCTCCCGGAATCCCTTATAAGATGTGATTATGGTTTGTTGATGCAGATTCCAGAATCCATGGAGAGATGTTACCCGTGGTATAAGGTAGTGTGGCTGGATTCCGATGGACTGCATGGATAGCTTCCCAACTTCGCTTGTTGTTTTAGTATCATCGCGCTGGTCCCTCGGAGAACAGTGTGAAGTGGTGGGAGGATCAATGTGGCCAGGAATCGTGTCATGGTCAATATTTATCCCTCAATCAACATCACAGAGAGAGATGATCTGGTCATCATCACACTGCTGCCGATAGGAGCCTGCCGTGTGCAAATTGGCGGCTATGTCTCCCACACTACAAGAGTGACCGCACTTCAAAAAGTACTTCATTGGCTGCAAAGCGCCTTGAGACGTCCATTGATATCTTGCTGTAGTCCGCCACTTTCTTCTTCATTATCAACCACTCAGCCTATTTTAGTGTCATCTGCAAACTTCTTACTCATACCCTCAACATTTCAGTCCAAGTCATTGATGTATACCACAAAAAGCAAGGGACCCAGCACTGAGCCCTGCGGAACCCCACTGGATCACAAAATCACCCATCAACCATTACGCTTTGATTCCTGCCTCTGAACAAATTTGGTACCTAACTTGCCACTTTGCCCTTGAATCCCATGGGCTTTTACATTCGTAACCAGTCTGCCAAGTGCGACCTTATCAAAAGCTTTGCTAAAGTGCATATACATTACATCATACCACTGCCCTCATCAACCCTCCTGGTTACCTCCTCGAAAAATGCAGTCACCTTAGTCAGACCTTCCCTTGACAAATTCATGTTGACTATCCTTGATTAATCCATGTCTTTCCAAATGAAGATTTATCCTGCCCCTCAGGAGTTTTACAAATAATTGTAAAAGGTTCGGCTGGCCAGCCTGTATTTACTCAATCCCTTTCTCCCTTTTTAAACAAAGGTACAACGTTAGCAGTGCTCCAATCCTCTGGCCCTGCACCTGTAGCCAGTGAGGATTGGACAATGGTGGTCAGAGCCTCTGCTATTTCCTCTTTTGCTGCTCTTATCAGCCTGAGATACATTTCATCCGGGCCTGGGGATTTATCCACTTTCAAAGCTGCTAGACCACCAATACTTCCTCTCTCACCATGTTTATTTCATCTAATGTTTCACATTTCTCAACCCTCATTGCAAAGTCCACATCGGCCCTCACTTTTGTGAAAACAGATGCAAAGTATTCACAAAGAATCCTACCCAAGTCTTCCGCCTCCGCGTACAGATTCCCTTTATGGACTCTAATAGGCCCCACTCTTTATCTTGTTATCATCGTGCTCTTAATGTATTTATAAAACATCTTTGGGTTTTCCCAGATTTAATTGCCAACATTCTCTCATGCTCTCTCTTTGCTTTCCTGATATATTTTTTAATTGCACCTCTGCACCTCTAGAGTTTCTGCAGTATTGAGTTATTGGTATCTGTCATAAGCTTCCCTTTTTTTCGTTAACTTTCCCTGTATGTCTCCTGACATCCCGGGAGCTCTAGATTTGTTAGTCCCACCTTTGTTTTAAGGGAACATACTTGCTCTGTACCCTCAGGATCTCCTCCTTGAATGCCTCCCACTGCTCTGAAACTGATTTACCAGCAAGTACCCGTTCTCAGTCCACTTTGGCGAAATTCAATCTCAGCTCAGCAACATTGGCTTTACCCCAATTGAGAACTTTTATTCCTGGTTCCCTTTGTCCTTTTCCATAACTACCCTAAACCTTACTGAGTATGATCACTCGCACCAAAATGCTCTCCCACTGATACCCCTTATACCTGCCCCTCTTCGATCACAAGACCCAGTCCAGAACCGCCCCTCCCTTGATGGGCTTGTTACATACTGGATAAAGAAGTTCTCCTGAATGCATTTTAGGAATTCTCCACCATCTGTACCATTCACACTATCATTTTCCCAGTTAATATTCGGGGAGTTAAAATCCTTCACTTTTACAGCTCTATAGGTTTTGCACTTCTCAACATTCTGCCCATATATTTGTTCTTCTATTTCCCTCTAACTGCCTGGGAGTCTATAGTGCACTCCCAGTAGTGTGATCGCCCCTTTTTTGTTCTTTAATTCAACCCAAATGGCCTCGTTTGATGATCCCTCTCACACAACTTTCCTTTTCTCAGCTGCAGGATGCGTCAATAATCTCTCACAACTCAACTGAAAGCAGCTGGAATGTACAGCTTTGAGAGGGGCTTTCTGCACCGTCAGGGCTGGAAAATGTAGAGTTTGAATGTGTTCCGAACTGTACAGAGTATTCAACAAATATAGCAGGGCTGGGAGATATTGTGCTTTGTTAATACTGAACCAGAAATGCACATTATTCAATGCTTCTCATATTTAATTGAGCACGTTATCAGCTGGTTTTAAACGGGAACCTTTTGCGTGTTAAGCGAATGTGATGAACACTACACTACGGAACCCACGCTTTCAAAGCAGACTGCAACCTGAATGCAGCAACTTAGACCGCTCGGCCATCCTGACTGCTCAATATTATGTGTGGCCACCTGCAGTTTGATTTTGAACTTTTGTGTCCTGTCACATGAAGTAAATGAGGACAGCAGGCGTATCTCTGCCTGACACCGGGGAAACAGTGAGACAGACCTTGGAGCAAGGGTCTGGTTATTGCCAAACAGCAAAAAAAATATTAATTTTGAAAGAACAGTGACCCCGACGTGATTGGGCGAACACATTATTCTGCTGCGAATTTTGAAATTACATAGAACTTTTGCAAAGAAGGACTTGCATTTCTGCAACACCTTTCAGGAACTCAAGATGCCCCAAAGTGCTTTACAGTCGTTGAGTTATGTTTGAAGTGTTGTAGTGTGGGGAAAGATGTGCCCAAATCACCCCACACGAACCTCAACTCTTTGCGAAGGAGTTCGGTGCAAATAATCAGCTGCCTTAGGGACTTGGACTTTCTTTGAATGAGTTCTGCTTTTACCTGTATTCAAGCTTGAAACAGCAACTGGGCTTCCATCTCACGGGAGCAGCGTGTGGCAGTTAGCTAGTAGGTGACGAGGTTTGGGGTTGATGTACGTCACTTTCAATCTTTGAAATTTCACCAAGCAAAGAAATGATGAATCCAACTGTCCCTGTAATCCTTTTGTTCAGGTTTAATCACAGGAATATCTGCAGTCAGGAGCTGAAAAGTAATTAAAACCAACGACTGGCTTCGGGACAATCAGTATACTTTGTCACAGAATAGGCACCGGAAGGCTGGAAGGTAGATCACACCGGTTGCGGGAGCGCTAGTTGGCGGTGACATGAAAGTGTCTGCAGTGTGTGGGACCAGACTGCTTCCACGCATCCACAATGAATGTCCCACCCTTTATTTGGGAAAAGTACAGCTGAGAGTCGACAAGTTCCATCCCGGTCGGAGCAATCTGAAGCTTTAACTGACTGACACCCTGGTTTGGGATGTCTTACAATTTGCTTTTAAGTTAGTCTTTGTGGCGCAATGTGTTAGCACGTTCGGCTATTAACTGAAAAGTTGGTGGTTCGATCCCACCCAGGGACGATGCCTTTAACTGTTTATTTTCCCGAGGATTCGGTGCCGCACAATTCCAGGTTGTCATTGTGCGTTTTGGCTGCACGAATATATTCCGCAAACATTGCCAGCTGTGCTGTTATCCAGTGAGTTCCCACTCCTATACTTTTATGAACATTTATTTCATGGAAAACGATAACAATTTTTTACATGGACCATGGTCCTCCATCCAGTCCACGAGAAATAAATTACGTTAATGTGTTTAAAGGAACTGGTGGAAATTGTCTGACCTATCGTTATGGCTTTGCTCAGATTCTGAGAGTCAACAGTTTGCGAAGAATTATCTCATGGCCAATGCCAAGCACGAAAATGTCTCTCAGCATTTGTTCTAGGAATCCCTCAAATTCGCAATGTCCTGCGAGGCGCCTTAATTCGGCGACATAGCTCGCTACCTCCTGGCCCTCCGACCGTTGGCACGTGTAGAACCGATACCTCGCCATCAGATCGCTTTCTTTAGGATTTAGATGCTCGCAGACCAGCGTACACATTCTTCATAGGATTTAGTTGTTGGTGTCAACAGAGCTAGAAGATTCTTAATGAGGCCATAGGTTGCTGCCCCACAGACGGTAAGGAGGATCGCCCTTCATTTGGCAGCGTTCTCGTCCCCTTCCAGCTCGTTGGCCACGAAGTATTGGTCGAGTATCTCCACAAAGGCTTCGCAATCGTCCACTTCTGAGAATTTCTCCAGGATACCAACTGTTCCTTGCATTTTTGCATGGTTGTTCATTGTCTCGTCGCCAATTGATACGCTCATAACAAAGGATGAAACTTAGTATTGTGAATAATGAGTAAGTGTGACCTTAGCTCCTTTAATAAGACTCCAGAGTACAGGTACCACATGGGTGGCCTGCTTACATACTGTGCTCCCAAGGGATACTGGGATCCCTTGGGACTCCGACAGGTAGGCCCTCTGGTGGTGGTGTGTACAGGTTGTCATGGGTTAAATACATAACACAAGATGTGTACAGAAATCAACCATCAAAAGCCCTGTCATTAGCCACAGGGGTTTCCTGCAATTTTCTGATCGCAAAGCGCTTTCAGTCCTTGTCCTTAAAATTGCAGACGCGGAAATTGGGGAGTTTAATGACTTTAAAAGGAGGACATTGTTGTTTGGTGCCGTTCTGGTCAGAGAAATGTTTGTGAAAGGAACTTTTTGCAGAGAGAGGGATTGAGCATTTCAGCTTGTTGCTGAACACTTCTCTCTGGGCACTGAGCTAAGCAGCAATTTCTGTCGTGTGGAGGAGATCACATTTCCCTCACACGTGAAAAGTTCCCGGTTCAAGCCTGCTCAGAAACATTATTTCTCAAACAAAAACTTGTCTGCAATAAAATTAAATAAAAGCTGTTTTGGATACATTGTTGCATGAGCAATGCACATTTAAACCAGTCTTCTCAAATACAGATTGTGTAAAATCAGATCGGGGATAAAACTTCATCAAGGATTAAAGTTTCATGAATTATTAAAGTTCACTTATTGAAGTTTTGACTGTCCCTTTCAGCATTTCTTTCATTCTGTGAAACAACACTATCGGTTGACACCAGCAGATCTAAGCTGCATTTGAAACCCGCAAACAACTCATTAATTATTCGCTTTTTCCAGTTCCAGAGCTCAGAGGGTTATTGTCCATCCCTGGGATGCAAGCTACCTCAGACCCGGGCCAAAGCTCCCCGTGCACCGAGCACAGGCTCAGGAAAACCCCGGGGGAGAGGTTATCCCGGTCACTGGGCCTTCCAGCAGCCCTGAACAAGCACTCGGTCTGAAACTTTCCAGAGTAATAACTTATAACTGGAGCATCTAACAGTAAGGACGGCCGAGCGGTCTGAGGCGCTGCTTTCAATATTTGATTAAATTATCAACTCTCCCTCAGTTCGCATGTTTATCATTGTGCAAAAGAAGATCATGGGTTCATTAATGATATTTACCCGCGAAAGCAACATAAACGTTTAATGAAAAGTAAACGCCCAACTTGGGGCTCGAACCCACGACACTGAGATTAAGAGTCTCATGCTCTACCGACTGAGCTAGGCGGGCTTCTCAACAGTTACGCTGTCAATCCCCTTCAGAATATTGTCTGTTTCAATGAGATCACCTCTCATTCTTCGAAACTCCAGCAAGTATCGGCATATTCTGCACAATCTCTCACCATAGGACAGTCCTCTCATCCCAGGAATCAATCTGGTGAACCTCCGTTTTACCACCTCCAAGGCAAATATATCCTTCCTCAGATAAGGAGACCAAAACTGTGCGCAGTACTCCAGGTGTGGTCTCACCAGGGCACTGCACAATTGGAGCAAGACTTCCTTACTCTTGCACTATGGGCGGAATATTAGGTGCTATGGGCTGAATATCCTGTTTTTCTGCTGATTCTACGGGTGTATAAAAAGTTATAAAAATTCAACAGTCACTCAGAAAACATATTTGTATTTCCTTCAGTGTGCAACACATGTGGGTGGATTAATGATGATTGAAACAATTATTCAGTATCTCACAGACTTGAAATATATTTGTCAGCTTGCTTTGTAAAAATGCTTTCTCTGACCGGGAATCAAACCCAGACCACGGCAGTGAGAGCACCAATTCCTAACCACTAGACTACCAGGGAACACTGCTAGCAGCTTCTGCGATAGCTTTAAATATAGTCAGCTTACAATCACAGCTGAGAATTGTGCGGTGACACGGGGTGTAACTGGATTTGCTGGGAGCAGCGTGGAGGCCCCGACCTGCGTGAGAACACCAGCGGCAGGTCGGGGCCATAAAAGGAGCGGTGAGCGGCGGCCTGGGAGCAGCGTGGTGGTGTACCACGGCAAGGTACAGCGCGAGCTGGTGCAGGAGGGCGAGGCAGCGAAGAGTGACGTCATCAAAGTCCAGGTCGGTGATTGGAGCGTGGGCAGGTACAGCAGGAGCAGCGAGAGACTGTGGAGGGATGTGATCGGGGCCCAGGGGCGGCGTGAGTTCAGGGCCAGGGGCCCAGGGTTTCGAAATCTCGACCTCCGAAAAGAATGACTCCGACACTTACAGCTCCGGTAGAAGTTTCCTATTTAATTTACTTGCTCGCAAGGGGTAGGTCGCACTCAGGCAAGGGCTAAGTGAACACCTCCGAAATGGTTCAGTTTAACAAGATATGTATACAGTAAAACCAAAGTTCTGGCCTCTCCCTGTGTATTGCTCTGTCTCACAGTCAGTGAATACAGATAAAGAGTTAATTACTATATCCTGGTCCTGACATGGTGTCCAGATATTTCCTTTTGTCAGGGTTATCAGAAAGCCAAACGGCCATTACTCCATGAGTCATAGGTAATGGGCTATCACCTGTCTTGTATTGTGTCAGGATTGTTTCAATTTCCTGGTCAGTTTATCTGTTTGCATCAAATGGATGAGGTCTCGGAGAGAGATAATGGCTAGAAGATAAGGGTGGGGTGACATGGAACTCCTGTAGTGTAGACAATAGGAGAGCACCATGGGGGGTTACTTGTCTCAGCATGACTTGTCTCCTAGCTGTCTGATGGCCATCAGCCATCTAACAGCAGGTTTAGCTGTTTATGCAAGCTGACTGCTAAAATGCAGAAAGTTCTGGAAGGGCCAGGACTCCATTTTAATCAAAAGGCACACAAATACCGTATGGTATCAGCTTAGATAAAAATACTTTCCACATCCCCCCATTTTGTCCTTCACAAGGACAACGCAATCCATTCTGATCTTGTACAGTCTCTCCATTTCCATTTCCACACAAGAGCCTTCAGCAGTTGTTGCCACCATAACTCTAGCCGTGGTCTCGGTAGGTAACATCGTTTCTCCCACCCTGGCACAGCAACACTTAACGACGACAAATAATAGATACAGGGCGAAAACTATCAGCAGGAATATGATCAAACCCTGTACCACAGATTTCCCCAGGGCTCCCAACCATCCTGATGTTTTCAGCTAGACTGCCGATATCTTCTGATTTATCTGCGATATACGAACAGCATTCTTCACCTATTAATGCGCATGTTCCTCCCTCCTTGGCTAGGAGATAATCTAAGGCCATACGATTTTGGAGAGCCACTGTTCGAATAGCTACTATTTCGTCATTTATCCCTTCAAAGGCTTGGGAAGTTGCATTGGCTACTGATTCTACTAAGTTAGCCAGTTCCCGTAACTGCCATTCGGTCGATGCTATTCCATAGGGTGGCACCATTACCTTGAATATTCCGTTTAGCCACGTCAAATCCCGCTTAAATCTATGACTTCCATAGGCCTCCATTAGAGTCCTTACTGATCTGAAAAGGGGTACCACATATCCTAAGTAACAGGACCCTGTCCAGTTGGCTGGTAACCATGGGTCGGCTTTATGGCCACAAATAAAGTAGGTGCAATTATAGGGCGTCAGATCCTGGTCCTTCAGTCTCATTACTCACTAGGCATATTATACCTTCAGGATTTCCTATTCTGGGAGTAATGCTTAGGAAGGGAGGCTGATGGTTATTATCATAATTGGGCTGGTACCATCCCTGGAAGGCTGTAAGTTTATACCCTGCCGACCTCCATTCTGTTTGCTCCTTCGTTTCTGGCCTCTTAGTTAGTTTTGTCCTGTTTTGCACTGTCAACCATTCTACCATTTCTGATTCGTTAAAGGGGACAGATCTCTGGGGAATACCCCCCCTGGAGTGGACAGGTACATGGGAACATATCCAACAACTCGACAAGTTTCTTTCTTGAGCATACCTATAACTCAGTGCCATAAATACGTTTACATGCAATTCCCTTCGGTGGCGGGTCTGTACCCCTGGTGTAATCAATAATGTGAAGTAAAACCCTGTCAAGCCCAGCACCATCAGTCCCCATAGTCCATACAGTTCCTTATTCAGTCTTCCTTTTTCTGTTCCTCTGATTCCTTCGTCCCTTCCTCCTGGTCGGGTGCCCGTTTGCAATGGGATGCGTGGATCCATGTTGGTCTTTCCTTTACCTTGATTGCAGTATTGGTCGCCAGCAAGATCTGGTATGGTCCTTCGAATCTTGGCTGTAGACTGCTTTTCCTTTTAAAAATCTTGATGCAAACGAATTCCCCTGGCTCCAGGTTATGACACTTCCCTTCCGCTGGCTTGACTTGGGCTTCCTTTACCTGTGAATGAAAGCTGGAAATACATTTGGTTAGTGCAATACAATAATTGAACATATTTTCCTCCATTTTGTGGATGTCCATCTGTTTTGCAGTAAATGGTGCTGTAAAAGGTAGTCGTTGGGGACGTCCCATAACTATCTCATGCGGTGACAGGCCTGTTGTTCTGTTGGTTGCAGATCGCATTACCATCAAAGCTAAGGGCAGCAGTTCTGTCCATTTCAGTCCAGTGTCATTGCATAGTTTTGCCAGCTTATTTTTAAGCATTCCATTATATCTTTCAACAAGTCCAGCTGATTGTGGATGATAACTGCAATGAAAACGTTGATTAATCTGTAAAGCTTTACACATTTCTCTTATAACAGTTCCCGTGAAATGTGAACCATTATCACTGGAAAGCTTAGCAGGGATTCCGAAGCGCGGTACAATTTCTTTTAACAAACATTTAGCAACAGTAGTGGCATCGGCCTTTTTACATGGAAAGGCTTCAATCCATCTAGAGAACACATCTACAATAACTAATACATACTTGAATCCCATACACATAGGTAATTCAATAAAATCCATTTGTAAATGTACAAAAGGCCCGACTGGATTTGGGTGGGAGGCAGATTCTACTTTTTCCGTCTTACCCGGATTCATTGTCTGACAGGTAACACAATTTTCACAGATTTGTTTTGCAATTGCCGAAATACCTGGTGCATACCAAGTTGCCAAAATATAATCTGCCAATCCCCCTTTGCCTGCATGTGTGAATGTATGAACACATCGGGCAATCCATGGAAGTAAGGATCTAGGGGCCACCACGCGGCCGTCATGGTGAACCCATATTCCTTCTGGATTTTTATAACATTGATCCTTCGTCCAGGTCACCACCTCCTCCGTACTGGCCTGTGTCTGAAAAGCCAGCACGTCATTAATAGTGGGTGGCGGGTCTGAGCAATTATTTTTCCTTAGTGGGAACAATGACACCTGCATCCCCCCTTTCGACAGAGCTGCTGACTTAGCTGCATTATCACCTCTGGCATTCCCAAGTGCCACCTCATTCGACTGGCCTGTATGTGCTTGGCATTTGATAATGGCAAGTTTCAAAGGGCATTGAATGGCTCGCAGGAGAGTTTCCACTTGTTCTGCATTTTTGATAGGGGTTCCTGAAGAAGTCAGGTACCCGCGAATCTTCCAAATTTGTCCATAGTCATGTGATACCCCAAAACCATACCTGGAGTCAGTGTAGATATTAACTGTGTGTCCTTCAGCCAGAATACAGGCTCGAGTTAACGCAAACAATTCGGCTTGTTGGGCTGAAGGGGAGTCTGGAAGAGAGGCTGTTTCGACAACATTAAACTGAGTTACAATTGCATAAGCCGCTCTAGGTTGGCCCCTATCATTTCGTAAGGCTGATCCGTCAACATAGTACACTAGATCAGGGTTACACATTGGTACATCTGTTAGATTGATACGTGGTTTAGTCACTAATTTGGTTACCATTTCACATGAATGGGGTTCGCCGTCGTCTTCCGTGGGGAGTAGAGTGGCTGGATTTAAGTTAGTACATCTTTTGATGATAAAGTTCGGATTTGATAACAATTCGACCTCGTATTTAGTGGTTCTTGCGGAGGTTATGTGTTGGGTGGCACATTTAGTAAGTAAAATTTCGACAGAGTGTGGGATATACAAAATGGTCTGATGATTTAGAGTTATTGTCTGAGCCTGTTGCCTAGCATAATAAGCTGATGCCAACGAAGGAAGACATCCTGGTAGTCCGCGTGCCACTGGATCTAGTTGGGTACTGAAATACGCTACCGGCCGCTGCCTGTCCCCATGTAACTGAGTCAAAACAGATTGTGCAAAACCCGACTTGTGATGCACAAATAAGTTGAATAGCTTAGTGTAATCTGGTAATCCCAAGGCGGGTGCTGTAGTGAGGGACTGTTTAAGGTTCTGAAAAGCATTCCGGGATACCTCATTCCAAATCAACATCTCTGGTAGTGCGGGCATGGACATGTCTAACAGTGGTCTAACAATCTCGGAATAACTCGTAACCCATTGCCGGCAGTATCCTGTCATGCCGAGGAGGTGTTTCATTTCTCTCTTGGTTACTGGTAGTGGGGCAGAGCAGATTGCTTTTACTCGGTCTTGTGTCAATTGTCTCGTATCTCTGTCCAATTCGTGCCCTAGATACCGAACCTTTTCTGAGACAAATTGTAACTTTGCCTTTGACACCTTGTGTCCTTTCGAGGCCAGAGCTTTTAATAACACAAGGGAATCCGTTTCGCAGGCCAATTTGGAGGGTGAGACGAGCAATAAGTCGTCAACATACTGCACAAGTGTAGAACCTGCTGGTAAAATTACATCTTCCAGATCCCTCTTTAGGCACTGTGAGAATATGGTAGGGCTCTCGGTAAATCCCTGCGGGAGTCTTGTCCACGTATATTGGCGTCCTTTATACGTGAAGGCAAACAGGAATTGGGACTCTGGATGAATGGGTATTGAGAAAAATGCTGAACACAGATCAACTACTGTGTAATACGTTGATGATGCCGGAATACTGGCAAGTATAATTGCCGGGTTGGGAACCACTGGATAAGTTGGGAATACCGAATGATTCACGGCTCTTAGGTCTTGGACAAATCTCCATTTGTCACTATTGGGCTTCTACACCGGAAAGATCGGTGTGTTACATGGACTTCTAGTTGGAACGATTACTCCCTGGGCCAGCAGGGACTTAATGACTGGCTCAATACCTTGTTCTGCGGCTGGGGACAAGCGGTATTGAGGCTTCTTGGGGAGCGGGGCGGTTGAATTGATCGCTACCTTATAGGGTTGTGCGGTGAGCATCCATCCTACTTCATTAGCGTGTGTAGACCATAGTTGTTCTGGAACTTTAGCAAGAAGCTCTGCTGTGCTTTGTCGTACTGGGAAGCTAGTGTCTGAGAGCTTCCTTTCTTCTAAGACAGCATCGAAGTATATTTTCCCATTCAACTTGACAGAATAGCCTCCCCCCCTTTCATGTTGTCCCAAAGTTCCATTACGTGTGTGCCATTCCTCTTGTACTGGGGATCCTTGCATTCTTTTAACCATTCGTCCTAAATCCTGGGGTTTATGTGTGCCTGCAACCGCAAGGGTGCAGTGTGGAACGCTCCGTTTAACCCTAAACAAGTTCTGACTGTGGGAGGATAATTCAACCCCTGCCGCTATCCCTTCGGGTCCGATAAAGATTTTTTCGATCATCAATTGATGTTTCTGGCGCAGGAATGGTTGATAAAAGATTTGTGCTGCAGCGTCTGATCCCGTTTTGTCACAATATGCTGTGCAGTGTAATGTTTCGTACCACTTGCCCAAGGTTTGAGATTTGAGTTAGTCTGTGATTAACCTTGTTACACACCAATATGAACCAACCAAATAGGATAGGGTTTTACTTAGTGTGGGGTCCAAATTTTCCCAGGCATACAATATGGGAGTTGTGGGTTGAAGTAGTGGATAAGCGCTACATGGGGACTCGAACCTCCAGACCAGCTGGGGAACAGATGATCGTGGCATTCATTTTACATAACAGGTCACGTCCACACAGATTCACTGGAACCTCTTTAGACAGTAGGAATGAATGACTATCTTCGCAATCCTCTAATTGTACATTGATAGGGTTGGAGAAAAACATTTGCTGTGCGTGTCCAGATAGTCCAATCACTGAGGTTTGATTAGTGGAAGTGGGAATTCCCCTCGTATCCTCCCTTGAAAGGACCGAATAGGTGGCACCAGTATCCACGAGGAATGGGACATCCTTTCCTTGTATTCGTATTTTTACTTCAGGTTCTCCTATGGCATTTAACGAAACGACCGGTAGCTGTTTGTTCGCAGCACTCGGGTCTGGGATTGGGCGTCATTGATCATTATACGGGCAATGTGGTGGTTGGCCGAATTGCTTTTGATTCTGTGATCCAAATGGATCTTGAACAGAGAAATTAGTCTGAGGTCTAGCAACTACCTGGACTTGAGTCGCATACGGGTTGGGTTCTGAAGGGGGAGGGTGCGCTCTATTACCTGCCTGTTGAGTCCAATCATGATTTGGTTGTTGCTGTTTTGCCCGGCAAGTTCTAGCCCAGAGTTCAATCTGACCACAATTGTGACAGGTATCATATTGTTCCTGCCCTGCACCTCCTCTCCCTCTTCCCCTGTAATATCCTCCTCTGGCTCGCCCTCTTCCTCTACCCTGGGGGGGGGGGGCGTAGGACGGTGTCACCGGGGTGGGTGTTATTGGAGCTGCTTGTCCTACAAACATGGTGACCTTGCTTCTAGATTCTCTATTTCGCTCTTGTATGTCCTTTAACATAGATACAACCTTGGATAGCGATTCCGGTCGCCATCCGAGACAAACTAGTTTAAAGGGATCTCTGAGTTCGGGTCTTAGCCCGTTTACCACGGCGCTGATCATAGGAGCTTCTACCTCCTCCATTTTCATGCCTGAACATTGGTTCATGATCTCTCGCACTCTTTCTACATAATGCTCAACATCCTCCTCCTTTCTTTGTGTAGTTTCCATAATTTTGGACCAATTCGTTTTCCTCGGGAACACCGAATGTAAGGCTTCCCAACATCTTCCCCAGAACCCCTCTCCTGGCTTCGTGCTGGGATCTGCCTCCGGAGCCTCTCGATGGGTTTTAAAATCTTTGACTTTTATCTCAAGTTCGGCAAATTTTGTGTCCTTTATCCATGCTTTCAGTAAGATTTGACCATCTAATATACTGGGTTCGTGGCACAAGATGATTACTTTTAACTGGTCTATGGCCTTTTCAATATTGGTTTTGGGGTCTGCTAATCCTTCCACAATTATTCTTAATTCACTTGGTGACCATGGTCGATAAATAGGGACCGGAGCCCCCCCAGAGAGTGGACTGGGAAAAAGTCTTACTGGGTCTGCAGATGATGATGGCTCCAGGGCAACGGGCTCTGGTCCACCGGTAAGACTTCGTGTGCCACCTGCAGGGCCGTCACGGTATTGATTCCCTTGTGAATGACTTATATATCCTGCAGCCGCACCTGTATTGTTGGGAGCGGGTGTTACCCCGTTTCCCTGTACTCCGGCCCGAGGATCGTCTACTCCTTGGCCTGGAGCACCCCCCGGGGATGGAACATACGGCGGTGGTCGATGGCTGTAGGGAGTTCAATCCTCATCCCAGTCCTCATCCTCATCCTTATCCCAACCCTCAGGGGCCCTAGGTGAGTGTGCCTTTGTCTCTTTAGCAACCATAACGGATGGGTGTTTGTTATGTCGAGGGCGATTCACCTGCTCTACCCGTTCATCCCCCTGCTTTCTCCCTCTAGTACACTGCTTGCTAACTCTTAGGCTCTTCTCGTGTCGTTCCTCAGCTTCCCTTTTCCAATCTCCAAACGCTGACGAATTCACTTTTTTTTCCTCTTCTACCTGGATCTCTGTCTATAAGACATTCTTCTAGACAGGTTATTTCCTCTAAATTGAATGAACCATCGGGTGGAAATGGCCTGTTTTCACCCTTAGTCCATTTTACCCATTCTCTTAGGTGGTCAATTGAAGACTGACCACAATTCTGGAGCATAAAATGGGCTGGGGTCCCTTTTGGTGGTGGTTTACTTGCTCCAGCCCCCATTCTGGATGATTTAAGATTTTTCCACAGTTTCTGATCTCACAATCCTTTCAGCCAACCGAGTTCTCTACGCCCACTTCTCCTGGCCGTTACGTGGTCTGAAAAGGCTCTTAATTCGGGCTCAGTCTGGGTGTGTGAGATATGTTGGCACGAACCAATCGTAGTTGATCAATCAGTTACTGTTTCTTTTCTTAATCAATCCTTGTGTTTTTTTTTTCCGAATCACAATTTCTCAGTCTGCGTTGTACGCCACTACAGACCGAGTCCTTAACTTATCCTAATAAAAACTGATAAAACCTAAGGTTCCGTACCCAAACTCTTTGATCGATTGCGCTCTTTTTTTTATAGTCTTATCACATAAGAACCCCTTCCGAATTAAAAATAATAAAAAATCTTATCACATAAGAACCTTCGATCGATTACCGCCTTCTTTTTTCTTTTTTTTTTAATAGTCTTATCACATAAGAACCCCTTCCGAATTAAAAACAATAAAAATCTTATCATATAAGAACCTGGAACCCTTTTCGATCGACTAGCGCTCCCTTACCTACTGAAACCTTCCCCGGGCTGTCTCGAGGTTTTTTCCAGAACCTGTTCTCTTCTGCTGGCGAGCTGAGAAAAAATGGTTATAAAAAAATACCTTTAACTTTTAAATGCCGAGTCTTGTAGATGCAGTACCTCCGCTGTGGACAACAGATTACATCTGCGATTCAACAGTGAAAAAAACCTCTTGTGAGCAAAAGGCTCACCTTGTTTGGCCACTGAAGCCTTTCACTGGAGAGGCACGATGCCTGTATCCATTTTACTCACAGGACAGAGAGTATGTATCTCGGTGGAACCTCCAATAACTGTCGAAATCTCGACCTCCGAAAAGAATGACTCCGACACTTACAGCTCCGGTAGAAGTTTCCTATTTAATTTACTTGCTCGCAAGGGGTAGGTCACACTCAGTCAAGGGCTAAGTGAACACCTCCGAAATGGTTCAGTTTAACAAGATATTTATACAGTAAAACCAAAGTTCTGGCCTCTCCCTGTGTATTGCTCTGTCTCACATTCAGTGAATTCAGATAAAGAGTTAATTACTATATCCTGGTCCTGACATGGTGTCCAGATATTTCCTTTTGTCAGGGTTATCAGAAAGCCAAACGGCCATTACTCCATGAGTCATAGGTAATGGGCTATCACCTGTCTTGTATTGCGTCAGGATTGTTTCAATTTCCTGGTCAGTTTATCTGTTTGCATCAAATGGATGAGGTCTCGGAGAGAGATAATGGCTAGAAGATAAGGGTGGGGTGACATGGAACTCCTGTAGTGTAGACAATAGGAGAGCACCATGGGGGGTTACTTGTCTCAGCATGACTTGTCTCCTAGCTGTCTGATGGCCATCAGCCATCTAACAGCAGGTTTAGCTGTTTATGCAAGCTGACTGCTAAAATGCAGAAATTTCTGGAAGGGCCAGGACTCCATTTTAATCAAAAGGCACACAAATACCGTATGGTATCAGCTCAGATAAAAATACTTTCCACAAGGGGCAGCACGGACCAGCCCACACTGCGATATGTGTGGACACTGGGTCTGTGCAGCAGAGCTGGTCTCCAGTCGTCTTGGATAACCCTTGCCACTGGACCAAGACCTCGCTCTGTCAAGCCCGTGTGATGGCTGGGGTGCAACGGCCACCACACGTTAAAAAATCCACGCACAGGCATCTTCCACCCTTCAACATACAGTTCGGACCTGGAATATTAGGTCCATCATTGCAACACCTGTGAACTCATCCTTTTTTGGCATGGAAGCAAGTCATCCTATGGACTGCCTATGATGATGAGGAACTGGATTTGCTGCAGTCCGCGGGCAGCAGGTGATGAAAGCGGGCGTGAGAGGGTGAGTGACAGGTGGGCACTGCTTCTGATGCTGTCTGACCCACGGTGGGAGTGGCCGGGGATTTTAAAGCCCTTTCATTGCACCAATGCAGGGTAAATGAAACTGTGTTTCAGGAACCTTCATGTATATAAACATGGGCATTCTGCACTGTAGACCTCGTGGTGTAACGGTAGTGTGTCTGACTTCAGATCAGAAGGCTGCGTGTTTATATCACGTCGGGGTCACTGTACTTTTCCATATTGTTCTTCCGGAATTGTGATTTTCTTTGCTGTGTCATAATTTACTTTCCCACCCATCTTTGTAACATCAGCAAACTTGGCTCCATTACACTCGGTCCCTATATCACTGGGATAGGGGAGGGAAGACACACCGGAGAAGTGTGAGCTTGTGGACCGGAGAAGTTGCAGCTGCTGGAGCTGTGCGTTTTATCGGGGAGGGACGGGGGGAGAGCCCGCCGAGCGACCGGAGAAGCTGAGAAGCTGCTGTGCTTTTCATCAGGTTTGACACTGTATAAAAATGGCAGAGTGCCAAGTTTTCTCTCCCTACTGCCCATGCGCGAAGGTGCCGGCAGTGTTTTCGGCGCAGGCATTTGGCTCCGCCCCCCACTTCACCATCAACACCACGCCAGGACTCCGGGGACTGTGCACAGCGGCCAGGATGGGACGAGTTTTTCCCCGAGCTGTTTCCAGCGAGCAAAGTCGGTGCGCTTGTGGTCAGTGCGCCGACAAAACTGCTTGGGGAATATCTAGCCCTTGAAGAGTAAGGAGTACACTGAAGGAAATACAAATATGTTTGCCGAGCAACTGTCAATTTTAATAACTTTTTGTACAACCATCGAATCAGCAAAAAAAACAGGGCACTCGCCCCATAGTACCTAATATATAGCCCACAGTACAAGAGTAAGGAAGTCTTGCTACAATTGTACAGCGCCCTGGTGAGACCACACCTGGAGTACTGTGCACAGTTTTGGTCTCCTTATTTGAGGAAGGAAATAATTGCCTGGGAGGCGGTACAACAGAGGTTCACCAGATTGATTCCTGGAATGAGAGGACTGTCTTAAGTTGAGAGATTGTGTAGAATGGGCCGATACTCTCCGGAGTTTAGAAGAATGAGAGGTGATCTCATTGAAACACACAATATTCTGAAGGGGATGGACAGGGTAGATGGTGAGGGTTGTTTTCCCGAGCTGGAGTGTCTAGAACCAGGGGGCACAGTCTCAGGTTAAGGGGTCGGCCATTTAAGACAGAGATGAGGAGGAATTTCTTCACTCAGAGGGATTTGAATCTTTGGAATTCTCTGCCCCACAGGCCTGTGGATGCTGAGTCTCTGAATATATTCAAGGCTGCGTTAGATAGATTTTTCGAGTCTCGGGGAATCAAGGGATCGAGAGATCACTGGAGTTTGGACGAATGAGAGGGGATCTCCTGGAAACATATAAAATTCTGACGGGACTGGACAGGTCCCGATGTTGGGGAAGTCCAGAACCAGGGGTCAGAATCTAAGGGATAAGGGGTAAGCCAATTAGGTCTGAGATGAGGAGAAACTTCTTCGCTCAGAGAGTTGTTAACCTGTGGAATTCTCTGCCGCAGAGTTGTTGATGCCAGTTTGTTCGATATATTCAAGAGGGAGTTAGATGTGACCCCTATGGCTGAAGTGATCAAGGGGTATGGAGAGAAAGCAGGAAAGGGGTACTGAGCTGAATGATCATCCATGATCTTATTGAATGGTGGTGCAGGCTCGAAGGGCCGAATGGCCTAATCCTGCACCTATTTTCTATCTTTCAATGTTTCTATGTCCTGCTACTGCTTCTTTAATAATGGATTCCAACATTTGCCAAACCACAGATGTTAGGCTAACTGGTCTATAGTTTCCTGCTTTTTGTCTGTCTCCTTTTTTAAATTGTGGCATTACATTTGCAGTTTTCCAATCTGCTGGGTCATCCCCAGAATCCAGCGAGTGCATGTCCACAGATCACTGAAAGTAGCAGGCCAGGTAGCTAAGGTGGTTGAGAAGAAATATGGAATGCTTGCCTTTATTAGCTGAGGCATAGAATACAAGAGATGTGGTCGGTGGGGAAGGTTAGGTCACAGCTGGAGTACTGCGTGCAGTTCTGGTACCCATATTACAGGAAGGACATGATTGCACTGAAGATGGTGCAGAGGAGATTTATGAGGATGTTGCCGGGAGTGGAGAATCTTCGCCTTGAGGACAGATTAGATAGGCTGGATTTGGTTTCCATGGAACAGAGCCTGAGGGGAGACCTCATTGAGGTGTATAAAATTATGAGGGGCCTAGATATAGTGGATAGAAAGGACCTATTTCCCTTAGCAGAGGGATCAACAACAAGGAGGCATAAATTTAAAGTAATTGGTCGAAAGTTTAGAGGGGAAATTTCTTCACCCAGAGGGTTGTGGGGGTCTGGAACTTACTGCTTGAAAGGGTGGTAGAGGCAGAAACCCTCACCACATTTAAAAAGTGCTTGGATGTGCACCTAAAGTGCCATAACGTGCAGGGTTATGGACCTAGAGCTGGAAAGTGGGATTTGGCTGGAGAGCCTCTTGTTGGCCGGCACGGACACGTTGGGCCGAAATGGCCTCCTTCCGTGATGTAAACTTCTTTGATTCTATGAACTCGTTTGCAAAGAGTTGAGGTGCGTGTGAGGTGATTTGTGAACATCTTTCCTCACATGACAACATTTCAAAGGCAACTCAACGGCTGTAAAGCACTTTGGGTCTTCATGAGTTCCTGACAGATGCTGCAGAAACGCAAGTCCTTCTTTGCAAAATTTCAACGCAAACTCAAGGCTGATTTGGGATTTGAAACGAGGATTTTTCTGCAAATTTGAAGTAACAACCACAGAGCAAGAATCATACCCCTAGACCAACAAACCACCTGCTTAGCAAATGTGGAGATAAGATGTAACCATTATTGAAGCATTTTTAGTGTGTGTTGCTGTTCTTAATCGGAGGAGCACATGAGACGGAATCAGTGACGATGCCTTTTCGACATGTCTTCTGAAGCGCCGCACGGTCCCACTCCTGCAGTCAATGAGCTGTCGGGACGTGAATGTATCCATCATCATCATCATCATAGGCGGTCCACCGAAACGAGGATGACTTGCTTCCACGCCGAAAAAGGATGAGTTCACAGGTGTTTCAATGAAGGACCCGAACTACATCCCAAAGGGTGGAAGATGCCTGTGCGTGGATTTTTTAAATGTGTGGTGGCCGTTGCACCCCAGCCATCACACGGGCTTGGCAGAGCGAGGTCTTGCAATAAGGTGGATGAATTAATTGTGCAAATAGATGTTAACAAATATGATGTGATTGGGATTACGGAGACGTGGCTCCAGGATGATCAGGGCTGGGAACTCAACATTCAGGGGTATTCAACATTCAGGAAGGATAGAATAAAAGGAAAAGGAGGTGGGGTAGCATTACTGGTTAAAGAGGAGATTAATGCAATAGTTAGGAAAGACATTAGCTTGGATGATGTGGAATCTATATGGGTAGAGCTGCAGAACACCAAAGGGCAAAAAACGTTAGTAGGAGTTGTGTACAGACCTCCAAACAGTAATAGGGATGTTGGGGAGGGCATCAAACAGGAAATTAGGGGTGCATGCAATAAAGATGCAGCAGTTATAATGGGTGACTTTAATATGCACATAGATTGGGCTAGCCAAACTGGAAGCAATACGGTGGAGGAGGATTTCCTGGAGTGCATAAGGGATGGTTTTCTAGACCAATATGTTGAGGAACCAACTAGGGGGGAGGCCATCTTAGACTGGGTGTTGTGTAATGAGAGAGGATTAATTAGCAATCTCATTGTGCGAGGCCCCTTGGGGAAGAGTGACCATAATATGGTGGAATTCTGCATTAGGATGGAGAATGAAACAGTAATTTCAGAGACCATGGTCCAGAACTTAAAGAAGGGTAACTTTGAAGGTATGAGGCGTGAATTGGCTAGGATAGATTGGCGAATGATACTTAGGGGGTTGACTGTGGATGGGCAATGGCAGACATTTAGAGACCGCATGGATGAAGTACAACAATTGTACATTCCTGTCTGGCGTAAAAATAAAAAGGGGAAGGTGGCTCAACCGTGGCTATCTAGGGAAATCAGGGATAGTATTAAAGCCAAGGAAGTGGCATACAAATTGGCCAGAAATAGCAGCGAACCTGGGGACTGGGAGAAATTTAGAACTCAGCAGAGGAGGACAAAGGGTTTGATTAGGACAGGGAAAATGGAGTACGAGAAGAAGCTTGCAGGGAACATTAAGGCGGATTGCAAAAGTTTCTATAGGTATGTAAAGAGAAAAAGGTTGGTGAAGACAAACGTAGGACCCCTGCAGTCAGAATCAGGGGAAGTCATAACGGGGAGCAAAGAAATGGCGGATCAATTGAACAAGTACTTTGGTTCGGTATTCACTAAGGAGGATACAAACAACCTTCCGGATATAAAAGGGGTCAGAGGGTCTAGTAAGGAAGAGGAACTGAGGGAAATCTTTATTAGTCGGGAAATTGTGTTGGGGAAATTGATGGGATTGAAGGCCGATAAATCCCCAGGGCCTGATGGACTGCATCCTAGAGTACTTAAGGAGGTGGCCTTGGAAATAGCGGATGCATTGACAGTCATTTTCCAACATTCCATTGACTCTGGATCAGTTCCTATGGAGTGGAGGGTAGCCAATGTAACCCCACTTTTTAAAAAAGGAGGGAGAGAGAAAACAGGGAATTATAGACCGGTCAGCCTGACCTCAGTAGTGGGTAAAGTGATGGAATCAATTATTAAGGATGTCATAGCAGTGCATCTGGAAAATGGTGACATGATAGGTCCAAGTCAGCATGGATTTGTGAAAGGGAAATCATGCTTGACAAATCTTCTGGAATTTTTTGAGGATGTTTCCAGTAAAGTGGACAAGGGAGAACCAGTTGATGTGGTATATTTGGACTTTCAGAAGGCTTTCGACAAGGTCCCACACAAGAGATTAATGTGCAAAGTTAAAGCACATGGGATTGGGGGTAGTGTGCTGACGTGGATTGAGAACTGGTTGTCAGACAGGAAGCAAAGAGTAGGAGTAAACGGGTACTTTTCAGAATGGCAGGCAGTGACTAGTGGAGTGCCGCAAGGTTCTGTGCTGGGGCCCCAGCTGTTTACATTGTACATTAATGATTTAGACGAGGGGGTTAAATGCAGTATCTCCAAATTTGCGGATGATACTAAGTTGGGTGGCAGTGTGAGCTGCGAGGAGGATGCTATTAGGCTGCAGAGTGACTTGGATAGGTTAGGTGAGTGGGCAAATGCATGGCAGATGAAGTATAATGTGGATAAATGTGAGGTTATCCACTTTGGTGGTAAAAACAGAGAGACAGACTATTATCTGAATGGTGACAGATTAGGAAAATGGAAGGTGCAACGAGACCTGGGTGTCATGGTACATCAGTCATTGAAGGTTGGCATGCAGGTACAGCAGGCGGTTAAGAAAGCAAATGGCATGTTGGCCTTCATAGCGAGGGGATTTGAATACAGGGGCAGGGAGGTGTTGCTACAGTTGTAAAGTCCTTGGTGAGGCCACACCTGGAGTATTGTGTACAGTTTTGGTCTCCTAACTTGAGGAAGGACATTCTTGCTATTGAGGGAGTGCAGCGAAGGTTCACCAGACTGATTCCCGGGATGGCGGGACTGACCTATCAAGAAAGATTGGATCAATTGGGATTGTATTCACTGGAGTTCAGAAGAATGAGAGGGGACCTCATAGAAACGTTTAAAATTCTGACGGGTTTAGACAGGTTAGATGCAGAAAGAATGTTCCCAATGTTGGGGAAGTCCAGAACCAGGGGTCACAGTCTGAGGATAAGGGGTAAGCCATTTAGGACCGAGATGAGGAGAAACTTCTTCACCCAGAGAGTGGTGAACCTGTGGAATTCTCTACCACAGAAAGTAGTTGAGGCCAATTCACTAAATATATTCAAAAGGGAGTTAGATGAAGTCCTTACTACTCGGGGGATCAAGGGTTATGGCGAAAAAGCAGGAAGGGGGTACTGAAGTTTCATGTTCAGCCATGAACTCATTGAATGGCGGTGCAGGCTAGAAGGGCTGAATGGCCTGCTCCTGCACCTATTTTCTATGTTTCTATGTCTATGTTTCTATGGTCCAGTGGCAAGGGATATCCAAGACGACAGGCAACCAGCTCTGCTGCATGGACCCAGTGCACACACATATCGCAGTGTGGGCTGGCCCGTGCTAACCCTGGGCCCCTGGCCCCAAAATCATGCCTCCGCTGGGCCCCGATCACATCCCTCTACAGTCTCTCGCCACTCCTTCGCCCCGATCTCGCCACTCGTGCTGTATCTGCCCGCGCTCCAATCACCGACCTGGACCTTGATGACATCACTCTTCGCTGCCGCCGCCCTCCTGCACCGGCTCGCGCTGCTCCCTGGAGTATTCTCCTGGGACCTCCAAGCTGCTCCCAGGGCCGCTCGCCGTTCCTTTTATGGTCCCGACCTGCCGATGGTGTTCTCCCGTTAGTGTATCCAGGCTGTGGGTGGCCACC
Source organism: Pristiophorus japonicus (assembly GCF_044704955.1). Classification (NCBI taxonomy): domain Eukaryota; kingdom Metazoa; phylum Chordata; class Chondrichthyes; family Pristiophoridae; genus Pristiophorus; species Pristiophorus japonicus. Next base: position 562,819 of record NW_027251310.1, read on the forward strand.
CCGAGCGCAGCAGAGGGGTTTCTGCATTAGTTCTGGGTGGGGACAGTATCTTTCCCCTTCTCTCTTCCTCTTGTCTTTAACCCTGTGCTTTTATTTCTCTATTTATTCCCCCTGTCTTAGTTTCTAGCGTTTGAAAGGGAACAAATGATAAAATGGGTGTCTCTGTGGAACAACTTCTCTCACTCAAAGTTAGACGCACTACCACTTCCCCATGAGGTCTAGGCAGCTAGCCGTTGATATTCACGTTCATATATAATATATCTGCATGTATCATAACCGTTCACTGGTGGTCGAGGGGTTAAGATCCGGCGCACTAAACTGGTTTCAATTCTCGATCAATTCATCGCATAAAAATGATTGAGGTCTGTGAGAAGATTAATAATTGCTGTAATCACCATGAATACCAATACTTTCTGCGATAGACCGAGCTTACAGACTATCTGGCTTCTCCTGCCCTTTGCCGGGCACGTGTTCGGGGTTTAATTTAGTAAACTGGGCGAGTTCATTGATCGCGGGGAGACGGTAGGAGCCTCTGTGGCCCCACTGTGAGGATGTGGAAGTGAACACGGTGACTGGGTGATCCGTGATATTTCTGTAAAGGGCAGCGGAGGAGAAGGATTGAGAGCTTTCAGTGTGGGACAGAAGTTGTTTAACGTGAGCCAACACATTCCCGATCAGCACAGAGGGAGCTCACTGGTCAGCTCCCCTCTGTTGGGGCTGCTGTGCCAGAGGTTTCTGTAGTGCAGTGGTTATCACATTTGCTTTATACGAGAAAAGTACCCGGTTTGATTCTGGGTAGAAACATTATGTTTAAACTTGCGAAAAGGGAACAATCGGAGGAGAGTTTAGTCTCCTGGAAAATGCTGCCTGACCTGCTGAGATTTCCAGCATTTGCTGTTTTTATTTGCTATTTATTCTCCTGGTAAAAGGGCTCCCTTATTCCTGAATTGATCTTTATTTAACCAATAAATAGATAACTTTCAGTGAGAGAAAACGGATCCACCGGGGACCTTTCGCGTGTGAGGCCAACGTGATATCCGCCACACTGCAGCCCATCAAAGAGCGAGAAACCACTGAATAGAAAGGATGAGCTCACAAATATCAGGGGCAGTGCAGTCTGGTCAACGTCAAACCCTCCTTTCTTATTCAGCAGAGGCATGAACGGGAGTCAGACGCCACAAAGTTTCATTAAAGATACAAATACAAATAAAACTTCCAAATCTTTTCACTGTAAAATTCTTTCACTTTATTTGAAACCCTACTGCGTTGAATCTGAAAATGATCACCATGGGATTTTATCTTCACCACTGATTCTATTTTCTCTGCACGGAAGGAATAACCGGTGCTGTTAAATTTGACAAAAGTTGCCCCAGATTCCTGGTGACATCGGCAATACAGTAGTAAAATGGGTTAACATGCTGAAGAACATAAGAACAAAAGAAATAGGAGCAGGAGTCGGTTATACGCCCCTCGAGCCTGCTCCGACATTTAATACGATCATGGCCGATGCGATCATGGACTCAGGTCCACTTCCCTGCCCGCTCCCCAAAGCACAGGACAAATGATTGAAGTATCGATTGTCCCGCAGTTAGCATTTCTTTCATTGTGCAAAAGAAGGTGACGGGTTAATGAATGATGCTTTTCCGTGAAAGCAACACAAAAGTTTAAGAAAAAAACATCCGGTGACTGGCAGGTGAGCGTTGCTTCTGACACCCGATGGGAATGGGGCGGGGATTTTAAAGCCCCTTGTGTTGTGAAAGCTTCATATAAAGGAACATCTCACAATCATTGCGTAGGCCTCGTGGCGCAACGGTAGCGTGTCTGACTCCAGATCAGAAGGTTGCATGTTCAAATCACGTCGGGGTCACTTTTCTTTCAGAATTAATATTTTCTTTGCTGTTTGGCAATAACCAGACCCTTGTTCCAAGGTCTGTCTCATTGTTTCCCCGGTGCCAGGCAGAGATACGCCTGCTGTCCTCATTTATTTCATTTGACAGGACACAAAAGTTCAAAATCAACTTGCAGGCGGCCACACACACCGCCGAGCGGTCTCAGGTGCTGTGATTAGATCGCAGTTTTCTCTGGAGGTGTGGGTTTGAATCCAACTTCTGACATTTCTTATTTTTAATCATTAAGCGAAACTCATTGTTTGATACCACGACCAACTCCTTAAAACTGGGATTCAGCAGTTCACCTGCTCGCTTAACATCTCCGTCTAACCTGGTGCTGAAAGTGGAGATGTTTCCGCAGTGTCGCGGTTAACACGTTCGCCTCACACGCGAAAGCTCACCAGGCGGGAATATTTTCTGTAGCTTTCTCCTCATGCATGCTCAGGAGCGAGTTTGTTCTCCTGTGAAAAATTCATGAGATGATAAGCATGTAAGAATTAGGGGCCGGAGTACGCCATTCGGCCCCTCGAGCCTGGTCCATCATTCAAGAAGATCCTGGCAGTTCCTCGACAGCAAGTTTAAACATCTGGGGCAGAGCCAACAGGCACCTGTCTGCAATCAGTGAGAGAACGGTATGTTTGGCAGAAGCCTGGCGAGCTCAGTCAGTGGAATATAAGACTTTTAATCTCAGGGTCGTAGTTTCGACACCCACATTGGACATTTACATTTTTCATAGAATTATAGAATGATAGAAGTTTGCAGCACATAAGGAGGCCATTTCGTCCCATCACTTCCACCCCGGCCAACAAGAGGCGATCCAGCTTCATCCACTTTCCAGCTCTGGGTCCATAACCCTGCAGGTTACGGCACTTCAGGTGCACATCCAAATACTTTTTACATGTGGTATCTGCCTCCGCCATTCTTTCAGGCAGCGAGTTCCTGACCCCCACAAACCTCTGCATGAAGAATTTTACCTTCAAATCTTCTTTGAACCTTCTCCCAATTACTTTCGATAGATGCCCCCTGATTGTTGACCCCTCTGCTATCCACTATATCTAGGCCCCTCATAATTTTATACATCTCAATGTTGTCTCCCCTCAGCCTCCTCTGTTCCAATGAAAACAAATCCAGCCGATCCAATCTGTCCTCATAGCTAAGATTCTCCACGCCTGGCAACATCCTCGTAAATCTCCTCTGTACCCTCTCGTACAATCACATAATTCCTGTAATACAGTGACCAGAACTACACACAGTACTCCAGCTGTGGCCGAACCAGTGTTTTATACATGTCAAGCATAACCAACCTGCTCTTCTATCCCATGCCTCAGCCAATAAAGGTAAGCATTCCATGCGCCTTCTGACCCACCTTATCCAACTGGCCTGTTACCTTCAGGGATCTGTGGACATGCACTCCAAGGTCCCTTTGTTGTTCCACACTTCTCAATGTCGGACCATTTAATGTGTGTTTCTTGCCTTGTTTGCCCTCCCCAAATGCACAGACTCACACTTCTCTGGATTAATTTAGTATCACCTGAAAACGTTTTATATTGAAGTTTAGATCATTGTTGTTGCCACTAAAAGCCAGGGACCTAGCACTGAGCCCTATGGAACCCCACTGGAACCATCCTTCCAGTCCCAAACACTCCCATCAAACATTACCCTTTGCTTCCTGCCTCTGAGCCAATTTTGGATCCAACTTGCCACATTGCCCTGGTCCCATGGGCTTTTACTTTTGTGACCAGTCTTCCATGTGGGAACTTGGCGAAACCTTTGCTAAAATCCTGAAACACTACATCATACGCACTGCCCTCGTCAATCCACTTGGTTACCTCCTCAAAAAATTCAATCAAGTGAGTCAGACAAGACCTTCCCTGAACAAATCTATGCTGACTATCAGTGATTAACCCATGTCTTTCTAAATGCAGAAATTAAATCATTGATAAATTTTATCCTGCTTTCACGGGAAAACACCATTAATTAACCGATGATCTGTGTTGTGCATGTATAAAATAAGTATACACCCTCTACACTCAATGTACAGTTACATAAGACCACTGGATGTATCTTCACACTGTATGCACTATGCTTGTACCAGCAGAGGGTGCAACTGGTGGAGACCTCGGGGTCACCTGTACACGACAGGTAACCAGGTATAAAAGGGAGCTCCCAGTACTGTACCCTCACTCAGGAGCTGCAATAAGTGGACTGTGGTCACCACAGTTCAAGTACAATACCTTACCTCGTGGAGTCATTACGAGAGTGCTTACAGACACAATAACTGGTGACGAGAATACGAATTTCCATGTGACAATGGCTAACCTTGGCACGTTTGAACAATTCGCCGATGGGGAAGATTGGGAGGCCTGTGTGGAAAGGCTCGAACACTTCTTTATTCCGAATGACATGGGGGGAGACGACCCGACCTCGCTGGCTGATAAGTGCAGAGCTATCCTGCTCAGCAGTTGTGGGCCCACCGTCTATGGCCTTGTCAGGGACCTGCTAGTCCCAGAGAAGACAATAACATATGTGGAGCTCATAACGCTGGTACAGGAACAGCTCAAACCTAAAGAGAGCATCCTCACAGCCAGACACCGGTTCTCTCCCCACCGGTGGATCCGAAGGCCAGGAAATCGCAAAATATGCTGCAGACCTGAGACGATTGGCTGCACCATGTGATTTTAGCGATCACCTCACCGAAGCACTAAGGGACATCTTTGTTATTGGAATCGGTCACGAGGGCCTTCTCCACAGGCTGCTCTCTGCGGACACCACGGTCACCCTGCAGAAGGCAATTAATGTGAGCCAGGCGTTCATGATCTCGGCCTGCGATACTAAGTGGATGTCTCACACCCAGGACTCTAACCCAGTAAGTACTGTGAACCGAAAATGCCTTTTAGAGGCAGGGCTGCTGCTAGCAGTCTCTCTCATGGAAGAGAGAACAGAACCCCGAGTCCCGCAATCCTGAATCCGCCACATGTGGCCAACCGGCCAACCCCATGCTGGCGCTGTGGAGGAAATCACAGGGCCCACCAGTGCCGCTATAAAGACTATACTTGCAAAGGCTGTAACATGAAGGGCCACCTCCAGCGAATATGCAAGAGAAATCGTACTCACCGAGTCGATGAAGAGTTGACTGATCATCCGGAGTCCAGCGACGATGAGGTGTACGGAATGTTTACCTGCACCACCAAGAGTTCCCCGGTGAAAATGGAAGTTGAAGTCAACTATGTTCCAGTCACGATGGAGGTGAACACAGGGGCGAGCCAGTCACTGATGAATCAGGCAGCCTTTGAGAAACTCTGGGACAATCCAATCGAATGAACTAAAATGATCCCGATCGAAGTGAAACTGCTCACCTACACAAACGATACATCCCAGTCGTTGGCAGCTTGGATGTCCAGGTGTCCCATGGCGGCGAGATGCACTGGTTACATTTGTGGATCGTTGCTGGGGTGGTACAAAGCTGTGAGGAAGAAGGTGGATGAAAAAGATCACTTGGAGTTGGGAATAGCTCCAACCTCCAGCGATCGACATCCCCCATGACACCGAAGTTGGATCCAGCACAACACCTGAAAAACCAACCGCCCAACTCGACTGTGCGGCGACGACTCAGACCGCTCAACCCAACGGCGAGATGATCCAGCCTAAAGAACCAGACCTCACCTTCCAGGCTCCAGTGGCAGGACTCCAGAGAAGAAAATTCACGCAGAAGATATCTTCCTCGCTTCCGTGGCAGAACCTGGGGAGAAAAGAATCACCGCAGCCTACCTCATGGAGAGAAACAAGATGGCGTCTGAATCACGAGGTGAAGGGCCTGAAGTCAAGATGGCGGCAGCCAGACCACAAGGGAGCAACACGTGATGCCGAGCGGTGAACCGGATTGGGGTAAAGATTGCAAGACCCTCTTGAAGGAGACCGGCAACCCATCACAATTAAAGGGACAGTTCCATTCTTTATACAGCGATGATGGTGATACAAATGTAAAAGATGTAACTGAAAATTTCAAGTTTGTCAATGTAACTAATCATGATAAGTCGGGCGATTGCGGTCAGAACCAATGTATTGTGAGAGTCAACGAAGTGATGACGTGCGATGCTGGGATTTACAAGCATGCTGACAAAACCAAGGGCAACCTCCCGTCAGCACCCAGGTCCCGCGACCATGTAGCCTGCCCCTCCGGGACCAATGTGATACCCCAGGGAGTGTGGCCACACACAGATGGAGCATACCAGCTGCAGGGCCAGTGATCAGCGGACGCCAAAGGCACCACGACCAGTACCCTGCCCCCGATCGGCTCTAACTCTCTGGTCACCAGGGCCAGTACTGGGAGCGAGCGGATCGCACCCTCCTGCCCTTCCAACGGGACCTGGGATGACCAGGCTCCCACTATCGCTGAAGAGGAGCAGGGAGACACCGCAGCCTTCAAAGGAGGACAGGGAGGCCACACACTCCTGTGGCTCTGCCCATCACTCGGCAACGGCAAAGGCTCTGAGACTCAGCCAGGTGAGCGATCTGAGCCCACCCAGCTGGCAGGGGACATAGCGCCGCCATCAGACAACCTGGACACAGTCTGGTTACTCTGGAACTCGTGTCCTAACCCACCTGCACCTACACTACCCAGGGGCAAGAATGTGACACCACGTATGTACCTTACTGGTAAAATGTACTTGTTCCACTACTGCAGAACCCAAACAGTGGTGTAACTAATCCGATGTCTTTTTGTTCTTTCTGTCTGTACAGGTCTGCACATGCAGGTGTTGAGCCACACACAGGGTCTATGTATGGGGCGGGGGAATGGATGTATGTAGCCATGGACACACATGGATCACACCCAGAACCCACTCAACCCCCACTGCAACCTCCAACCATCCACTGCTGAACATTTCCCAATGTCGTGGCAATAAGGAATTGATGGTCCACAAGGAGAGAACCAAGCCAAAGCATAGACAAGGTGCAAGGGCTTTGGGCACTCAAGTCTCGGGCCAGAGCACACAATGCAAAGGCAAGTGGAACAAGACTTAGGGGAGAGTGATGTTGTGTCTGTTTAATATAAGTATACTCCCTGTCCATTCAATGTACAGTTACATAAGACTACTGGATGTACCTTCACACTGTATACACTATGCCTGTACCACCAGAGGGTGCAACTGGTGGAGACATCGGGATCACCTGTACACGACAGGTAACCAGGTATAAAACGGAGCTCACCATACTGTACCCTCACTCAGGAACTGCAATAAATGGACTAAGGTCACCACAGTTCAAGTACAATACCTTGCCTCATGGAGTCATTACTTGAGTGCTTCGACACAAAAGAAAGAGATTAAACATTAAATGGTAGGACATTGAGAATTGTAGAGGAACAAAGCGACCTGGGAGTGCATGTCCACAGGTCCCTTAAGGTAGCAGGCAAGGTGGATTAGCTGGTTAAGAAGACAAAAAGAATGCTGGCCTTTTTTAGCCGAGGCCTAGAATAAGAGAGCAGGTGGATTATGCTTGAATATAAAACACTGGTTAGGCCACAGCTGGAGTACTGCGTGCAGTTCTCATCACCGCTTTACAGGAAGAAGACTGTGATTGCACTGGAGATTTACAGAGGAGATTTCGAGGATGTTATCGGGAGTGGAGAATCTTAGCTATGAGGACAGATTGGATAGGCTGGGGTTACATAGAAACATAGAAACATAGAAAATAGGTGCAGGAGCAGGCCATTCAGCCCTTCTAGCCTGCACCGCCATTCAATGAGTTCATGGCTGAACATGAAACTTCAGTACCCCCTTCCTGCTTTCTCGCCATAACCCTTGATCCCTCGAGTAGTAATGACTTAATCTAACTCCCTTTTGAATATATTTAGTGAATTGGCCTCAACTACTTTCTGTGGTAGAGAATTCCACAGGTTCACCACTCTCTGGGTGAAGAAGTTTCTCCTCATCTCGGTCCTAAATGGCTTACCCCTTATCCTCAGACTGTGACCCCTGGTTCTGGACTTCCCCAACATTGGGAACATTCTTTCTGCATCTAACCTGTCTAAACCCGTCAGAATTTTAAACGTTTCTATGAGGTCCCCTCTCATTCTTCTGAACTCCAGTGAATACAAGCCCAGTTGATCCAATCTTTCTTGATAGGTCAGTCCCGCCATCCCGGGAATCAGTCTGGTGAACCTTCGCTGCACTCCCTCAATAGCAAGAATGTCCTTCCTCAAGTTAGGAGACCAAAACTGTACACAATACTCCAGGTGTGGCCTCACCAAGGCCCTGTACAACTGTAGCAACACCTCCCTGCCCCTGTATTCAAATCCCCTCGCTATGAAGGCCAACATGCCATTTGCTTTCTTAACCGCCTGCTGTACCTGCATGCCAACCTTCAATGACTGATGTACCATGGCACCCAGGTCTCGTTGCACCTTCCCTTTTCCTAATCTGTCACCATTCAGATAATAGTCTGTCTCTCTGTTTTTACCACCAAAGTGGATAACCTCACATTTATCCACATTATACTTCATCTGCCATGCATTTGCCCACTCACCTAACCTATCCAAGTCACTCTGCATCCTAATAGCATCCTCCTCGCAGCTCACACTGCCACCCAACTTAGTATCATCCGCAAATTTGGAGATACTGCATTTAATCCCCTCGTCTAAATCATTAATGTACAATGTAAACAGCTGGGGCCCCAGCACAGAACCTTGCGGCACTCCACTAGTCACTGCCTGCCATTCTGAAAAGTACCCGTTTACTCCTACTCTTTGCTTCCTGTCTGACAACCAGTTCGCAATCCACGTCAGCACACTACACCCAATCCCATGTGCTTTAACTTTGCACATTAATCTCTTGTGTGGGACCTTGTCGAAAGCCTTCTGAAAGTCCAAATATACCACATCAACTGGTTCTCCTTTGTCCACTTTACTGGAATCATCCTCAAAAAATTCCAGAAGATTTGTCAAGCATGATTTCCCTTTCACAAATCCATGCTGACTTGGACCTATCATGTCACCATTTTCCAGATGCACTGCTATGACATCCTTAATAATTGATTCCATCATTTGACCCACTACTGAGGTCAGGCTGACCGGTCTATAATTCCCTGTTTTCTCTCTCCCTCCTTTTTTAAAAAGTGGGGTTAGATTGGCTACCCTCCACTCCATAGGAACTGATCCAGAGTCAATGGAATGTTGGAAAATGACTGTCAATGCATCCGCTATTTCCAAGGCCACATCCTTAAGTACTCTAGGATGCAGTCCATCAGGCCCTGGGGATTTATCGGCCTTCAATCCCATCAATTTCCCCAACACAATCTCCCGACTAATAAAGATTTCCCTCAGTTCCCCCTCCTTACTAGACCCTCTGACCCCTTTTATATCCGGATTATTTTTCTTGGAACAAAGTGGGCTGAGGGGAGGCATCATTGAAGTGTATACAATTATGAGGGGCCTTGATAGAGTGGATAGAATGGGCCCATTTCCCTTAGCAGAGGGGTCAACAACCATGGGGCATAAATTTTAAGTCATTGGTAGAAAGTGTAGGGGGGATTTGAGGGGTCTGGAACTCACTGCCTTGAAAGGGTGGGAGAGGCAGAAACTCTCACCACATTTAAAAAGTGCTTGGATGTGCACCTGAAGTGTCGTAACCTGCAGGGTTATGGACCGAGAGCTGGAAAGTGGGATTAGGCTGGAGAGCCTGTTATTGGCCGGCACGGTCACGATGGGCCGAAATGGCCTCCTTCCGTGCTGTAAACTTCTGATTATATAATTCTATGAAAAATAATCACCAAACGTTTGCTCGTACCTCTGACCCTGAGATTTAGAATCTCATGATCTACTGGGCTTCTGCAAAATGCACCTTTTTGTCGTTGATTACAGCTCCGCCCCAGATGTTTAAACTTGCTGTCGAGGAACTGCCACGATCTTCTTGAATGGTGGACCAGGCTCGAGGGGAGGAATGGCCTACTCTGGCCCCTAATCCTTACATGCTTATGATCTTATGACATTTCACAGGAGAACAAACTCGCCCCTGAGCATGCATGAGGAGAAAGCTCCAGAAAATAATCCCGCCTGGTGAGCTTTCGCGTGTGAGGCGAACGTGTTCACCGCTACACTGCGGAAACATCTTCACTTTCAGCACCAGGTCAGACGGAAGTGTTAAGCGAGCAGGTGGACTGCAAAATCCCACTTTTTAGGCGTTGGTCGTGGTGTCAAACAATGAGTTTCGCTTAATGATTAAAAACAGGAAGTGTCAGAAGTGTGATGTGAACCCACACCTCCAGAGGAGACTGCGACCTAAACACAGAACCTCGGACCGCTCGGCCATCCTGACTATTGAGGGCAATATGTGGCCAACTGCAGGTTGATTTTTAACTTTTGTGTCCTGTCACATGAAATAAATGAGGGCAGCAGGCGTATCTCTGCCTGACACCGGGGAAACAGTGAGACAGACCTTGGAGCAAGGGTCTGATTATTGCCAAACAGCAAAGAAAATATTAATTCCCGAATTATCCTGAAGAACAGTGACCTCGACGTGATCTGGGGTCAGACGCGCTACCATTGCGCCACGAGGTCGATACAGCACATCGGAAATGTTTGACTACATGAAGGTTTCACAATACAAGGGGCTTTAAAATCCCCGCCCATTCCCACCGGGTGTCAGAAGCAGTGCTCAACTGCCAGTCACCGTGTGTTTTTTTGTTCAACTTTTGTGTTTCTTTCACGGGATTGCATCATTAATAAACCTGTCACCTTCTTTTGCACAATGAAAGAAATGCTAACTGAGGCAGAGTCGATACTTCAACCATTTATTTCTGTGCTTTGCATAGAAACATAGAAACATAAAAACATCGAAAACAGGTGCAGGATTAGGCCATTCGGCCCTTCGAGCCTGCACCACCATTCAATATGATCATGACTGATCATTCACCTCAGTACCCCTTTCCTGCTTTCTCTCCATACCCTTGATACCTTTATCCGTAATGGCCACATTTAACTCCCTTTTGAATATATCTAATGAACTGGCCTCAACAACTTTCTGTGGCAGAGAATTCCACAGGTTCAGAATTCATTGAGTGAAGAAGTTTCTCCTCATCTCGGTCCTAAATGGCTTACCCCTTTTCCTTAGACTGTGACCCCTGGTTCTGGACTTCCCCAACATCGGGAACATACTTCCTGCCTCTCACCTGTCCAATCCCATCAGACCTGTATATGTTTCTCTGCGATCCCTTCTCATTCTTCTAAATTCCAGTGAAGAAAAGTCTTGTTGATCCAGTCTTTCTTTACATGTCAGTCCTGCCCTCCCGAGAATCAGTCTGGTGAACCTTCGCTGCACTCCCTCAATAGCAAGAATGTCCTTCCTCAGATTAGGAGACCAAAACTGTCCACAATATTCCAGGTGAGGCCTGCGTCCGCGCACATGCAGAGGCTGAATTCCAGGACAGAATCGACGTATTTACTGAGGCGTATGAAAGCATGGGCCTTACGCTAAACATCCGTAAGACAAAGGTCCTCCACCAGCCTGTCCTCACCGCACAGCACTGCCCCCCAGTCATCAAAATCCACGGCGCGTCCTGGACACCATGGACCACTTCCCATATCTCGGGAGCCTCCTATCAACAAGAGCAGGCATCGACGACGAGATTCAACACGGCCTCCATGCGCCAGTGCAGCCTTCGGCCGCCTGAGGAAAAGAGTGTTTGAAGACCAGGCCCTCAAAACTGCCACCAGGCTCATGGTCTACAGGGCTGTAGTAATACTTGCCCTCCTGTAAGGCTCAGAGACATGGACCATGTACAGTCGACACCTCAAGTTGCTGAAGAAATATCACCAACGATGTCTCCGCAAGATCCTACAAATCCCCTCGGAGGACAGACGCACCAACATCAACAGCCTTATTCAGGCTAACATCCCCAGCTTTGAAGCACTGACCACACTCGATCAGCTCCGCTGGGCAGGCCACATAGTCCGCATGCCAGACACGAGACTCCCAAAGCAAGTGCTCTACTCGGAACTCCTTCATGGAAAACGAGCCAAAGGGGGCAGCAGAAACTCAACAAGGACACACTCAAAGCCTCCCTGATAAAGTGCAACATACCCACTGACACCCAGGAGTCCCTGACCCAAGACCATCCTAAGTGGAGAAAGTGCATCCGAGAGGGCGCTGAGCACCTCAAGTCTCATTGCCGAGTGCATGCAGAAATCAAGTGTAGACAGCAGAAAGAGCGTTCGGCAAACCTGTCCCACCCATCCCTTCCCTCAACGACTTTCTGTCCATCCTGTGATAGGGTCTGTGGCTCTAGTATTGGACTGTTCAGCCACCAAAGAACTCACTTTAGGAGTGGAAGCAAGTCTTCCTCGATTCCGAGGGACTGCCAATGTAGATTCCAAAATTCATGGAAACCCCCCAGTGTTTGGACTCACTGAAAAGGAAATTCGATTTAGGACTATTAAACATAAAGTTTGGGATTCTAAAAAGCATATGGAGGAAATCTCCAATTCTTAACCAAGTTTGGGATTTTAAAAGGCATGTTTGGGCCTGCGGCGAAAAGCTGCAGTGACAGAGGGGTGGGATTTAGAGTTTGGATATTGTAGCTAATCAGTTTGTCCAGGAGAGCTCTTCGACCATAGTCAGGCTCCCAGAAAACATTAGCATTTAAACAATCGACCACGGAAGAAATATTATCCACCCTATCCACAGGACCCAAATATCACATCCATATTCCAACACCTTTTCAACATAGAAATATCTGGCTCAGCTCAGACTTCCCGAAGCCAAAGCAGTGCTATTACAATGGACAAGAGTTCATCAGTTCATAAATAAGGAGTATCATCATCCCAAAGTCTATCAACACCAGATTAAAACATTTAATCAAGTCTCAGTTAGCTAGTCCGCCAAAACTTACACAAAGAAGACCACTTAAATCAATGGGCAGCAAAACTTAAACAAAAGAAACGTTAGATTTGGCACGAAGATGAAGCAGCCTCTCAGAGTATAAATGGGAGCCTAAAGTAGCAAGAGCAACCTATTTTTCTGACCATTACGTTGGAACAACAAGATCAAGATCGAGAGCACACGGCGAGATAACACAGGAAGAGACATCACGACATCGGAGAAAAGAACTTCAAAAAACCAATCAGTGGAACATCAATACCAACTGACTTGGTAACAGGCATCAACCGGACCACCGCGACCGACGGACCCAACCAGGAAAATCAACCACTAGAAAACCGGGGTCCACGCAAGTTTTCCACTCTACAATTTGTGCCTCGACTGTCCAGCAGGTAAAAATTACCGAAACAACTTAAAACCCTATTGATGACAAAGGATACCGGCTTCGGGACAATCAGAATAATTCGTCACCGACAAGGCACCGGAAGGCTGGAAGGTAGATCACACCGGTTGTGGGAGAGCTGGTTGGCGGTGACATGGAAGTGTCTGCAGTGTGCGGGACCAGACTGCTTCCACACATCCACAATGAATGTCCCACCCTTTATTTGGGAAAAGTACAACTGAGAGTGAACAAGTTCCATCCCGGTCAGAGCAATCTGAAGCTTCAACTGACTGACACCCCAGTTTGGGATTGTAATGTCTGTAAGCATGTAATGCTTGTAGCTCCACACTGTGGATGTGGACGTATTGTGTACTGCAACTGTATAGTTAATCATTAAACAGAACAGGCTCTTTCCGGTGAGTTCCGAGAGAGCAGCCTGTATGTTAGGAAGCTGTGTGTGCTGAGCTCTGTGATGATGTCACAGGGATGTCTTGCAATGTGTGTATCTATCAGTCTCTGTGGTGCAATGGATTAGTTCGTTCAGCTATTAACTGCAAGGTTGGTGGATCGCAGCCCATTCAGGGACAAAGCCTTTAATTGTTTTTCCCTGAGGATTCGGTGCCGTGCAGTTCCAGGTTGTCATTGTGCGTTTTGGCTGCACGAATATATTCCGCAACCATTGCCAGCTGTGCTGTTATCAAGTTATACCAACTGTTACTTGCATTTTCGCGTGGTTGTTCATTGTCTCGTCGCCAATTGATACGCTAATAATAAAGAATGAAACTGAGTACTGTGAACAATGAGTAAGTGTGACATTAACTCCTTCAATAAGACTCCAGAGTGCTTCTATACCGTGCTCCCAATGGATGCTGGAATCCCTTGGGACTCCAACAGGTCGGCCCTCTGGTGGTGGTGTAATACAGGTGGCCAAGTGTTAAATACATAACACAAGGTGTGTACGGAAATCAACCATCAAAAGCCCTGTCATTAACCACAGGGGTTTCCGGCAATTTTCTGATCGCAAAGCGCTTTCAGTCCTTGTCCTTAAAATTGTAGATGTGGAAATTGGGAAGTTTAATGACTTTGAAAGGAGAATATTGTTGTTTGGTGCAGTTCAGGTCAGAGAATTGTTTGTGAATGGAACTTTTTGCAGAGAGAGGGATTGAGCATTTCAGCTTGTTGCTGAACACTTCTCTCTGGGCACTGAGCTAAGCAGCACTTTCTGTCGTGTAGCGGTTATCATGTTTGCCTCACACGCGAAAGGTCTCTGTTGCGAGCCTGGGCGGAAACATTATTTGTGAAGCAAAAACTTGTCTGCAATAAAATTGAACAAAAGCAGTCCAGGGTACATTGTCGCATGAGCAATGAACATTTTAAAACTAATCTACTCAAATACAGAGTGTGTAAAATAAGATCGGGGATAAAACTTCATCAAGGGTTAAAGTTTCACTAATTATTAAAGTTCAGTTATTGAAATTTCGATTGTCCCTGTTTGCATTTCTTTCATTCTGTGAAACAACACTATCGGTTTATACCATCAGATCTAAGTTGCATTTGAAGCCCACAAAAAGCTCATTAATTATTCGCTCTTCCCCAGTGCCAGAGCTCAGAGGGTTATTGTCCATCCCTGGGATGCAAGCTACCTCAGACCCGGGCCAAACCTCCCCGTGCACCGATCACAGGCTCAGGAAAACCCCGGGGGAGAGGATATCCCGATCACTGGGCTTTCCAGCAACACTGAACAAGCGCACGGTCCGAAACTTTCCCAAGTAATAACTTGTAACTGAAGCATCAACAGTCAGGATGGCCGAGCGGTCTAAGGCGCTGCGTTCAGGTCGCAGTCTCCTCTGGAGGCGTGGGTTAAAATCCCACTCCTGACATTCAGTATTTTTAATTTCAAACTCATTTGTTTTGACACCACTCTGAAGTGCTTTGGGACATCCATCTAACATAATAAAGTTACTCCACTTCAATTACAAACGGTGATATCAAAGTTACTTCCCAAACCGGGAAACGATCCCGGGTGGCTGTAGCGAAAGGAATGGTTTTGTGAAGCATTGAAACGTGCCCTGTCAATATCTCGCACTGCTAATTTAAACTCACGGTTATAATTTGTTTCAATGCAAAAGAAGGCAGGCTCGAAGGGCCAAATGGCCGACTCCTGCTCCTGGTTCTTGTGTCCTTATGCAGAGCACAGAACAGATGATTAAATTATCAGCTCTCCCTCAGTTCGCATTTCTTTCATTGTGCAAAAGAAGAAAATGGGTTCATTAATGATGTTTTCCCGTGAAAGCAACATAAATTTTAAGGAACTGTAATCGACGAACATGGGGCTCAAACCCACGATTCTGAGATTAAGAGTCTCATGCTCGACCGACTGAGCTAGCCGGGCTTCTCAACATCTACCCTCTCAATCCCCTTCAGAATATTGTCCGTTTCAACGAGATCACCTCCGATTCTTCGAAACCCAAGAGAGAATCGGCATATTCTACACAATCTCTCATCATTGGACAGCCCTCTCATCCCAGAAATCAATCTGGTGAACCTCCGTTGCACCACCTCCAAGGCAAGTATATCCTTCCTCAGATAAGTACTATGGGCGAATATCCTGTTTTTCTGCTGATTCTACTTCCTCCTCCTTTGATAGTCCTTCTCTGTACATTCTGTATTCTGCTTGGTTCTCGACTGAAATATGAGCCTGAAGTTTATCACAAGCTTCCGTTTTTGTGTTTTAGTTGACCTTCATTCATCCACCGAGCTGTAGTTAGCTATCATGCTATTTCTGCACCCTGCATGAGAACGTGTCTAGTCGTTACCCGATCTATCTCATTTTTGAAAGTCTCCCAATGTGCATTTACTGTTTTACCGAGAAATCTTTGGTTTCAATCTACCTGGGCCGGATCCCTTTCAACTCATAAAATTAGTCCTCCTACAGTTGGGTATTTTCACACATGATTATACCTTCTCCTTTTCCATAACTACTCTAAACCTAATGATATTGTGATCACTGTTTCCTCAATGCTCATCCACAGAAACATGCTCTACTTAATCCATTTCCGAGATCCAGAACTGCTTTCTTCCCCATCGTGCTGGAAACATACTGATGGAGAAAGTTCTAATACAGATTTCAGGAAATCCTCCCCTGCATTTTCCCTTTGCATGGTTATTTTCCCAGTATACGTTGAAGTCTCACATTATCACGACAGATCTTGAATCTTTCTGCATTTTATCTATATTTACACCTCTTTATCCTTCCCACTATTTGGTGGCCAATAACATAATCGCTCATCTAACATTTCTACAGGCACATTCATTTAAAAAAGAATGTCGGATGGGAACAGGGCCACAAATCGATGGACAAGATTAAATCACATGGAGCGAAGGAAAAATTACATAAAATATGAAATAAATACTTTGCCTCTGTATATAAAAGGGGTCAGAGGGTCTAGTAAGGAGGGGGAACTGAGGGAAATCTTTATTCGTCGGGAAATTGTGTTGGGGAAATTGATGGGATAAATCCCCAGGGCCTGATGGACTGCATCCCAGAGTACTTAAGGAGGTGGCCTTGGAAATAGCGGATGCATTGACAGTCTTTTCCAACATTCCATTGACTCTGGATCAGTTCCTATGGAGTGGAGGGTAGCCAATGTAACCCCACTTTTAAAAAAAGGAGGGAGAGAAAAAACAGGGAATTATAGACCGGTCAGCCTGATCTCAGTAGTGGGTAAAATGATGGAATCAATCATTAAGGATGTCATAGCAGTGCATCTGGAAAATGACGACATGATAGGTCCAAGTCAGCATGGATTTGTGAAAGGGAAATCATGCTTGACAAATCTTCTGGAATTTTTTGAGGATGTTTCCAGTAAAGTGGACAAAGGAGAACCAGTTGATGTGGTATATTTGGACTTTCAGAAGGCTTTCGACAAGGTCCCACACAAGAGATTAATGTGCAAAGTTAAAGCACATGGGATTGGGGGTAGTGTGTTGACGTGGATTGAGAACTGGTTGTCAGACAGGAAGCAAAGAGTAGGAGGAAACGTGTACTTTTCAGAATGGCAGGCAGTGACTAGTGTGGTGACGCAAGGTTCTGTGCTGGGGCCCCAGCTGTTTACATTGTACATTAATGATTTAGACGAGGGGATTAAATGCAGTATCTCCAAATTTGCGGATGACACTAAGTTGGGTGGCAGTGTGAGCTGCGAGGAGGATGCTATTAGGCTGCAGAGTGACTTGGATAGGTTAGGTGAGTGGGCAAATGCATGGCAGATGAAGTATAATGTGGATAAATGTGAGGTTATCCACTTTGGTGGTAAAAACAGAGAGACAGACTATTATCTGAATGGTGACAGATTAGGAAAATGGAAGGTGCAACGAGACCTGGCTGTCATGGTACATCAGTCATTGAAGGTTAGCATGCAGGTACAGCAGGAGGTTAAGAAAGCAAATGGCATGTTGGCCTTCATAGCGAGGGGATTTGAATACAGGGGCAGGGAGGTGTTGCTACAGTTGTACAGGGCCTTGGTGAGGCCACACCTGGAGTATTGTGTACAGTTTTGGTCTCCTAACTTGAGGAAGGACATTCTTGCTATTGAGGTAGTGCAGCGAAGATTCACCAGACTGATTTCCGGGATGGCGGGACTGACTTATGAAGAAAGACTGGATCAACTGGGCTTGTATTCACTGGAGTTCAGAAGAATGAGAGGGGACCTCATGGAAACGTTTAAAATTTTGATGGGTTTAGACAGGTTAGATACAGGAAGAATGTTGCCAATGTTGGGGAAGTCCAGAACCAGGGGTCACAGTCTAAGGATAAGGGGTAAGCCATTTAGGACCGAGATGAGGAGAAACTTCTTCACCCAGAGAGTGGTGAACCTGTGGAATTCTCTACCACAGAAAGTTGTTGAGGCGAATTCACTAAATATATTCAAAAAGTCGTTAGATGAAGTCCTTACTACTAGGGGGTTCAAGCGGTATGGCGAGAAAGCAGGAAGGGGGTACTGAAGATGCATGTTCAGCCATGAACTCATTGAATGGCGGTGCAGAATAGAAGGGCCGAATTGCCTACTCCTGCACCTATTTTTCTATGTTTCTATGTTTCTATAACTTACTAAATACTAGTTGACATTGGCTATGAAAAAGATATTGGTTTAATTGGGAAAAGGAAAAAAAAATTGGTGGAGGTAAAAGACACTCTCCATTGATAATGATTTTAAATTACGAGAAAGTTTCACTGCAGTTTGAAAAGATTTCCAGAATAGACGTTATTAATCAAGAAAAGTCCCGAACAGTCTAAACAAGCAGGAGGGTTTTGAAAATAACAAGGAGAAAAGATCTAAGCTATGCAAACTCAGCAGAGAGCGAAATAAAACACAAGATTTGCCCATTGAACGGGACTGTTAAAAAACCCCAGAAATGTTGGCATGTTCACAGCTTGTGTGAACATTGGATTTCGGTAAACAAAATAGCTATTAAAAATGTGTGTTCTTATTTCAACAAAAATCTTTGGCAAGTACTTGAATTAGATGTTAAGCAAAAAAATTGGAGTTTAATCTAAAATGCTGTCTTTCCCGATGAGAAGATTTTTATTGTGACCACTTTACGAATGATTTCTGCTGTTTTAACGGACCCTAATTTCTAAGCAAGTTTTGAAGGCACAAAGATTTGGATGATTACTCGAAGTCACGTAATAACATCAGGCCTTCTTACAAACATGTAAAGGAGTTAACCCTTTCCATTGACAGCTGTTTTACACTGGACCTTACTAATTTGAATTTCTTACTAAAATAAAGAAGACTCAACTGACAGACAGTGGAAATGGTGGGATAGTCAGTATAAAAATAAAACAGAACTAGCTGGTCAAGAGTTAAAAGCGAAGATAAATAAGCTGGAAGAGATTTTAAAAAACAGGACCAGACGGCTAGTGCAGTGTGCAGCCAAAGCACCATCACCTGTGGCAATCGAGCCAATGTATCCCACGGTGGGTCGGTGTAGTCCACAAACCCAACCTAACAGTAAAGCAGACTGGGATGTTTGGAGGAATAGTGGTGGCATTGGTGTTGATTAGAGTTTGGATAATATTTAGATGGGTCGTCGTGCAGGCTCGAGCACAGCAGGCTCAAATACAAAACCGACGGCAGCCCAGACAGCGACATGAAGTGATCGAGATTGTACGACTATAAAGAATATGGATAACCAAACCCTTACCTCCGATTCCACAGAGTGACCGCGACACAAGTAGACCAGAACCTAACACCTGGTGACGACCAGGCTATCTGTTTAAAATTTGCAGATAAAACCATCACCGAAATGGGACCGCAGTGGTGACTTCGACTCTGGGGACTCATGATACTGGGAACCTTGAGGCCCACACAAGCACTGGATAATACAGACGGACTACGAGAGGTACAGCACACGCAAGAAAGACACAACTGTATCAACTATAGGGTTTTGTTTACTTTGACTGACGAAATATGCATTCCAGCAGCCAAGGACTGGAGCAAGGACAGAACTTATTTTAACGCGTGGCTGCAAATGAATCCGGATAAGAAGAGAGTATGTGTGCAATGCTCCACGGGTACAAGAAGCAGTTGCATTAGACGAAGGGAGGCCGGGTGGCCCGATGAATGTACCTTTGGAATAATTTGCGCGCCTCCTGCCCAGCCACAACCGTTAGTCACCCACAAAGAGGGGGTGGGGCTGTGTGGATTCTATGAGGTGGTAGAGGCTGCCGCAATATCGTTGTATGTATGCTTCTCACCCCCTCCGACACCACGCCCCATAAGAACCGCCACACTGCCCATGGAATTGTCATGTCCAACAATTACAAGGGGACTGGAAAATGGGATTGTGCTGTCCAACGAGGGTGAACTATTGTATGATAATGTCAAGCATGAAATTGTGCCTGTCCTGATCAATATCACAGGTGTACAGATGCCGGAATATTGTACAGAACAGGCAAGAAATATGTATAATGTATTAAGTAAAGTTGTAATGCAGCAGGCTGCCGATACCATGGGTGCCAGTAGATTCCGAGGACAGGAGCCAGTTCATAGGACTAAGAGGGAAATAGTTTTAATGCCGGAACCTCCATAGTAAACTCACTGGACATACAAAGGCTAAATGAAAGGGTGGAGCAGCTTAAAGGGGTGATGAAGGGATTTTTGGAACGGGCAGAGCGGAATCAGGAAGGTCAATCCGAACTCGGAAGAGAGGGTGCCGAGATCCAATTGGATGGCCTCTCGGTCCTGGAAGCTCAGGCAAAAACAATCAATCACCTTTTCGACAGAGAGAGAGGATACCGCAAAACTGAAACAGGGACAACTCTGTCACGCTTATGGCCTATGGATGGTGGGACAGATACGGCACAACCTCGATCATATCCAAAGGGGGGAGTTGCCAGACTGGATAGACAGCCCACATCTGGCTCAGTTGGCCAAACTGAAGGGGACACTGGGTAATTGCACTCTGAAGGGACTAACCAGAGTATGCCCAGTGATCCCAAACTGCCGAATGGGCAAAGCTGCCGGAGTGGGAATAGCCCTGATGATACCTATAATCACACAAGACTCAGGACCGTTTCCCCTTTATCAAATGTAGAATATCGGGATCATAAGGGAAAACACCTCCCTCCATTACTATCTGACCGCAGCCCCTGCTGTCCGCAGAGACAACACTCTCTATGGGATCTCCCTGACGGGATGCAAGCAGACGGGTGACATTACGGTGTGCCCTCACCCGGTGGGACAGGGAGAACTAGTCGAATGTGGATTTAATCCAACCGATGGATGTGTATTGGAAATAGTACCTGCCCCCACACATTTTGCCAGAACAGGTTACGGGGGCAAAGGGAAATACTGTGTCTCTACCATGGCACAATCATATCGGTACAATGGCTTACAATGCCAGATCTCGCAAACAAACTTTTGCTTCACAGCCCTATGACCTCACAATAGGACAAGCCCGCATTATCCAGGTTAGACACCGAGGCCCAAAATCATTAACGCCATCGATCAGCTCCACGATCACCTGCAGGATTATGACGAGCCAGAGCAGGCCCCTATCCCACATTTAGTTGCAGTATTAAGGGGACTAAGACTCAGAGTAGGCCAGTATGTCAGACTCTACCACCAACTACAGACAAAGATTGAAATACTGGAGAAGGATACTGACCAAGAGTTACAAAACCAGAGTTGGTGGAGGAGGGTCTGATCTGGGGCATGAACGTAAACATCCACCCCTGGATTGGAATAATATCACACATACTGGTAGGGATACAGCTGGTCTTAGCACTAACATGGAGAGTCATGGCCTGTCGATCCTGCAGGCATTATGCACGACAAAGGAGAATCAGAACAAGGGCTCAAGTAAATAAAGTGACTTGTCCAGCAGAGGGACGGGGGAATCTGAACTATATCAATTTGATCGAAGCAACTTGGACTTCTGACACCACATGACTGGCCAGCACGTTGTGACAGGAAGTACCGGTGGTACATAAAAATATAAGTCGAGTAACAAATAATGTTGTCGGTTAAAGGAGACTAGGATTAGTCCATTACCGAATGGGGGGATTGTTGTAGGGCAAAGGCAAAGGCACCTGCTGAATATATGTATGCATATATGGATGTGTAAAATGGTAGCCAGATACAAAATGGCTGCCAGGGATTCTGCAAAGCACTAGGGGAATTCAGCTAACAGTTAGCTTGAATACATTTTTGGATAGCTGATGACACTGCAGTTCCATGTACAGGAACACTGGAAAGAGTGAGCTCAGCAGAACGACCTTAATCAACAAACCACAGACAAGATGTCCCAGCAGAATACTGAACAAAGAAATTCCTGTGACTGTGTAAGGATAAGGAGGTTAGGTGCAGACAGAACCCAAGGACAGTTGAGATAAGGGGATCTGGAGAATCTCACGAGGCCATGAATAAGCCCCAGCTAAAACATGAGGTGATCACGCAGTCCCCTGGTGCCTGGGGGCCAATTCCATTGGCCCAGTGGAATCGATTTGTAATTTATAGTCGTTATGATTGGATTGTGTCCAGCCAACATGGGCTAAGTAATTGTAATGAACTGTTGTAAAACATATAAATATCGATGAATTTCTTTGTTCGGTGGAGTAGAATGCCTGGAGTTGGACCAGAGGCTCTCTCCCCGCCGGTGTAATAAAGGCCATTTTGGGATTTGAACCGACCCCGAGTGTCGAGTGATTCTTCCAGAAAAAGATTTGTGCTAACATAACCCGTGCTGTACCAGCCCTGGGAGAGATTGATGGGAAAGTGTAGAGGGAGCTTTACTCTGTAGCTAATCCGTGCTGTACCAGCCCTGGGAGAGATTGATGGGACAGCGGAGAGGGAGCTTCACTCTGTATCTAACCCCGTGCTGTACCTGCCCTGACGGGTTTGATGAGACATTATAGTGGGAGCTTTGCTCTGTATCTATCCTGTGCTGTGCCTGCCCTGGGAGGGTTTGATGGGACAGACTAGAGGAAGGTTTACTGTATATCTTAAATGGGCTGTATTTGCTCTGTGAGTCTTTGATGGGACAATATAGGGGGAGCTTTAATCTGTATATAACACATACTGTACCTGCCCTGGGAGGGTTTGATGTGACAGTGTAGAGGAAGCTTTAGTCTGTACCTGCCCTCTGAGTCTTTGATGAGACAATGTAGAGGGGGCTTTAATCTGTATCTAATCTGTACTGTACCTGCCCTGACGGGTTTGATGGGACAGTATAGTGGGAGCTTTGCTCTGTATCTATCCTGTGCTGTGCCTGCCCTGGGAGGGTTTGATGGGACAGTGTAGAGGGAGATTTAAACACGTGCTGCACTGTAATGTATATATGCCCGGGTTTACCTGCCACCAGGGGGACCGACCGTCGAAGGTCATTGGGCCACAGACACACACATTCAACTCTTGGAAATAAAGAAAGCCTCCATGTTTAATCCTTTGTTCGAGAGCTAGAAAAGTAGGGTCAGGATGCACCTGATTGAGTTCACGGTAGTAAGCCTGCTTAGTTATTGCATGTGCAACATGCACCTGCCCGTGGAAGAGTTTGATGGGGCTGTGGAGCGGGAGATTTATGTTGTAACTAATTTGTGCTGTACATGCCCTGAGAGTTTGAAGGGACAATGTAGAGGGAGGTTTCCTCTGTATCTAACCCCGTGGTGCATCTGCCCTAGGAGCGTTTGATGGGACAGTTTAGAAAAATCTTTACTCTGTATTTAACGCATGCTGTACCTGCCCTTGGAGAGTTTCATGGGACAGTGTTGAGGGAGCTTTACTGTGTATCTAACCCATTCTGTACCAGCCCTGGGAGTGTTGATGGGTCAGTGCAGAGGGAGCATTACTCTGTATCTAACGCATACTGTACCTGCCCTGGGTGAGCATGATGGGACAGTGTAGAGGGAGTTTTACTCTGTATCTAACACGGGCTGTATCTGTCCTGAGAGGGTTTGATGGGATAGTGTAGAGGGAGCATTACTCTGTATCTAACACGTGCTGTACCTGTCCTGGGAGAGTTTGATGGGACAATGTAGAGGAAGATTTACGCTGTGTCTAACGCGTACTGTACCTGCCCTGGGAGGCATTGATGTGACTGTGTAGTGGTAGCTTTACTCTTTATTTAACATTATTGTCCTTTTTAATCCACTTGTTTCACACCGAAACAAATCGTAACCGTGATGTGAATTTAACGCCACGTGATTCTTTGAAATCATCTTTAAATGATTGGGGAAAACCACTTCTTATGCCACCGAAAAACAGCTTTGATTCCAGGTCTTGGCGATAAATTTTGTGACACCATTTTTAAATTCAAAACCTAATAAAATTGACGACATGCAGCCAACGTGCAAAAGTAAGAATTCTTTTAATCACCGTTAATTAGCCGATAACCTTCTTCAGAATGAAATAAATAATAATATAATTACTAAGGAACAGTGGTATCTTCAATCATTCATTTTCTCTTTACATGTGATGAAGTTTTATCCCTATCTCATTTACACGCTGTATGAGAATGGTTTAAAATTGTAAGTGTTTATGACTCAGTTGTAAAACCATTGATTGTGTGTGTGTCTATACTTGATAGGAGGAGCACTTGAGACCGAAGTTCCAGTTCGATATATGTATCAATAGAATCAATTTCCACCAGTTTCTTTAAACCCAATAACATAATTTATTTCGAGTGGGCTGGATGGAGGAACATGATCCATGTAAAAAATTGTTATCATTTTACTTGAACTGAATGCTCATAAAATATTGGAGTGGGAACTAATTGGATAACAGCACAGCTGGCAACATTTGCGGAAAAGATTCGTGCAGCCAAAACGCACAATGACAACCTGGGACTGTGCAGCACCGAATACTCGGGGAAAACAGTTAAACACTTCGTCCCTGGGTGGGCTCGAACCACCAACCTTTCGGTTAACAGCCGAACGCGCTAACCCATTGCGCCACAGAGACTGATCGAAGTTTAAGGTTCAAGGCATCCCAAACCAGGGTGTCAGACAGTTAAAGCTTCAGATTGCTCTGACCGGTATGGAACTTGTCCACTCTCAGTGGTACTTTTCACAAATAAATGGAGGGACATTCATTGTGGATGCGTGGAAGCAGTCTGGTCCCGCACACTGCAGACACTTCCATGTCACCGCCAACCAGCTCTCCCACAACCGGTGTGATCTACCTTCCAGCCTTCCGGTGCCTTGTCTGTGACAAAGTATTCTGATTGTCCCGAAGCCGGTGTTAGGTTTGAATTCCTTTTCAGCTCCTGACTGCGGATATTCCTGTGATTAAACAGGAACTAAATGCTTACAGGGACAGTTGGATTCACCGTTTCTTTGCTTGGTGAAATTTCAAAGATTGAAAGCGACACACATCAACACCAAACCTCCCGTGAGATGGAAGCCCAGTTGCTGTGTCAAGCTTGAATGCGGGAACAAGCAGAACTTATTCAAAGAAAGTCCAAGTCCCTGAGACGCCTGATTATTTGCACCAAACTCCTTTGCAATGATTTGAGGTTCATGTTTGGTGATCTGGGCACATCTTTTGCCAAACTACAACACTTCAAACATAACTCAACGGCCTTAAAGCGCTTTGGGGTGACATGAGTTCCTGAAAGGCACTGCAGAAATGGAAGTCCTTCTTTGCAAAAGTTCGATGCAATTTCAAAATTTGCGAGCAATATCAGGGCTCCTCTGGGAACCATCGTAAATTTCAATGAACAACTCCAAAGGGAGAATCATAGCCCGAGACCAACGAGCCAACTGTTTGACAAACGTGAAGATAAGGTGTAACCATGCTCAAAGCATTTTTGTATGTGTCGCTATTCAGAACATAAGAACTTAAGAACTAGGAGCAGGAGTGGGCCATATGGCCCCTCGAGCATGCTCCGCCATTTAATATGATCATGGCTGATCCGATCATGGACTCAAGTCCACATCCCTGCCCGTTCCCCATAAGCCTTATTCCCTTATCAGTTAAGAAGCTATCTCTGTCTTAAATTTATTTAATGTCATGGCTTTCTCAGCTCTCTGAGGCAGTGAGTTCAGCAGATTTGCAACCCTCTGAGAAAAGAAATTCCTCCTCATCACAGATTTAAATGCGCGGCCCTTTATTCTGAGATTATGCCCCCTAGTTCTAGTCTCCCCTATCAGTGGAACCATCCTCTCTGCATCCACCTTATCAAGCTCCCTCATTACCTTATACGTTTCGATAAGATCACCTCTCATTCTTCTGAATTCCAATGAGTAGAGGCCCAACCTACTCAACATTTTCTCATAAGTCAACCACTCATCTCCGGAGTCAACCCAGTGAACCTTCTCTGAACTGCCTCCAAAGCAAGTATATCCTTTCGTAAATATTGTAAGTGTTTGTGATCCTCGCCCAATTGCCAGACGGACGGTTTGAATCGCCCCCACATTACGAAAGTTCTAGATCTGGGAATTATTATTCAGAGTGTAAATTAAATGAGTCACGGAAAGGGATGCTTCGGTGATAAATCATAGTATATTCATTTGGTGTAACATACACTGGCTAAAACATGCACTGCTAAACGAAATGTCTCTGTGGAGAATAAAATCCCGGTTACAAACAACATACATACAGTACAGAAATGAACCTAGTAACACGCAGTAATACCCTGGTGGATTCTAACCCCACCCCTACCAATGAATTACCCTCCCCAGAATAGCCCTGAAAAGCTTCACTTCTGAGAAAACACTGAGCCCTTACCCAGCTGGCCTGGGATATCTGGTTACTGTCTTGGGACACTCGCGACCATGTTCACCACCACACGCAGCCGGTTTCCTTGCTCAGCTCAGCTGTGGGAAGTCACTGCCTGGTCTTCAGACTCGGTGGCTTCTTCTGCAGTACTGCGGCCCCTTCCTCTGGTACATCGATCGGTGGAGCGAGAGCAAGAGGGAAAGGGGGCTCTCTCGAGACACAAGTTGCAAGCTGCAAGCTCCAAGCTTCACACCAAGCTCCAAGCTAAAAATAAAGTGGAAAGGACCCTGTCTTTCTGGGAGTCTTGCTACCCCTATCTTTCCCGCCAATCTTTAAAACCCCTTTGTTTCTAAGCACGGGTACTTAGTCAGTGATGGGCCATCCCACCCATGCATTGGGCTGATGGCCCTTAGTCTGGGCATCTCTCTGAGCCTTTTTGTTGGGAAAGACCCAGCTCCTCCTTGGCTGGCCAGGCTGGTGGGTTCATTGTTCTGTGTCTCCTTCTGAGATGGAGGTGAGAAGTGCTTTTACAAATTAAAGTGGCTTTGTCAGTGGCCCCCCTTCCTGGCCGACAGCTCTTTTGTCAATGGATGACTGACAGGTCTTTTGTCCCAGCTCACTGCCATGCGGTCTCTGGAGTTTTAACAAAACCAGCTTTTTCACATATCTGCGCAGAGTGTCCCCAGCACAGGGAAAGTAGCCTCAGAAAAATAAAATCCACAAAATATTCTCGACTGAGTCCATTCTTTAAACAGACACTTTGCGATCTCTTCATTCTGCTCTGCCACGTAAAAAGTGCGTTGGCATTGCAATGCATTAATGTAAAATTAATGAAAAGAAAATGCAACGTTTTGTCGAGTGCAAAACATGCAGTGCCTGCATTTCAAAAAGCATTGCTTTTATTCATCCTGCGGAATGCATATTGCACAGATAATCTCAGCACACATTGTGCAGGCAAAGGCAGCATTAGACAACAAAGTATTTGTTCTCCGCTGATTTGTAGCAGATAACTGACGGTTGAGCACACAATTTGACAACTAGACTTGTAGATCAAGCATCAATGAAAAAGGCAACAAAACTGCCCCCCAGCACCGGGTGTCTTTCACTTGTTTGTCCCAAATTTTCAGCAGCTGGGACAACAAGAATTTAGGTTTTACTGAGATTTGAACTCAGATCAGTAGATTTAAAGTCAAGAGGGCTCACCATTACACCATGGAACCAACTATGCCAAAACTTTTGAAACATACTTCGTCACAGACAAGGCACTGGAAGGCTGGAAAGTAGATCACTCCGGTTGTGGGAGAGCTGGTTGGTGGTGACATGGAAGTGTTTGCAGTGTGCGGGACCAGACTGCTTCCACACATCCACAATGAATGTCCCACCCTTTACTTGGGAAAAGTACAACTGAGAGTGGATAAGTTCCATCCCGGTCGGAGCAATCTGAAGCTTTAACTGACTGACACCCTGGTTTTGCATGTCTTGCAGTGTGTATCTGTGGCGCAATGGTTTAGCGCATTCGGCTGGTAACTGAAAGGTGGGTAATCCAAACCCATCTCCGGGCGAAGCCTTTTAATGTTTTTCCCCGAGGATTCGGTGCCGCACAGTTCTGGGTTGTCATTGTGCATTTTGGCTGCACGAATATATTCCGCAAACATTGCAAGCTTTGCTGTTATCCAGTGAGTTACCACTCCAATACTTTTATGAGCATTCAGCACAAGTAAAACGATAACAATTTTTTACATGGATCATGTTCCTCCATCCAGTCCAATCAAAATAAATTATGTTATTGAGTTTAAAGGAATTGGTGAAAATTGATTCTATTGATACATATATCGAACTGGAACTTCGGTCTCAAGTGCTCCTCCTATCAAGAATAGACACACACACAATCAATGGTTTTACAACTGAGTCATAAACACTTACAGTTTCTCATACAGCATGTAAATGAGATAGGGATAAAAATTCATCACATGTAAAGAGAAAATGAATGATTAAAGATACTACTGTCCCTCAGTAAGTATATTATTATTTATTTCATCCTGAAAAAGGTTATCGCTTATTTAACGGTGATTAAATGAATTCTTATTTTTTGAATTGAAAAAAGCTGTTACAAAAGTTACCGCCCTGACCTGGAATCGAAGCTGTTTTTCGGTGGTTTCAGGAGTGGTTTTACCCAATCATTTAAAGGTGATTTCAAAGAATCACGTGGCGTTAAATTCAGATCACGGTTACAATGTGTTTCGGTGTGAAACAAGTGGATTGAAAAGGACAATAATGACACCAAGCATTACGATGCAGCGATGCAGCAATGCAGCGTTCCCTGGTGGTCCAGTGATTAGGATTCGGCGCTCTCACCACCGCGGCCCTGGGTCGTTTTCCGGCCAGGGAAATTGCACTTCCATCAAAATTTAAACCTTATAAGGAAGAGTTGCATGCATCTAATGTGGTAAAAAAAGATTCATTGATTTAAACATCATTAATTAATCCATTGTAGAACTTCAATCATTTATTTTGCCCTGAGTACGTGAGGAACTTTTATCCCGACCTCATTGTATTTTAGGAGCATGGTCCAGCCCCGGTATCTCCACCTGTGAAAGTAGGAAACTGCTGGAAATACACAACAGGACGGGTAGCCTTTGACAAACAATTAAACCCAGGTTACAGACTCTCTTCCTTCCCCTGCGCTTTGCGGGACACTTGTTCCCCTTTAATTTTACAGACTGACTGAGTTCACTAACCGCGGGGAGAGAGTAGGTGCCTCCGCGGCCCCACTGTGCTAACATGGAAGATAACACGATGGGGATGTGGGGTGGTGGGTGGGGATCAGTGACATGTTTGTGTAAAGGGCAGCGGAGGAGAAGGATTGACAGCTGTCAGTGAGGGACAGAAGTTGTTTAAGTTGAGCCAACACATTCCCGATCAGCACAGAAGGCATTCACTGGTCAGCTGCCCTCTGCTGTACTTCTGGTCAGAGCGGTTTCCGCAGTGGAGCCGTTATCACGTTTGCTTTCCACGCAAAATGATCCCGTGCAGGACGATAATGTTTAAACTTGCTGTGGATGAACAGTCATGGGCGAGTTTATTCTCCTGTCAAAAGGGCGACAGTGGCTTCTCCCTTATTCTTTAATTGCCCTTTATTTCACTTCACTAAATAGATATATTTGAGTGAGAGAAATTGTTCCAGAGTGTCGCACACTTCATCCTTTCTTCCCTTTTAAACACGTAAAATGAGGCCGGGGAATAAATACAGAAAACAAGGCAGAGGGATATAGACAAGAGGAAGAGAGAAGGGGAAATACTGTCCCCACCCAGTACTAATGCAGAAACCCCTCTGCTGCGCTCGGGGTGGCCACCCGCAGCCTGGATACACTAACATCCCAACAGCTCATTGACTGTCGGAGTGGGACTGTGCGGCGCTTCAGAAGACAGGACGAAAAGGCAAAGTCACTGATTCAGTCCCATGTGCTTCTCTGACTGACACCGGGGAAACGGTGAGACAGATTTTGGAGCATAGGTCTGGTTATTGTGAAACAGCAAAGAAAATATTACGTCTGGAATTAAATTATTTAATGCGTATCCTGCTCGTTTAGTGGTTAGGCATTCACAGAGGGAGCCCGAGTTCGGAAAGTAACTTTTTAATTCAAACTTTTTTCAAATAATTACATGCAATTAATTAAACTCTATGGGAGGCGGGGTGATTAAAACATCATCGATCGGAAAGGAATTGTCCGCGGGAAGCCTCCAACCGGAATTTTTGGGCTGATATTCCCACCCGAATTGTTTTGCAGACTTACAGTCAATACTTCAATAACTCAACTGTAATAATTTCAGGAGCTTTCATCATAGATGATATTTTACACTCTATCTGACTTAACACACTCTGAATTTTTGAAATTGGTTTAAAATGTTCATTGCTCAGAAGACAAGGAACCTGGGGTACTTTTTTCAATTTATTTCACAGCAATTATATTCTAAAATAATGTTTTTGCCGCGGCTCGAACCTGGGACCTTTCGTGTCTGAGACAAACGCAATGACCGCTACACTACAGACACCACTGCTAAACTTAGTGCCCAGAGAGAAGTGTTAAGCCAGAAGGTGTAATTCTGAGTCCCTTTCTGTGAAAAAATCTTTTCACAAACATTTCTCTGACCGGAGCTGCACAAGAAAAAAATGTTCTTTTCAAAGTCGTCAAACTCCCAAATTAACGCACCCCCCGAATCTTCTGGATCAGAAAGCTCTAGTTGTGCCGACTCAATCCATAAATCTGACTTTACTCACCCTGTATTTTAGGAGATTGGTTTAAAATGTTCCTTCCTCATAAGACACGGAACCTGGGGCTACTTTTGTTCAATGTATTTCACAGCAAATATATTCTAAAATAAAGCACGCGCCCAGGCTCAAACCAGGGACATTTCATGTGGGAGGTGAACATGATAACGGCTACACTACGTAAACCTTTCCTTAACCCAGCCCGCGGTTCGTCATTTGTACCAGAATTAAACCCAATGAGATCGGGATAAAAGTTCCTCACATGCTCATGGCAAAATAAATGGTAAAAGATTTACAAAATAATTTATGTATTAATTAATGATGTTCAAGTCAGTGATTCTTATTTTTTATACATGATTTGCATATAGATCTGTAAAATAAATGATCTCTTTTTTTTTTATAAGGTTTTGAACTAAAAGTACAACTTCCAAAGGTGGGAATTGAACGCAGGACACAACGTTGAGAGCATGGACTCCTGACCACTCGACAACCAGGGACCGATATACCATTTTATTGCTGCATCTTTA
This sequence comes from Pristiophorus japonicus, assembly GCF_044704955.1. NCBI lineage: Eukaryota > Metazoa > Chordata > Chondrichthyes > Pristiophoridae > Pristiophorus > Pristiophorus japonicus. The sequence continues at coordinate 593,978 of NW_027251310.1, forward strand.
TAGTTAATGACATTATTGTCATTTTCAGTTCACTTGATTCACACCGAAACAGATTGTAACTGTTGTGTATGCATGCCTGTTTACTGTGTGATGTCTGTAACACTGGTTTGCAACACTGAATGTACTCTAACACTGTACACACCTAACCAACACCAGAGGATGCTGCTGCTTGAGACCGAAAGGTTACCTGCAACCCAGTATATAAAGGAGCTCACAGCTTGGTGTCCTCACTCGAGGAGCTTCAAATAAATGACTACACGTCTACACAGTTTAAGTATCATACCCTGCCTGGTGGAGTCATTATTAAAGGTGCCGACAGTAAACGTGATCTGAAATTCACGCCACTTAATATCACATTCAAATGATTCACTGAATCCACCCCTTGTACCACCGCAACATAGGTTCGATTCTTGGTAAGGGAGATAATATTTACAACACAGTTTTCAAACTAATAGCCCTATATAAATGTCAACATGCAGCAAATGTGAAAAAATGAATTCATTTAATCATGTTCAATTAACCGATAACTTTCTTTATATTTGCCGTGCAGAATTAAAGAAATGATAATATGGTTGCTGAGGGATAGTGGTACATAAGAACATAAGAACAGAAGAATTAGGAACAGGAGTAGGCCATCTCGACCCTCGAGCCTGCTCCGCCATTCTACAATATCATGGCTGATCTGGCCGTGGACTCAGCTCCACTTATCCGCCCGCTCCTCATAACCCTTAATTCCCTTATTGGTTAAAAATCTATCTATCTGTGACTTGAATACATTCAATGCGCTAGCCTCAACTGCTTCCTTGGGCAGAGAATTCCACAGATTCGCAACCCTCTGGGAGAACGAATTCTTTCTCAACTCGGTTTTAAATTGGCTCCCCCGTATTTTGAGTCTGTGCCCCCTAGTTCTAGTCTCCCCGACCAGTGGAAACAATCTCTCTGCATCTATCTTGTTATCCCTTTCAATATTTTAAATGTTTCTACAAGATCCTTCTGAACTCCAACGAGTAAAGACCCAGTCTACTCAATCTATCATCATAAGGTAACCCCCTCATCTCCGGAATCAGCCGAGTGAATCGTCTCGGTACCCCCTCCAAAGCTAGTATATCCTTCCTTAAGTAAGGTGACCAAAACTGCATGCAGTACTCCAGGTGCGGCCTCACCAATACCCTATACAGTTGCAGCAGGACCTCCCTGCTTTTGTACTCCATGCCTCTTGCAATGAAGGCCATCATTCCATTCGCCTTCCTGATTACCTGTTGCACCTACAAACTAACTTTTTGGCATTCATGCACAAGGACCGCCAGGTCCCTCTGCACCGCAGCATGCTGCAATTTCTCCCCATTCAAATAATATTCCCTTTTACTGTTTTTTTTTCCCAAGGTGGATGACCTCACACTTTCCGACATTGTATTCCATCTGCCAAATCTTAGCCCATTCATTTAACCTATCTGAATCTCTTTGCAGCCTCTCTGTGTCATCTACACAACCTGCTTTCCCACTAATCTTTGTGTCATCTGCAAATTTTGTTGCACTGCACTCTGTCCCCTCTTCCAGGTCATCTATGTATATTGTAAACAGTTGTGGTCCCAGCACCGATCCCTGTGGCACACCACTAAACACCGATTTCCAACCTGAAAAGGGCCCATTTATCCCATCTCTCTGCTTTCTGTTAGCCAGCCAATTCTCTATCTATGCTAATATATTTCCACTGACTCCGCGTACCTTTATCTTCTGCAGTAACCTTTTGTGTGGTACCTTATCGAATGCCTTTTGAAAATCTAAATACACCACATCCATCGGTACACCTCTATCCAACATGCTCGTTATATCCTCAAATAATTCCAGTAAATTAGTTAAACATGATTTCCCCTTCATGAATCCATGCTGCGTCTGCTTGATTGCACTATTCCTATCTTGATGTCCCGCTATTTCTTCCTTCATGATAGTTTCAAGCATTTTCCCTACTACAGATGTTAAACTAACCAGCCTATAGTTACCTGCCTTTTGTCTGCCGCCTTTTTTAAACAGAGGCGTTACATTAGCTGCTTTCCAATCCGCTGGTACCTCCCCAGAGTCCAGAGAATTTTGGTAGATTATAACGAATGCATCTGCTATAACTTCCGCCATCTCTTTTACTACCCTGGCATTTCATCAGGACCAGGGGACTTGTCTACCTTGAGTCCCATTAGCCTGTCCAGCACTACCTACCTCGTGATAGTGATTGTTTCAAGGTCCTTTCTTCCCACATTCCTGTGACCAGCAATTTCTGGCATGGTTTCTGTGTCTTCCATTGTGAAGACCGAAGCAAAATAATTGTTTAAGGTCTCAGCCATTTCCACATTTCCCATTATTAAATCCCCCTTCTCATCTTCTAAGGGACCAACATTTACTTTAGTCACTCTTTTCCGTTTTATATATCAGTAAAAGCTTTAACTATTGCTTTTTATGCTTTGCACAAGTTTACCTTTGTAATCTATCTTTCCTTTCTTTATTGCTTGCTTTGTCATTCTTTGCTGTCGTTTAAAATTTTCCCATTCTTCTATTTTGCCACTAACCTTGGCCACCTTATACGCATTGGTTTTTAATTTGATACTCTCCTTTATTTCCTTGGTTATCCACGGCTGGTTATCCCTTCTCTTACCGCCCTTCTTTTTCACTTGAATATATTTTTGTTGAGCACTGTGAAAGAGCTCCTTAAAAGTCCTCCACTGTTCCTCAATTGTGCCACCGTTTAGTCTGTGTTTCCAGTCTACTTCAGCCAACTCTGCCCTCATCCCACTGTAGTCCCCTTTGTTTAAGCATAGTATGCTCGTTTGAGACACTACTTCCTCACCCTCAATCTGTATTACAAATTCAAGCATATTGTGATCACTCATTCCGAGAGGATCATTTACGAGCTTCAATCATTCATTTTCTCTTTCCATGTGATGAACTTTTATCCCTATCTTGTTTACACAATGTATTTTAGGAGAATGGTTCAAAATTTTAAGTGCTTATTGTCATGTATTCAACCAACATTGTAACCCATATATAATCTGACCTCAGTTGTACACTGTGAGAAAAATGACCACTAGGAGGTGAACTTGTGGGAGATACTCCTAACCTGGACCTTCAGGTATAAAAGGGGAAGCTCCACCCACTTTCATCACTTGAGTGCAAAGGAACAAAGGACAGGCCACAGACTGACCTTCTATCAAGCATAGGCCTCGTGTGCATTTATACTGTAGAGTACAGCTGTATCAATGGCGACAAGAAATTGGGATTTTAACCACGTGAGCATGGCCGCTTGCAGAATAGACGAGAGATACTGTGTTAAGGAATGGTTGGGACAGAGAATCAACATTGTTGAAGCAGAACACAGTTCTCCAGGCAGACAAGGGCAATCGGGCATGCCCCAACATGTAGTCGAACCCAGAGGGGGAGTTCGACAGAGATAATGGCAAGCAGAACGGCGATTCACGCCATTGCAAGGGACAATGTGGCCAGTAATGGGGCCATCAACACTTGTAAATGGCACACTCAAGGAAGGTCACAGGGGTTGTCAGGGACGATTGACTAGCAAGGGATCTTTTGTTTCCAACAACAGCTCATGTTGGAGGCATGGAGGCACAAACTCAGCCGGAGTTTGCAGAGATGAGCAAAATGCCTACAGGAATTGCAGAAATGAAAGCTGGGGGAAATCGCTGGAAGCTGAAGTTCAGTGAGTTCATGTGGGGCACGTAAACAGTTCATACACCAGGACGCCAGCGATAATGATGAAAGTGCTCCTCAGTGGCATCCCAGTATCAATAGAGCAAGACACGGGGGCTAGCCAGTCCCTGATGGTTATCAAATAGTTTGAAAAGTTGTGGGCGTCCAAGGCCAGTAGGGCCAAAATTATCACCGATTGACGCACAACTATGGACATACACCAAGGAGATCATTCCGGTGCTTGGCAGCACCACGGTAATCGTGACCCACAAAGATTCGGAGAACAGATTGCCACTCTGGGTTGTCCCGGGGACGGTCCCGCACTACTGGGGAGGAGTTGGCTTGCTGTCATGAACTGGAAATGGGGCTATGTCAATGATATTTCCTCTGTGGAGCGAGTGTCATGCTCACAGATCCTGCACAAATTTGACTCATTGTTTCAACCCGGCATTGGCACTTTCATGGGGGCCAAGGTAATGATTCACATAAACCCGGAAGCCAGGCCAGGACACCACAAAGCCAGAGCAGTGCCATACGTGATGCGGGAAAAGATAGAATGTGAATTGAACCGCCTGCTGAGGGAAGGTAGCATTTTGCTAGTCGAATTCAGTGACTGGGCGAGCCCGATTGTACCGGTGTTCAAGGCGGATGGGTCGCTCAGGATACATGGTGATTACAAGGCCACCATCAATCGGGTGTCACTCCAAGACCAGTACCCGCTACTGATGTGGAGGACCTATTTGCGATGCTATCCGGTGGCAAACTTTTTTCAAAATTGGACGTGACCTCAGCTTACATGACCCAGGAGCTGGCGAGAGAGTTGAAGAAGCTGACCACCATCACGACACACAAGGGGTTGTTTGAGTACAACAGATGTCCGTTCGGGATTCGCTCGGCCGCCGCGATCTTCCAATGAAATATGGAAAGCCTCCTCAAGTCGATTCCAGGGACGGTGGTTTTTCAGGACGACATCCTCATCACGGGTTACGACCTGGAGGTGGTGCTACGCAGACTGGACCGGGTTGGGCTGCGACTGAAAAAGGCGAAGTGCATCTTCCTAGCTCCAGAGGTAGAATTCCTGGGGATGAGGGTAGGAGTAGACGGGATGAGCCCTACTGCGTCCAAGACGGAAGCGATCCAGAGAGCACCCAGACCCCGTAACACGACGGAGCTGCGTTTGTTCCTGGGACTCCCGAACTATTTGGTAATTTCTTCCCAAATTGAGCACGCTGCTAGAGCAGCTACACGTGCTCCTAAGCAAAGGTCGCGAATGGGTCTGGGGGGACAGCCAGGAAAGGGCTTTTAATAGGGCACACAATTTGTTATGTTCCAACAATCTGTTAACGCTATATGACCCATGTAAGAAACTTGTGTTAACGTGCGATGCGTCGTCCTATGGTGTCGGGTGTGTGTTGCAGCCTGTCAATGCCAAGGGTCAGTTACAGCCGGTAGCTCATGCCTCCAGAAGTCTGTCCCAGGCAGAAAGGGGCTACGGGATGATAGAAAGGGAGGCGCTCGCAATTGTATATTCTGTAAAGAAAATGCACCAGTACCTGTTTGGCAGGAAATTTGAGCTGGAGACAGATCACAAACCCCTAATGTCACTTTTGGCCGACAACAAGGCCATAAATGCAAACGCATCGGTCCGCATACAGAGGTGGGCACTCACGTTAGCCACCTATGACTACACAATTCGGCACAGACCGGGCACTGAAAACTGAGCCGATGCACTCAGCAGGCTCCCACTAGCCACCACTGAGGGGGCTACCGAGCATGCTGCTGAGATGGTCATGGCTGTTGAAGCTTTCGGAAGCGAAGGCTCACCCGTCAGATTAAAGTCTGGACAAATAGAGACCCGCTATTGTCTCTAGTCAAGAAATGTGTCCTGAATGGGGACTGGGCAGCCACGTACAGGGCATGCCCAGAGGAATTTAAACCATTTCACAGGGGCAGGGATGAACTCTCGATTCAGGCTGATTGCCTACTGTGGGGAAACCACGTAGTCATGCCCCAAATGGGCAGAGGGATGTTCATCAGAGAACTCCACAATGAGCATCCGGGCATTGTCATGATGAAGGCAATTGCCAGGTCACACGTTTGGTGGCCAGGGATAGGTGCAGATCTGGAAATTTGTTTTCGCAGGTGCAACACGTGTGCCCAGCTGGGCAATGCGCCCACGGAGGCCCCCCTTAGCCCCTGGCCATGGCCCGCCAATCCTTGGTCACGCATTCATGATGACTACGCAGGTCCTTTCATTGGAAAAATGTTTTTGGTTGCAGTAGACGCCCACTCCAAATGGATCGAGTGTGATATTTTAAATTCAAGCACATCCTCTGCCACGGTAGACAGTCTACGGGCAATGTTCACCGCCCACAGTCTACCAGACATCTTGGTCAGCGACAATGGTCCAGAACTTCATGGCAGGCAATGGAATTAACCATGTCAGAAAGGCACCGTTCAAGCCAGCCTCAAACGGCCAGGCAGAACGAAAAGTGCAGATAATCAAACAGGGGATGCTCAGAATCCAAGGGGGTTCCCTACAAAGCCAATTATCACGCCTCCTGTTGGCCAGTAGATCCCGACCACATTCGCTCACAGGGGTTCCACCCGTAGGGCTGCTAATGATAAGGACGCTCAAAACCCGTTATCCCTTATACACCCCACCATGAAAGAAATTGTTGAGAGCAGGCGCCAATCACAATATAACTACCATGACAGGAATGCGAGGGCAGGATATATTGGTGTAAACGACCCTGTTGTTGTCCACAACTACACTGCAGGGCCTAAATGGCTCGCAGGCAATGTGATTGCCAAAGAGGACAATAGGATTCTGGTAGTTAAACTTATCAATGGACAAATCTGCCGCAAACACGTGGATCAAACAAAAAGGAGGTTCAGCAACCCCATAGAAGAAGCAGAGGAAGAACACGATATAGAGTTCACTCCAGCACAGGTGACCGAACACCGGAACCGAAGGGAGGAGAGCCCAGTCACTGTGGGCAGTCCGGATAGGCCTGAGGCACTGCAAACAGCAGACACACAGTCCAGCGCCCAACAACCGGAGCCCCAACTTAGGCGCTCTACAAGAGAGCGTAAACCACCAGAAAGACTCAACTTGTGATCTCAAAAAGACTTTGGGGTAGGAGGTGATGTCATGTATTCAACCAGCATTGTAACCCATGTATAAACTGACAAGTTGTACATTGTGAGAACAATGACCACTAGGTGGTGAACTTGTGGGGGCACTGCTAACCTGGACCTTCAATATAAAAGGGGAAGCTCCACCCACTTTCATCACTTGAATGCAAAGGAATAGAGGACAGGTCACAGACTGACCTTCTCTCAAGCATGGGCCTCGTGTGCATTTATACTGTACAGTAAGGGCGTATCACTTATGACTTCAGGAATCCGGTGCAACTTTTGTTAAAATGAACAGGACCGGCTATTTCACAGAAAAAATCTTCTCTGACATCATGTTTTTAGATCATGCACTGGTCGATCATTCTTCGGTGCAAAGTGGATGAACTGACCCTTCCCCACATTGAACCCCAGTAATCACAGTTAAGGGGATATTTAATAGAGGTTTTCAGAATTATGGGGAAACTGCTTCCACGGGCAGGAGTGTCGGTAACCAGAGGACAAAGACATAAGATAATTGGTAAATGGAAAAATCCGGGGCGGGGGATGTGGGGTGAGGAGATGTATTTTTACCTGCTCCTGATCCTTACATGTTTATGATCTTATGACTTTTCACAGGAGAACAATCTCGCCCCTGAGCATGTATGAGGAGAAAGCTCCAGAAAATATTCAATATTCCCACCCGGTGAGCTTTCGCGTGTGAGGTGAACGTGTTAACCGCTACACTGCGGAATAATCTCCACTTTCAGCACCCGGTCAGACGGAAATGTTAAGCAAGGAGGTGAACTGCTGAATTCCACTTTTAAGGAGTTGGTCATGGTGCCAAGCAAATGGGTTTTGCTCAATGACGACAATGAAGAAGTGGGACTCGAACCCATACTTCCAGAAAAAACTGCAAACTGAACACAGAACCTGAGACCGCTCGGCCATCCTGACTATTTCATGCTGTATGTGGCCATCTGCAGGTTGATTTTGAACTTTTGTATCCTGTCACATGAAATAAATGAGGGCAGCAGGCGTATCTCTGCCTGACACCGGGGAAACAGTGAGACTGACCTTGGAGCAAGGATCTGGTTATTGCTAAACAGCAAAGAAAATATTAATTCTGGAATTATCCAAAAGCAATGTGACCCCGACGTAAAATAATCCGGGGCTCAGTTTTGCCAGTATTTTCACAACTTAATGTTGCAATGTGAAACAATGCAGGAAATCAGTGGTGAAGATAAAATCCCACGGTGCTCATTTTCAGATTGAACACAGTACGATTTGAAATAAAGTGAAAGAATTTTGCAGTGAAAAGATTTAGAAGTGTTACTTGTATTTGTGTTTTGAATTAAACTTTGTGGCGTCTGACTCCCGTTCATGCCTCTGCTGAATAAGAAAGGAGGGTTTGACGTTGACCAGACTGCACTGCCCCTGATATTTGTGAGCTCATCCTTTATATTCAGTGGTTTCTCGCCCTTTGATGGGCTGCAGTGTAGCGGATATCACGTTGGCCTCACACGCGAAAGGTCCCCGGTGGATCCGTTTTCTCTCACTGAAAGTTATCTATTGATTGAAGTGAAATACAGAGCAATTAAGGAATAAGGGAGCCCTTTTGCCAGGAGAATAAATAGCAAATAAAAACAGCAAATGCTGAAAATCTCACAGGTCAGGCATCATTTGCCAGGAGACTAAACTTGCCTCCGATTCTTCATCCACAGTAAGTTTAGGGATATTCTAACGTCGTGGGCCCGTACAAAGTTTCTACGGATTGCGGGATTTACGCATATCTTGCCCAGCAAATATCCTCAAAAATCTTGCAGCAAGCGCATAGTGTAATTTTACAGGCACAAGTGTTTAAAAACACTCATAACCACAATAAAATAAAATAAAATATACATAATGTATTGTGAAAAACTCTGCCAACTAAGGTAAGTTTATTTTTAACCCGAATTACAAAGCTTCAAAAAATTGAAACAATCTTGTCTTTTTCTAATGCGTTTATTAACTTTAATTTCAATTAATTTTAATTATGTGAGGTCTGTTTTTTATTATTTCTCAGTGTGTGTGTGTTTTTTGTTCTCATGAATAGCACTGAGAACCCGCAGGTCTGCGAGTCCCATTGCTATTAATGGGAAAGCTGTGGAATACGTACCTGATTGGCTGAGCAGTCACACGTGGGATCCCTCCGGACGGGAGCGTGCTTCGCAGCGGGGGAAGAGAAGTCCTCCCCAGTGGAATCCACGGTGCCTTCTAGACCACCAGGTAGGTTCGTAAAACATCTCCGGTCGGAAGGGAATTGTCCGCGGGAAGCCTCCAACCGGAATTTTTGGGCCAATATTCCCACCCGGATTGTTTTGCAGACTTACAGTCGAGACTTCAAAAACTGAACTGTAATAATTTCAGGAGCTTTAATCATCGATGACATTTTACACCCTATCTGACTTAACACACTCTGTATTTTATCAGATTGGTTTAAAATGTTCATTGCTCTTAAGACAAGGAACCTGGGGTATTTATGTTCAATTTATTTCACAGCAAATATATTCTAAAATGATGTTTCTGCCCTGACTCGAACCAGGGATCTTTTGTGTGTGAGAGACTAACATGATAACTGCTACACTACAGAAACCCCTGCTGAACTGCCTGCCCAGAGAGAAGTGTTGAGCCAGAAGGTGTAATTCTGAATCCCTTTCTGTGAAAAAATCATAACACAAACATTTCTCTGACCGAAGCTGAACAAGTCAAAAATGTTCCTTTCAAAGTCGTTAAACTCACTAATTTCCGTGCCCCCCGAATCTTCTGAATCAGAAAGCTCTAGTTGTACCGACTCAAACCATAAATAAAAAATAAAAACAGAATTGCTGGAAATCTCAGCTGGCCAGACAGCATCAGTGTTTTTACCAGGAGACTAAGCTCGCCTCCGATTGTTCATCCACAGCAAGTTTAAACATAATATAGAATCATGGAACGGTTACAGCACGGAAGTAGGCCGTTCGGCCTGTCGAGCCCGTGCCGACTCTCAGCTAGTTTCACTCCTCCGGCCTTTACCCGTACCCCTGAGATATTTTTCCTTCAGATACTTATCCAAATCTATTTTGAAAGATAAGATTAATTCTGCCTCTGCTACCCTTTCAGGCAGCGCATTCCGGATCCTAACCACTCGCTGCCAAATGGCCTCGTCCTGTTCTTATGTTCCTGTGTATAAAGTCTGGGAAACACGAGATCAATTCCTGCCACTCTCACAGCCTTCCTAAATATAGAACCATCATTCTATTCTCGTAAAACCAGCTCCTGAAGTATCGGCCAGCTGTGTTGGTTAGAGCTCTGGTTATGTTCCTTAGACAACATCTACCACCGTGTGTCTGTAGTGTCGTGGTTATCATGTTCGCCAAACACACCAAAGGTCCCTCTGTGGAATCATTTTGAAAACTTTAAAATGGACCGAATGGCCGACTCCTGTTCCTAATTCTTACGTTCTTATGATCTTATGTCCTTTCACTGGAGAACAATCTCTCCCCTGAACATGCTTGAGGAGAAAGTTCCAACAAAATATTCCCACCCGGTGAGCTTTCCCGTGTGTAAGGTGAACGTGTTAAACGCTACACTGCGGACACATCTCCACTTGCAGCACCAGGTCAGACGGAAATGTTAAGCGAGCAGCTGAACTGCTGAATCCCACTTTTAAGGACTTTGTCGTGGTGTCAGAACAAATTCTGGGTGAGCCTCCATTTGCCGGCGAAGTTTGAACTTGCGGTTAGAACTTTTGCAAAGAATGACTGCATTTTTACGTGGCCTTTCAACAACTCAGGATATCCCCAAGTGATTTAAAGTCAATGAAGTACCGATGGAGCCTTGTAATGTGGGGAAAGATGTGCCCCAATCAACTCTTTCCGAAGCAGGAGAGTGTGTAACCTGGGTCTGTAACATAAAGTAATGGGCTCATTAATGATTAAAGCCCATTATTAATTCTCTCACACACCTCAATTATGTTTATGCAATGCATCGAAAGAAACTTCAATAACTGAACTTTACTGAGTTAATGAACTTTAATCATTGATGAAGTTGTATCCTCTATCTGATTTTACACACACTGTATTTTAGGAGAGTGAGTTAAGATGTTCATCGCTCATGATACAAGGAACCTGGGGCGACTTTTTAAAATGTATCCCACAGAAAAATATTAGCCAAAATAATGTTTCTGTCCGTGCTCAAACCGGGGATATTTCACATGTGCAGCGAAGGTGATAACCATTACACGACGGAAACCTCTGCTTACACCTCGAAAAAAAGCATCCTGCAGCGCTGCCTCACTTCCCAGCAACAGATCAAAGCCGCAAACCCATCGATTATTCCCACTTCCCCACCTCCACAGATACTGCCCGACCTGCTGCATGTTTCCAGCATTTTCTATTTTTACTGAATATACAAACACAGGTATTCATTCAAAATCAAACTGGAGGTGGCCACACAGAGGTTGAACAGAGCCAGAGAGACAGACAGGATCGGGAAAAACAGGGAAATGGGGCGGAACCAACAGGCGCCTGGCTGCAATCACCGACAGGGAGCTGTGATTTACATAATCCTGGCTCGCTCAGTAGATACAGCATGTGGCCTTTATTCTCAAGGTTGTGGGTTTGAGCCCCACGTTGGGTGAATCATTATTGTTAAATTTTATTTCGCTTTCTCGGGCAAACTTCATTAATTAACCGATCAGCTTCTTTTGCACAGTGAAAGTAATGCTAACTGAGGGAGAGTCAATAATTGAATAATTGGTTCTGTGCTTTGCATGTTAACTGTTAAACCATATCCCATTTTACACACTGTACTTCAGGCATCTGATTCAGAATGTTCATTGTAACATGAACGTGCCCCTGGGGAAACAGTGAGACAGGTTTTAGAGCAAGGGTCTGGTTATTGTGAAACAGCAAACACAATATCAATTCCGGAAGAACAACAGCTAAATTAACTGATTTGAACACACAGCCTCCTGATCGGGAGTTCGACCCGTAACCATTGCACTACGATGTCGAGATTCTACAACAGTCCCAGCAGATCGGAAGATCGCAAATGCAACATTGCTATTCAAGAAAGGAGGGGAAAGAGAAAACCGGGAATTACAGGACAGTTTGTCTGACATCAGTCATCGGGAAAATGCTGTAATCCATTGTTAAGGAAGTGGTGTCAGGGCACTTCGAAAATTATAACATGATTTGACAGAGTCAACATGGTGTTATGTAAATATCATGGGCAGGTACAGAAAATAATTAAATAAGACTAATGTTAAGCTGGCCTTCATATCTCGCGAACTCGATCACCAGCAAGTGATCAGGAAGGCCAATGGAATCTTGGCCTTTATTGCAAAGGGGATGGAGTATAAAAGCAGGGAAATCTTGCTACAGTTATACAGGGTATTGGTGAGGCAACACTTGGAATACTGCATGCAGTTTTGTTTTCCATATTTATGAAAGGATATACTTGCTCTGGAGGCAGTTCAGAGAAGGTTCACTGGTCGATTCCGGAGTTGAGGGGGTTGACTTCTGAGGCAAGGTTGTTTAGATTGGGCCTCTACTCATTGGAATTCAGATGAATGGGTGGTGATCTTATCCAAATGTATAAGATTATGAGGGGGCTCGACAAGGTGGATGCAGAGAGGATGTTTCCACTGGTGGGGGAGACTAGAGCTCGATCTTAGAATAAGGGGCCGCCCATTTAAAACTGAGATGGGGAGGAATTTCTTCCCTCAGAGGGTTGTAAATCTACGGCATTCACTGCCTCAGAAAGCTGTGGAAGCTGGGACATTGAATATATTTAAGACAGAAATCGCTAATTTCTTAAACGATAAGGGGATCAGGGGTTATGGGAGCGGGCGGGGAAGTGGAGCTGAGTAAATGATCAGATCAGCCATGATCTTATTGAATGGCGGAGCAGGTTCGAGGGACAGTGTGGCCCACTCCTGCTCCGATTTCTTCTGTTCGTACAACTGGAACACAAGGGGACAGATGTTGTGTGCAGCTATACAAAGCCCTGGATAAACCTCACTTGGGGGACTGTGTTCAGTTCTGCTGCCGCACAGGCAGCATCTGCTTTTTTGCCAGGAGACGAAACTCACCTCCGATTGTTCATCCACAGCAAGTTTAAACATAATGTTCCCGCCCGGGATAGAACCAGGAACTTTTCACATGTAAAGCAAACGTGATAACCACTACACTACAGAAACCTCTGTCGCAAGAAGCACAACAGAGGGGAGCTGAACAGTGAGCTCCCTCGGTGTTGATCGGGGCCAATGCTGATGTGGAAGCAAGTCATCCTCGACTCCGGGGGACTGCCTCAGAAGAAGAGAGGAGGATCAGGAATGTGTTGGCTCACCTTAAACAACTTCTGTCCCACACTGAAAGCTCTCAATCCTTCTCCTCCACTGTCCTTTACAGAAATGTCACGTAATTACCACCCACCATGTTCACTTCCACATTCTCACAGTGGGCCACAGAGACTCCTGCCGTCTCCCCGCGATCAGCGAACTCACCCAGTTTGTAAAATTACAACCGGAACAAGTGTCCCGCAAAGGGCAGGAGAAGCCAGAGAGTCTGTAAACTCAGTGTGTCACAGAAAGTAACGGGGTTATTAACGGTGATTACAGCAATTCATCATCATCATAGGCAGTCCCTCGAAATCGAGGAAGACTTGCTTCCACTCTAAAAGTGAGTTCTCAGGTGACTGAACCGTCCAATACAAAAATTACAGTCTCTGTAACAGGTGGGACAGACCGTGGTTGAAGGAAAGGTTGGGTGGGACTGGTTTGCCACACGCTCCTTCCGCTGCCTGTGCATGTGTTCTGCATGCTCGCGACGATGAGACTCGAGGTACTCAGCACCCTCCAGATGCTCTTCCTCCACTTTGGGTGGTCTTTATCCAGGGACTCCCAGCTGTTGTTGGGGATGTTGCATTTTATGAAGTGGCTTTGAGGGTCCTTGAAACGTTTCCTCTGCTCACCTGGGGCTCGCTTGCCGTGCAGGAGTTCCGAGTAGAGGGCTTGCTTTTGGAGCCTTGTGTCAGGCATGCGAACAATGAGGCCCGTCCAACGGAGCTGGTCAAGTGTGGTCAGTGCTTCAATGCTGGGGATGTTGTCCTGATTGAGGACGCTAACGTTGGTGCATCTTTCCTCTGAGGGGATTTGCTGGATTTTGCAGAAACATCATTGGTCGTGTTTCTCCAGTGACTTGAGGTGCCCACTGTATAAGGTCCACGTCTCTGAGCCATACAGGAGGATGGGTATCACTACAGCCCTGTAGACCATGAGCGTAGTGGTAGATTTGAGGGCCTGATCTTCGAACACTCTCTTCCTCAGGCGGCCGAAGGCTGCACTGGCGCACTGGAGGCAGTGTTGAACCTCGTCGTCGATGCCTGCCCTCGCTGATAATAGGCTCCCGAGGTATGCAATTATTCATCCTCTCACAGACCTCAATTATTTTCATGTGATAAACTGATTGAGAATAGAAAGAGGGTTAGTGCTCGGGATCTTAACCACTCGACCACCATGGAAAAATTATGGTAATGGTATATATTATAAATATATATCTATATTAATAGAATCACAGAATCAGAAAGTTTCAGCACAGAGTGAGGCCATTTCGGCCCATCGTGTCCCCGCCGGCTGACCAAGATCTATCCAGCCTAATCCCACTTTCCAGCTCTCGGTCCAGAGCTCTGTAGGTTGTAGCACTTTAAGTGCACATCCACGTATCTTTTAAATGTGGTGAGGGTCCCTCCCTCTACCACCCTTTCAGGCATTGAGTTCCAGACCCCCACCACCCTCTGGGTGATGAAATGTCCCCTCATATCTCCTCTAACCCTCCCCCAATTATTTTAAATCTATGCCCCCTGGTTGTTGACCCCTCTGCCAAGTGAAACAGGACCTTCCTATCCATTCTATCCAGGCCCCTCAATTTTATACACCTCAATCAGGTCTCCGCTCAGACTCCTCTGTTCCAAAGAAAACAGATTCAGCATCTCCAAACTATCCTCATAGCCAAAATTCTCCAGTCCAGGCAACATTCTAGTAAATCTCCTCTGCACCCTTTCCAGTGAAATCACATCTTTCCTGTAATGTGGTGACCAGAACTGCACGCAATACTCCAGCTGTGGTGTAGCCAGTGTTTTGTACAGTTCAAGCATAACCTCCTTGCTCTTGTATTCCATGCCTTGACTAATATAGGCAAGTATTCCATATAACTTCTGAACCACATTAACTACCTGTCCTGCTACCTTCAGGGATCTGCGGACCTGCACTCCAAGGTCCCTTTATTCCTCTACACTTTTCAGTGTCGTACCATTTAATGTGTATTCCCTTGCCTTGTTAAACCTCCCCAAATGTATTACCACACACTTATCCGGATTGAATTCCATTTGCCACAGTTCTGCCCACCTGACCAGTACATTGATCATCATCATCATAGGCGGTCCCTCGATCGAGGACAATTTGCTTCCATGAGTTCACAGATGTTTCGATGAAGGACCCGATGTTCCAGTCCTGAACTCCAATTGACGGGGTGGAAGATCCCTTTGTGTGGATTTTTTTAACGTGGGGTGACTGTTGCACATCAGCCACCACACGGGCTTGACAGAGCTGGGTCTTGGTCCAGTGGAAAGGGTTAACCAAGACGACAGGAGACCAGCTCTGCTGCACGGACCCAGTGCCCACACATATCGCAGTGTGGGCTGGCCCGTGCTGCCCCTGGGCACTCGGCTCTTCTGGGCCCCGTTCCCTCATCTGTCGCACCTCCTCCACGATCTGTCGCCGCTCCTCCATCATAAACATTCACCACATCTCTCCACAAATCGCTCATCCGCCCCGACCTTCCCAATCCTCTGTCCCTGGGCCGTGCCGATGTTCCTGCTCACGCTCCAAAATGACGACCAGGGTTTTGATGACGTCACCCAGACGCCCATTTCAAAAACGTCGGCATTTGTTTAAATACCTTAAAAATGTGAACATATATGGAATAAAGCTTGAAGCACCTCCCGGAATTCCTTCTAAGATGGGATTATGGTTTGTTGATCCAGATTCCAGAATCCATGGAGACATGTTACCCGTGGTATAAGGTGGTGTGGCTGGATTCCGATGGACTGCATGGATAGCTTACCAACTTCGCTTGTTGTTTTAGTATCATCGCGCTGGTCCCTCGGAGAACAGTGTGAAGTGGTGGGAGGATCAATGTGGCCAAGATTCGAGTCCTGGTCAATATTTATCCCTCAATCAACATCACAGAGACAGATGATCTGGTCATCATCACACTGCTGCCTATAGGAGCCTGCCGTGTGCAAATTGGCGGCTGTGTCTCCCACTCTACAAGAGTGACCGCACTTCAAAAAGTAGTTCATTGGCTGCAAAGCGCCTTGAGACATCCATTGATATCTTCCTGTAGTCCGCCACTTTCTTCTTCATTATCAACCACTCAGCCTATTTTAGTGTCATCTTAAAACTTCTTACTCATACCCTCAACATTTCAGTCCAAGTCATTGATGTATACCACAAAAAGCAAGGGACCCAGCACCGAGCCCTGCGGAACCCCACTGGATCACAAAATCAACCATTACACTTTCATTCCTACCTCTGAACAAATTTTGGACCCAACTTGCACTTTGCTCTTGAATCCCATGGGCTTTTACATTCGTAAGCAGTCTGCCAAGTGCGACCTTATCAAAAGCTTTGCTAAAGTGCATATACATTACATCATACCACTACCCTCATCAACCCTCCTGGTTACCTCCTAAGACACGACCTTCCCTTGACAAATTCATGTTGACTATCCTTGATTTATCCATTTCTTTCCAAATGAAGATTTATCCTGTCCCTCAGGATTTTTACAAATAATTGTAAAAGGTTCGGCTGGCCAGCCTGTATTTACTCAATCCCTTTCTCCCTTTTTAAACAAAGGTACAACGTTAGCAGTGATCCAATCCTCTGGCACCGCACCTGTAGCCAGTGAGGATTGGACAATGGTGGTCAGAGCCACTGCTATTTCCTCTTTTGCTGCTCTTATCAGCCTGGGATACATTTCATCCGGGCCTGGGGATGTATCCACTTTCAAAGCTGCTAAGCCACCAATACTTCCTCTCTCACTATGTTTCTTTCATCTAATATTTCACACTTCTCCACCCTCATTGCAAAGTCCACATCGGCCCTCTCTTTTGTGAAATCAGATGCAAAGTATTCATAAAGAATCCTAACCATGTCTTCCGCCTCCGCGTACAGATTCCCTTTATGGACTCTAATCGGCCCCACTCTTTCTCCAGTTATCATCGTGCTCTTAATGTATTTATAAAACATCTTTGGGTTTTCCCAGATGTAATTGCCAACATTCTCTCATGCTCTCTCTTTGCTTTCCTGATATATTTTTTTATTGCACCTCTGCACCTCTAGAGTTTCTTCAGTATTGAGTTATCTGTATCTGTCATAAGCTTTCCTTTTTTTCGTTAACTTTCCCTCTATGGCCCCTGACATCCCGGGAGCTCTAGATTTGTGAGTCCCACCTTTGTTTTAAGGGAACATACTTGCTCTGTACCCTCAGGATCTCCTCCTTGAATGCCTCCCACTGCTCTGACACTGATTTACCAGCAAGTAGCCGTTCTCAGTCCACTTTGGCCAAATTCCATCTCAGCCCAGCAAAATTGGCTTTACCCCAATTGATAACTTTTATTCCTGGTCCCCTTTGTCCTTTTCCATAACTACCCTGAACCTTACTGAGTATGATCACTCGCACCAAAATGCTCTCCCACTGATACCCCTTCCACCTGCCCCTCTTCGATCACAAGACCCAGTCCAGAACCGCTCTTCCCTTGATGGGCTTGTTACATACTGGATAAAGAAGTTCTCCTGAATGCATTTTAGGAATTCTCCACCATCTGTACCATTCACACTATCATTTTCCCAGTTAATATTTGGGTAGTTAAAATCCTCCACTATTACAGCTCTATAGGTTTTGCACTTCTCAACATTCTGCCCATATATTTGTTCTTCTATCTCCCTCTAACTGCCCGGGGGTCTATAGTGCACTCCCAGTAGTGTGATCGCCCCTTATTTGTTCTTTAATTCAACCCACATGGCCTCGTTTGATGACCCCTCTCACACATCATTCCTTTTCACAGCTGCAGGATCCATCAATAATCTCTCACAACTCAACTGAAAGCAGCCGGAATGTGCAGCTTTGAGAGGGGCTTTCTGCAACGTCAGGGCTGGAAACTGTAGAGTTTGAATGTGTACCGAACTGTACAGAGTATTCAGCAAATATAGCAGGACTGGGAGTCATTGTGCTTTGTTAATACTGAACCAGAAATGCACATTATTCAATGCTTCTCATATTTAATTGAGCACGTTTTCAGCTGGTTTTAAACGGGAACCTTTTGCGTGTAAATGAATGTGATGACCACTACACTACGGAACCCACGCTTTCAAAGCAGACTGCAACCTGAATTCAGCAACTTAGACCGCTCGGCCATCCTGACTGCTCAATATTACGTGTGGGCACCTGCAGTTTGATTTTGAACTTTTGTGTCCTGTCACATGAAGTAAATGAGGACAGCAGGCGTATCTCTGCCTGACACCGGGGAAACAGTGAGACAGACCTTGGAGCAAGGGTCTGGTTATTGCCAAACAGCAAAGAAAATATTAATTCTGGAATTACCCAAAAGGACAGGTACCTCAACATGATTTAAACACGCAACTTTCTGATCAAGAGGCAGACACACCACCGCTGCACCACGAGGCCGAAACACTGAGTCTGAGATGTTCGTCTACATGAAGGTTCTGCAATAAAAGGGGCTTTAAAATCCCCGCCCGTTCCCACCAGGTGTCAGAAGCAGCGCTCACCTGCCAGTCACCATATTTTTATTTGTTAAACTTTTGTGTTGCTTTCACGGGATTGCATCATTAATTAACCCATCACCTTCTTTTGCACAATGAAAGAAATGCAAACTGAGGGAGAGTCGATACTTTAATCAATAAATACAGCAAATGCTGGAAATCTCAGCAGCTCAGGCAGCATTTGCCAGGAAATCGAACTCGGCTCTGATTGTTCATCCACAGCAAGTTTAAACATAATGCTCTCACTTGGGATCGAACCTGGGACTTTACACGAATAAAGCAAACGTGACAACCACTACACTACGGTAACCTCTGGCAAAGCATTCCCAACAGATGGGAGCTGACAAGTGAGCTCCCTCTGTGCTGATCGGGAATGTGCTGGCTCACCTTAAACAACTTCTGTCCCACACTGAAAGTTCTCAATCCTTCTCCTCCGCTGCCCTTTACAGAAATGTCACGGATCACCCAGCCACCGTGTTCACTTCCACATCCTCACAGTGGGATCACAGAGGCTCCTACTGTCTCCCTGCCATCAGCGAACTCACCCAGTTAGTAAAATTAAACCCCGAACACCTGTCCGGCAAAGGGCAGGAGAAGCGGGAGAGTGTGTAAGCTCGTTCTTTAACAGATAGTAGTGGGGTTATTAACGGCGATTACAGCAATCATTAATCCTCTCACACACCTCAATTATTTTTCTGCGATGAACTGATTGAGAATGGAAAGAAGATTAATGCTCGAGATCTTAACCACGCGACCAGAGAACAGCTTTGATAATTTGTATAAATATAGAAATATAGATTTATTTATGGACCTGAATATCAACGGCTAGCTGCCGAGACCTCATGGCACGACGGTCGTGCATCTAACTTTGAGCGAGAGAAATTGTTCCACAGTGACACCCATTTCATCTTTTGTTCCCTTTTAAACACTAGAAACTGAGACAGGGGAATAAATAGAGAAATAAAAGCACAGGGATACAGACAAGAGGAAGTGAGAAGGGGAAATACTGTCCCCACCCAGAACTAATGCAGAAACCCCTCTGCTGCGCTCGGGGTGGCCACCCACAGCCTGGATACACAAACGTCCCAACAGCTCATTGACTATCGGAGTGGGACCGTGCGGCGCGTCAGAAGACAGGTCAAAAAAGCAAAGTCACTGAATCGATCTCATGTGCTCCTTCTGCCAAGAATAGCTACACACAGAAAATGCTTTTATAAAAGTTACACCTTATCTCCAGGTTTGTCAAAAAGTTAGATTGTTGGTCAAGGGGTATGATTCTCGTTTCTGGCTTGTTAATTGAAATTTGCGAGAGATCCCGGCCGAGCACACTATTCTGCCGCTAATTTTGAAATTACATCGAACTTTTGCAAAGAAGGACTTGCATTTCTGCAACACCTTTCAGGAACTCATGATGCCTTGAAGCGCTTTACAGTCGTTCAGTTATGTTTGAAGTGTTGTAGTGTGGGGAAAGATGTGCCCAAATCACCCCACACGAACCTCAACTCTTTGCGAAGGAGTTCGGTGCAAATAATCAGGTGCCTCAGGGACTTGGACTTTCTTTGAATGAGTTCTGCTTGTACCTGTATTCAAGCTTGAAACAGCAACTGGGCTTCCATCTCACGGGAGCAGCGTGTAGCGGTTAGCGAGTAGGTGACGAGGTTTGGGGTTGATGCACGTCACTTTCAATCTTTGAAATTTCACCAAGCAAAGAAATGATGAATCCAACTGTCCCTGTAATCCTTTTGTTCAGGTTTAATCACAGGAATATCTGCAGTCAGGAGCTGAAAAGTAATTAAAACCTACGACTGACTTCGGGACAATCAGAATACTTTGTCACAGACAAGGCACCGGAAGGCTGGAAGGTAGATCACACCGGTTGTGGGAGAGCTGGTTGGTGGTGACATGGAAGTGTCTGCAGTGTGCGGGACCAGACTGCTTCCACGCATCCACAATGAATGTCCCTCCCTTTATTTGGGAAAAGTACAACTGAGAGTGGACAAGTTCCATCCCGGTCGGAGCAATCTGAAGCTTTAACTGACTGACACCCTGGTTTGGGATGTCTTGCAGTTTACATTCAAGTTAATCTCTGTGGCGCAATGGGTTAGCGCATTCGGCTGTTAACCGAAATGTTGTTGCTTTGAGCCCACCCAGGGACGAAGCCTTCAACTGTTTTTTCCCCGAGGATTTGGTGCCGCACAGTTCCGGGTTGTCATTGTATGTTTTGGCTGCACGAATATATTCCGCAAACATTGCCAGCTGTGCTGTTATCCAGTGAGTTCCCACTCCTATACTTTTATGAACATTTAGTTCATGGAAAATGATAACAATTTTTTACATGGACCATGGTCCTCCATCCAGTCCACGAGAAATAAATTACGTTATTGTGTTTAAAGGAACTGGTGGAAATTGTCTGACCGATCGTTGTGGCTTTGCTCAGATTCTGAGAGTCAACAGTTTGCGAAGAATTATCTCATGGCCAATGCCAAGCACGAAAATGTCTCTCAGCATTTGTTCTAGGAATCCCTCAAATTCGCAATGTCCTGCGAGGCGCCTTAATTCGGCGACATAGCTCGCCACTTCCTGGCCCTCCGACCGTTGGCACGTGTAGAACCGATACCTCGCCATCAGATCGCTTTCTTTAGGATTTAGATGCTCGCAGACCAGTGTACACAATTCTTCATAGGATTTAGTTGTTGGTGTCACCAGAGCTGGAAGATTCTTCATGGGGCCATAGGTTGCTGCCCCACAGACGGTAAGGAGGATCGCCCTTCATTTGGCAGCGTTCTCGTCCCCTTCCAGCTCGTTGGCCACGAAGTATTGGTCGAGTATCTCCACAAAGGCTTCGCAATCGTCCACTTCTGAGAACTTCTCCAGGATACCAACTGTTCCTTGCATT